>NC_053164.1:10663166-10983166 GCF_016835505.1 Polypterus senegalus | reverse complement strand
ATATAAACTGAAAAAAATGCATTTGAAATAAATAGTGTGTCGCAGTCAGTGAAAAGGACTTCCATTAAGAGAGCTGATGACGAAGAGCCATGGGAGATGCAGATTTCAGGACTCACAACACCCACATTAACAAATTGGCTTAATGACACCAGTAGATGCACAGGTGAGGCTGCACAACATTCATCTTCTGACTGCATGTTCAAATGAATAACTAAAGAAATTTAACATTACCATCTAACTGGAAATGCAAACAAATCATGACAAAACGATTACAACTTTTCAACTGATTAACTTTAAAGGAAAAATGGAAAAACTGAAATGTTCTAAAACATTTGACCACTATAGAGAGTGTGTGAGTGTGTGTATATATATATATATATATATATATATATATATATATATATATATATATATATATATATATATATATATATATATATATATATATATATATAGACAGATAGAGATGTGCTTGAAAGTTTGTGGACCCTTTAGAATTTCTATATTTCTGCATAAATATGAACTAAAACATCTTCAGATTTTCACTCAAGTCCTAAAAGTAGACAAAGAGAAACCAGTTAAACAAATGAGACAAAAATATTATACTGGGTCATTTATTTATTGAGGAAAATGATCGATTATTACATATTTGTGAGTGGAAAAATTATGTGAACCTTTGCTTTCAGTATCTGGTGTGACCCCCCAATAACTACAACTAAATGTTTCCGGTAACTTGTTATCATTCCTGCACGCCGGCTTGGAGGAATTTTATCCCATTACTCCGTACAGAAGAGCTTCAACTCTGGGATGTTGGTGGGTTTCCTCACATGAACTGCTCACTTCAGGTCCTTCCACAACATTTCGATTGGATTAAGGTCAGGACTTTGACTTGGCCATTCCAAAACATTAACTTTATTCTTCTTTAATCATTCTTTGGTAGAACGACTTGTGTGCTTAGGGTCATTGTCTTGCTGCATGACCCACCTTCTCTTGAGACTCAGTTCATGGACAGATGTCCTGACATTTTCCTTTAGAATTCTCTGATATAATTCAGAATTCATTGTTCCATCAATGAAGGCAAGCCATCCTGGCCCAGATACAGCAAAACAGGCCCAAACCGTGATACTACCACCACCGTGTTTCACAGATGAGATAAGGTTCTTATGCTGGAATGCAGTGTTTTCCTTTCTCCAAACATAACGCTTTTGATTTAAACCAAAAAGTTCTGTTTTGGTCTCATTTGTCCACAAAACATTCTTCCAATACTCTTCTGGTTTGTCCACGTGATCTTTAGCAAACTGCAGACAAGCAGCAATGTTTTTTTTGGAGAGCAGTGGCTTTCTTCTTGCAACCCTGCCATACACACCATTGCTGTTCAGTGTTCTCCTGATGGTGGACTCATGAACATGAACATTAGCCAATGTGAGAGAGGCCTTCAGTTGCTTAAAAGTTACCCTGGGGTCCTTTGTGACCTCGCCGACTATTACACGTGTGCCTTGCTCTTGGAGTAATCTTTGTTGGTCGACCACTCCTGGGGAGGGTAACAATGGTCTTGAATTTCCTCCATTTGTACACAATCTGTCTGACTGTGGATTGGTGGAGTCCAAACTCTTCAGAGATGGTTTTATAACCTTTTCCAGCCTGATGAGCATCAACAACTCTTTTTGTGAGGTCCTCAGAAATCTCCTTTGTCCGTGCCATGATACACTTCCACAAACATGTGTGGTGAAGAGCAGACTTTGATAGATCCTGGTCTTTAAATAACACAGGGTGCCCACTCACACCTGATTGGCATCCCATTGATTGAAAACACCGGACACCTCACCTTCAAACTAACTGCTAATCCGTGAGGTTCACATACTTTTGCCACTCACAAATATGTAATATTCAATCATTTTCCTTAAGAAATAAATGACCAATATATAATATTTTTGTCTCATTTGTTTAACTGTTTTCTCTTTATCCACTTTTAGGACTTGAGTGAAAATCTGAAGATGTTTTAGGTCATATTAATGCAGAAATCTAGAAAATTCTAAAGGGTTCACAAACTTTCAAGCACAACAATAGATAGATAGATAGATAGATCATTTTATTTATATAGCGTCTTTCCCATGCTCAATGCACTTACAGAATATAAGAACGGCAGGGTATACAGTATACAGCATTGTACAAACCAAATAAACAAAGATTATGACAGTGAATTCAGAGAAAAAAAGCCTAACAGACAACAGAATTGATGGTCTCCTACACACACACAGGTTACATGAGCATCTTGACATGGAGGTAAACTGAGAGAAGGGGAATGAAGTCAAGTAGAGCTAAAAGTCTTCCTGAACAGATGAGTTTTGAGTTGTTTTTTAAAAGAATTCACGGAGTCAGCTGATCTGATTCATTTCGGTAGGTCATTCCAGAGTCTGGGCGCTATATAGATAAAGGCTCTGCTGTCCATGGAGCGTAGATTAGTGTGAGGCACAACAAGATTGCCAGAATCGGAGGGCCTTAGTGGGCGGACAGGCACATAGTGATGGAGAAGGTCACTGATGTAGTTTGGCGCGAGGTTATTTAAGGCTTTGTAGGTTATTAGTAGGATTTTATATTCGATTCTGTAAGACACAGGGAGCCAGTGAAGATGGAGCAGGATGGTGTGATGTGCTCGCTGCTGCTGGTTCTAGTGAGGACTTTTGCAGCCGAGTTTTGAATAAGCTGGAGCTGTGATATAAGATTAGAAGGGGCACCTGCCAGCAGCGAGTTACAATACTCAATGTGGGATGTGATAAAAGCAGGGACAAGTTTCTCAGCATTAGAAAATGAGAGGAAGGAGTGAACATGGGATACGTTACAGAGGTGAAAGTAAGAAAGTTTCTTAATGTGATTTATGTGGGCGGAATAAGAGAGGGAGGAATCAAAAATGACAGCAAGATTCTTAGCAGTAGAGGCAGGTCTGATGAGATCACCGCCAAGATGGACTGGGAAGGAGCTCATTTTATTAAGTTGCATTTTAGACCCAATTTGCAGGAGTTCAGTTTTGTTAAATAGGATGCATGGTATCAAATACTGACATCTACATAAATGTTATTGTCCCTGGTTAACTTCTCCATTTTTTTTTTCTAGACAGTTATGGGTATTCCCCAAGCTGCAATGCTCCATTTAAAACTTCTCTGCAAACTATTTTTTATTTTCAAGCTCGCTATGAAAGGTTACAGTGTTCACCAAAAATAAAAATGAAAATGTGGTTACTGCTGATTGAGCTTTTGTTAATTTAAAGTATTTAAGCAAAATTCCCCTTTTCATTCTTTTAAAAACGTATGCAAAATTCATTCCAATACCTAACTAAACACATTATTGTTTACGCTCTTTATAATCCATCTATTTAATTAAAAGAGCCAAGGATTCCTCTTCCCAAAGCAGGCACTATATAAAATACATTATGAATTTATTAAATTAAGAGAGCGAAGGATTTCTCCTTCCACCATTCCAAAAAGGCACTAGATAAAAATCATTATATAATCTAACTACACAACTTATTGCTTATTTGCTTTATAATGCATCTATTAAGAGGCACGGTAACAGTGTTCACAGTGAAAGGCACTATATAAAAAAAATAAAATCACACTAGATTTACTGCGAATAGTCTGAATGCTTTGAGAGCTTAGCCTTCTCCTTTTCACTCTTTACAAAGGCACTGTATAACACCATTTCAATACCTAACTAAATACATTATTGCTTTTATAACACACCTAATAAATTAACAGGGATCTGGATTTCCGTTTTCACTCTTACAGAAAAGGCAGCACATAAAAATAATTTTACTATCTAACCAGATGCATTACTGCTGATGTTCTTTATAGCAAATCTACTAAGAGGCATGGTAATAGTGTTTACTGTGAAAGGCACTTTATTAAAAACACTGGATTTACTACTGTTTGAATACTTAAGTTTGCAATTCTTCCTTTCACTCTTAAAAAAAAAATTTTATAATATTAATTTTAATGACTAAATGCACTAATGCTTATATTCTTTATAAGACATCTATTACGAGGCATGATAATAGTGCTTTTTGTGAAACTGTTACTACTGACTGTCTGAAAACTTTGAAAGGTTATCATACACCTTTTCACTCTTTAAAGAGGCACATATAAAATTCATTTTAATATCTAACTAAAGACATTATTTTGATTATGTGCTTTATAATGGGTCTATTGAGTGGCACAACAATGGAGTTTACTGTGAAAAGCACTATATATAAAAAACAAACATATGCTGGACATCTGGTGTAAAAGGAACACAGCATTTCAGAAAAGAACATTTCAGGACCTGGAAGGCTTGCTGTGATAGATGGAACCATGAATTCTACTGTCTACCAAAAATCCTGAAGGAGAATGTCCGCCATCTGTTTGTCAACTCAAGCTGAAGCGATCTTGGGTGCTGCAACTACTGACCGTCTGAATACTTTGAGAGGCTAGCATTCACTCTTTAAAAAGGCACTACTGTATATAAAATCAGTTCAATACCTAACTAAATGCTGTTTATAATTTATTAAATTAAGAGAACTCCAAGATTCCCTTTCTACCCTTCCCAATGAGTCACTATATGAAATACATTATAATATCAAACTAAATGCATTATTATTTATGCATGTTATAACACACCTGCTACATTAACAGGGCTCTGGATTCCCCTTTCCACTCTTACAAAAAAGGCACTATATAATATTAATTATAAAATCTAACTAGTTGCATTAATGCTTATGTTTTTTGTAATGCATGTATAAAGAGACATGGTTATAATGTTTACTATGAAAGGCACTACATAAAACTGGAGTTAGAGCTGTCTGTCTGAATAATCCTTGAGCTCTGGATTCCTTTTTCCACCATTCCTAAGAAGGTGCTGTATAAAATCCATTTCACTACCTAACTAAAGGCATTATTCCTCACACCCACTACAGTGCATCCATTACACTTAGAGAGCTCAGGATTCCCCCTTCCACCCCTCCAAGTCCATTCATCTGGGGGTCCTCACAGATGCACAGGGTAATTTTCAATCCCTCCCCCCCAACCTCGTTGTCTTTCAGAGGTCCAGCCGGGAGACAAAAGGCTGGAAAGATAAAGCCACACATTCTTTTCAGAGCTTTGCTGAAAAGGTTAAGCACTATTCCCCAGAACTCCATGGAAGGGTTTCCGCTCCCAGCCCCTGCCAAGCAGATGTCAAGTCTCGCTCCCTCGGCCCTCATTCAGGCATGTGTGAGCCGCATTCCTCTGCAGCTGGGATCTGGACAGACTCCCTCAGCCCCCACTGACACCGCCACACAAAAGCGGCCGGCCCTCCAGCAGCATACTGATGAAGAAAATTATGTAGAGAGAGAGGGGTGAACGGCAGCAGGAGAAACACACACACACAAAAAAGTGCAAAACTGCAATAAACAAAGAAAAAGTAAACTGAAGAATGGGGAAGGGTATGCTGCTCACCCTGGATCTACTCGACTAACAAGGTCTTTTGGCTCAAACTTTCTTGGAGGGAGCAAAAAGAAACAGCAGAGTTATTTTCTCTATTTTTGGAATAGAGAGATGGGGGCTACCTAAAACATCAAGGGTCAAAAAAACCAAAGGGTTTAATTTCACCTCCCTGACTGCCTCCAAATCATTTCCACAGGCTCAAAAATGTGTTGACATCTCGAGTGTAGCTAATGCCTGGATGTCAATGTGCGCAGCTCCGAATAAATACATTTATAAATAAACAGCACACAATAAAGAATTTCATAAGAAAGGCACTATATGAGAGACAGACAGACAGAGCAATGATCATTTCATTTTCATGCACATCTACCTGGGGTTAAGAACATTTAAGTGGTCTCCTATTAACATCGCACACTTAACAATGAGAGCAGCTGAAAGTTATCAAGAAGCTCAGTTGCACATTACGTGACTTTATGTCTGGAGCATGTAGGACTTGCCAACTGCAGTCAAGGATCTCATCACTGCACCATGTCAAACTATTCGGCTGAAAATCACAGTCCATGTCACATTTACCAACTGTGCTCGCCCCTTCTTCTGACTGCCCATAGCGTGCTGCCTGATAGAGCCCGGAGCTGTACAAAGTATTAACAGCTACAGCAGGTTCATCAGCAATCTCTGCGCTTTATTTCTATTTTCCATTCTGTTATGGTACCTAAAACATGACACATGAGGATTGTGAGGACCATGGCCCTTGTGCTGCTTGACAGAACTGGTGCTGTGTGAAGGGTTACTAGCTCTGGTGCTCCTCGTTACTACATTCTTTGAATTGTACTGCTGCCTGAACACTCACCGGTTATCAACTCTCGCGTGTGAACAGCCTACCACTTGCACCAGAGGAAATCAAACCTGTTGGATTTTATCATAGACAGCCGCAGACTAGTTGGTCTCAGTCATTCGATATGTCACATTAGGCGGTCGTCTTCGCAGGAACACGTCACCGACTGCCTTTACAAGATTATGTAATTGAAGGATAAGACAGAAAATCGCTGGAAATGTCTATTGTGACATGGGCTTAAGGCACTCAATGCCACAGTCCCCCTGAACACTCACACTAACTTGTGCTGGTGTGGAAGCAAATGCTGTTGTGTGGAGCCTACAATGGCGGGGCCTTTTGCCAGAGAGAAATCCTATCTTGTGCCTAACCTGACAGGTCAACCACACACCCATGCTGAGTGAAACTCACTGAATTCACTTCACACAGAGTTTGGCGAAAATGTGGAAATGTTTGGGAATTTTCAGAGAAGTTGATGAAATGCATTGAAGTCAATGGAGAAGAAGAAAGTCAGTAAAGGCTTGGGTTGCTGCTGGAGAAGGTGTTGGCAAGGATAGCAGGGGGTGCTTACCCTGTGGTTTGTATGTGGATCCCAATGCCCTAGTGCACTCAGAGGGACACTGTGCTGTAAAAATAGTAGTGTCCTTTGGATGAGACGTAAAATCGAGGGCCTGACTCTCTGTAGTCATTAAAGATCACTTAGCATCCTTTGTAAAGAGTAGGGGGTCTCCCGATGTCATGGCTAAATTTCCCACCATGGCCTAGTCGTTCTTGCCAACTACTCATCTGCTGTCAGTAATTCACTATTTACCTCTCTCATCTAATGTGTGATAAGAGTACTGGTGCAAAAATGGCTGCTTTTGCATCGTCTGGATGGATCCGACACATTATTGGTGGTTGAAGTGGTTCCCCTCTGTCTATGTAAAGTGCTTTGAGTAGCACTACAGAAATAAAAAGTAATAATAATTCTTTAAAGTGTATTATAATGGAAGCATCTGCCAACAATGCTGAATGATTGTGGGTAAAAATGTAACATGTGCTTTGAGAAAGCAGTGCTAAGCAATTCACTATCAAGTCCTTTGTCTCTCTCTGTGTCACCCAAGCTCCTGTGCAATGACACATACATACTAACAGTGCAGGTGATGCAAGAGATCAGTGTTATATACTCATGGGGCTGTCCTGATCACTACCTGATCTGCGCTATATAGCGAAAAGCATAAGATGCTTAACCCAGCAGTGAAGACACAACACACAATGATTCTATGCAGAACACCAAAGAATTGAAATAATATTCTCATTATGCTCAGCTAATGTAACCCTTAAATGAAAATACCACAAGTTTTAAACACATGCATGGAGCAAACCCGGCTAAAGTACCACTGAGGTAGTGACATTACGCATGCGTGTATATGATGTAAGTAATTCACTTCATGCAACGTGGAGTACGTTTACAGTATACATACATGAAAGTTCTGGGCATACTCAGTGCAAATCAGGCAGGTAGTGCAGTCCAAGTTGTGACATCCCCAACACCTAACGTGGCTGCTAAAGCTCTTTGATGTCACGTTGGCCTTGCTAAGCATCACTGGATGCTGGAGGTTAATAAAACTGATGTCACATTTTGGTACCTCTAGTTGTGGGTATGTCAGGCTTATCGAATGTAGTTGTTGATCTCGTCATTGGACCATGTTGATTTATACAACTGTAAATCGTCGGGCATGTCACGTTTAGCTACTGAATACAGACTTTCCATAACAGACATTTTTTCCCATTCAGTGAGTGCCAATAGCATGCTGCCTGTCAGAACCGGCATTGTACAAAGGGCTACAAGCGGATTCAGCTACAATCTCGGACCTTGTTTCCTTTATTCCATTCTGTTGTGGTACATACAACACCAAAAATCAGAAAAGATGAGCTTCTTCTTTGTTTTCGATGTATTTGAACAAAGTTGTATCCTTATATGCAATACTGGGAGATTTTTCTTATTTTCTTAGAGAGTCAAGACTGAGGAGACATCAAAAAATAGGGCCTGTAAAGGCCAATGAGGTATTCCTTCTGTGGTTATAGGCTATACAAAAAATAAATGGTTGTTTATGAGGTCCATCATCTATTACAAGGCATTGTAACAGTGTTTACTGTGAAAGAAAAATTGGACTTACTATTAACTGTCTGAATACAAGCTTAGCATTCTCATTTTAACTGTTTAAAAAGGAACTATATAAAATTCATTTTAACACCTAACTAAATGCATGCTTGTCTATACTCTTTATAATGCATCTATTAAGTCAAAAGAGCTAAGGATTTCTCTTTCCACTTTTCACAAAAAGGCACTATATAAAATATGTTTAACATGTAACTAAACACATTACTGTTTATGTGCTTTATAATGCAACTATTAAGAGCCACAGTAATAGTATTTACTGTGAAGTGCACACTGGATTTAGTGTGTGAATGATTTGAAAGCTTAGCAATCTCATTATCACTCTTTCAAAAAAAAAAATAATTAAATTAATTAAAATTAATTTTAATATCTAACTAAACACATCATTGCTTGTTGTTTTATAATTCATCTACAGTATTAACAGGCATAATAATAGTGTTTACTGTGAAAGTGAAACTATATAAAATTTACTACTAACTGAACACTTTGAAATTCTAGAATTCTCCTTTTAATTCTTTGAAAAGGGCACTACATAAAATTAATTTTAATATCCAACTAAACACATTATTGCTTATGTTCTTTATAATGCATCTATTAAGAGGCACAGTAATATATTGGTTTAATGTGAAAGGCAGCAGGTAAATAAAATACTATTTACTATTGATTGTCTAAACACAGAGCTTAGAATTCTCCTTTTCATTCTTTCAAAAGTACAGTATATAAAATTTATTTTAATAGCTATTATCTAATATTGATTTTGGGGTATACAAGAAATAATTTGTTGAATGACAGGTCCAAAACTTCCACATTGCTTAATCCTTATGGCTGTAATCTCTGTATTGCACATCCTAATGAGCATTCATTAGTAGTCAGCTGACAAAAATCAAACCTCTCTGAGGGACACGTCGTGGACTAGTTGGGAGTGAATTTCTGGGTATGTCATAACACTCCATGCCCGACCTTCATGGGGGTGGCGCACACCACCTGCTGTGTATGAGTCACTAAGATTTTGCAAATAAAGGGTATTGCTGGTAAAGTCGATCATGTGACATGCCTTAAGCTGAATGCATGAAAAATATTCAGGTATAAATTTGGCAAATACTCAATACATGAAGGAGACTATAGGGTGATCCAGATCTAATTATGCAATTTTCATTACACTATAACTTATTAAGTATATTACACAGAAAATCACCTGAAAAATACCAGACCATCGAGAAATTTGCAAACTGACAACACAAAGAATCGTCTTTGCACCGAACTGGAATCGTCCCCGCATAAATCAAAGTCATCCAGACAACCCGGATCTGCATAATTAGATCTGGACCACCCTGTATATAAGAAAAAGATGGGAGAAACACACTCTCGCCATTATATTAAAAAAAGTTTTCTACTGTGTCCGTATTATTCAGACTTGACCACTCACCCAATCATTACTCCTACTGCGCAGATCCTCTCACCATACGTGACACTCAGTGCTAATTCGCCCTTCCAATGCAATTTCATCCAGAAAAAGCAAATTATCTATTCAAGAACGTCGAATTTTAGACTGTGATAGAAAAACTTCTGCAAGAGCCAATAATGAATGTTGGGGGAAAAAAAAACAAAAAAACAAGAGCGAGCTGAATATAATAAAACTCAAGAACAGAAAGAATCGTCCAATAAATGAAAAAGAATATCCCAAACAATACACAAACAGAAATGCAAAAAAAGCAACGTTTATAGAATGTAAGTTAGAGGTGTCACACACATGCGATGAGGGGACAACTAAAGGGTGTGAATAAACATAATTTCACGCCTGACCAGGGGGCGGCGAAGTGCACGGATTCTCTCTCTAAATTCCTTGCAGACCATTCTCGGGAAGTCCCACCCGGTTCTGGGGCAACCAATGACGTCACTACCAGTTCCGGCCCTGATAACATCACTTCCTCTACTTGCATTTAAGGGTCGCCATTTTAAGGCAGCAGTAGGTTCTGTTTTGGACTCAGTCTTGTGAACATGTCTGTTCTTTTTGACAGATTTTGCAGCCAGGAAATATTATATGAGTGGCTGCCCCAAACCTTTCCAATGACTCTATGTTTTTGACTAGGTGTTAATATAATTAATTTTTTTATTACATTTTATTATGTTTTTCTTTTTTACTTCTACTTTTACTTTTTATCACATTTCCTTATTCATTGGTATTTAAAATAGACAGCTGGAGTGAAATTCTCAAGTAACTGATTTTCTATCTATAACTCGGTACCAAGCCGTCTTCTTCCTGTGCCCCGCATGCTCTTCTATATACCATCTCTTGAAATACAATTTCTTTATCTAATGAAGGAGCGCCCCAAAGCTCTTCGAGCGGCTCACACAGGAGACAGTGGGCAATCAGCACCCACCCTGGGGGTTAGCAAGCGAAACTAGCAGGCAAAAGAGCCCTCTAGTTTATAAAAAAGAAAATCAATAGAGCGACAGAAGTCTACTATTTGCAGTAGATAAATGAAAGGCACAATATTAATGAATGTGGTGAAATGTTCTATAAAATGATCAGATGAAAAACACCATGTAAAAGAAATACACAGATGGATAAAAAGATAATCGGCGGTACATAAAAGAAACGGAAAAGTGTCCATATTACATATCTAAAAAAAATCAGATGAATTACAGTAAATAAAACAGATAAAGAAATTACAGAAAAAACAGATGGACAGGTAGATAAAAGGTGTTTAATCAGAAACTGATAAATGGAAAGTGCTATATAAAAACAATCATGAAAGGCACTATATAAGGAATGCGTGTATGAAAGGTACAGCAGATGCCTGCTTTTGAAATTCTCTCTATAAAAGCTGCCGGGCTGTTTATTAAATAATCAGATAAATGATCTATTGATGATTATGAACAAGTACACAATTTTATAAATAAATCCTGTCTGCCAAAGTTGATAAACCGTGCAGCGCTTTTCTAATTCAGTTCTAATTCATTTTGTAAGAAAAATATAAGCCAAGTCAGGGAGCAAGTCAAAGATTAATAAAAATTACATTATCATGTACTACTCTAGGAATTTTTATTGAATGGGAAAGGTTCTGGAATTCAAACCTTGCTTTAAAAGAAACTACTGTGTCAAGTCTCTTTTAAGGCTTTATATAGTGAGTTACATTGAAAATCCACACTCAAAACAACATGAACCCTTGATACTTTAACAGTCTACTATATAATAAAAAACTAAGGTCTGTGTGTCCTGCTCCACTGAGCAATCCAATTGGTCAGTCTGGCTTTGGTGACATGCTTGAAAGAGAAAGTGTGAGAATAAGATGCACAAGGAGGAGTAAAGGAGTATGAGAAAACAGAGCATCACCTTCGAAGACAGCAAGTACAAAATGTGATAGGAGATGAGAAAGGCACCTTGAAAATAATGATGGAGTCTGAGAAGCAGGCTTCACAGGAAAGCATTTGAGAGCAACGGTGAAGAGACATTCATACAAATGTAAATGCAGAAGAAAAAGTGCTGAAGGTACACATAGAAAAGATAAAAAAAAAAAAAAATGATTCTATCACTGTGGCTAGTATAAAAGTCTGAATTACTGTAAGCCATCCTAATTCGGGGTGTTCATAAGAAATGCCATGATGTACTTCATGAGGTAGAAGTACATAATAAACATGAATAGCTGTGTCAGATATATGAAATGTTCAAACATCTGCTTCAATTTAATTGTTTAAATCATTGTCGGGCAACCGGTGCGCCGTGGAATTTTCTAGGGCGCCGCGAAAACTTTTGTAAAATATTTAAAATTGCTAGTGTTTTGAACTTTTGGTTGATTAAAAAGATAATGTTTAAAAAATATATATTTTTTGTTGGAAAAACAGATAACGGAACACTTACGGAAATGAAGTCTAAGAAACGCGGGAGACTTCAAATGATCGACAAGGAAATGCGTGTCTGTCTTTCGAAAACTGATCCTCGCATCAATTTCATATGTGCTGAAATACAATCTCAACGTTCACATGAATTAAATTTAAGATTTATCCTTTGATTCCTTTATTAATAAAATGTCTTTGAAACTTGTAAAATTAACTGTTTTTATTGGCGACTGCCCATAGATTGTGTCGTCACGACTTTATTTATGGGCAGTCCCTCAGGTGCACCGCGAAAGAAAATTTTTGGACTTAGTGCGCCGCAACTCGAAAAAGGTTGCCTTTCACTGGCTTAAAGTCTTAATATTCTCGAATGTAACAGAAAAGTATCATTTATCACCCTCTGAAAGAGACTCATAGAGATCTAGATGTCAAGTGAAGGACCAAAATTCAAAAACAACATCATATTTGTAATCACTGACCTTGAAATAGTCAAAAACAATACCCCCAATATGCTTTTAGTTTTGGAATTTGTTATTTTTTTCTTAGTGTGCTAGGACCACCAGTAGAGACTCAAATATATGATTATATCCATAATCAGCAACGTCACAATGGCATAAAATGACACTCGCCGTGCCTCGATTACTGATCTCCATTTTATCAAAAATTCAAAAAAAAAAAAAAAAATGTATTCCATCATATTCTATTAAAGGGTGAACCCCTGGGATCGGTTGATGTAAATTGCACAGCTTCAAGTCCTTCTTTATTTTCACTAAAGAGACCTAATTGGTTTATTCATGTCCAAAATACTGCCTACAAATGGCCTAAAACTTGTGTTTTGTGGGGTCTAGAAGGTTAATAATAGGGGTAGATCCCCAAATATCTCAACTCCTTGCTGAACCAGACATCAAGATGAGTCTGTGTATTGCATACAAGGGCTGTTTCAGAATGGTAAGCCTGGACAAAATAAAACGAAAGTGATTTCAAAGCCTTCATGAAAACTGCAGTCCAGCACTCATTCGTCCATCTTCTAACCTCAGTTTTGGTAATGGTGGATTGAAGTTGGAATACTTTATATACTGAGTTTGCGCTTCTCCATACCAGGCACTTAAAGCATATGTACCAGTGACCCGTACCAGAACCACAGGAGCATCAACTACAATGACCTGTACACTTTATGATGGACATACGGCCAACTTTACATATAGCTAAGTGGCCAGTCCCAAAGACAGCCATACAGCAAGTCAAAGAATTACTGTGTTGTGTAAGGTCTCTCGTTATTTTAAAAAATTAATCAGATGCATAACGCACGTTACTGTTAATGTCCTTCACTCAACACTGCAGAGAGATTGTGCTGCTGAGCTTAGCACAGTACCTTCAGCTCATCAACAGAATAGTTTCTGAAACAACTGAGACAGATCATTTCAACCAGGAGAAGGAATAATGCGACGGACTAAACTTTTTCCTCAGGAAATGTATTATATGGATGTTTCTACCTGTGGCTGCTGAAAAAAGACACCAGGTCAATTTATCCATCATCAAACCCACTTGATCTAGTTGGGGATCATGGGGAATGCAGCTTACGTGGCAACATCAGGCAAAAGGTAGCAACCAAGTCTGACACACATACCTTAGCAAATCAGTATTTAATCAAATCTATACAATCATATGAAAAGGTTTGGGAACCCCTCTCAGCCTGCATAATAATTGACTCTCCTTTAAATAATAAAGATAACAGTGGTATGTATTTCATTTCCTAGGAACATTGGAGTCCTGGGGTGTTTTCTGAACAAAGATTTTTAATGAAGCAGTATTTAGTTGTATGAAATTAAATCAAATGTGAAAAACTGGCTGTGCACAAATGTGGGTCCCCTTGACATTGTGCTGATTTGAATGCCTGTCACTGCTCAATGCTGATTAACTTGCAACACCAAATTGGTTGGATAAGCTTGTTAAGCCTAGAACTTCATAGACAGGAGTGTCCAATCATGAGTGGTAAAAGGTATTTAAGGTGGTCAATTGCAAGTTGGGCTTCCCTTTGACTCTCCTCTGAAGAGTGACAGACAGCATGGGATCCTCAAAGCAACTCTCAAAAGATCTGAAAACAAAGATTGTTCAGTCTCCTGTTTTTTTAGGGGAAGGCTACAAAAACTCATCTCAGAGGTTTAAACTGTCAAGTTTCAACTGTAAGGAATGGAATCAGGAAATGGAAGGCCACAGGCACAGTTGCTGTTAAACCCAGCAGGTCTGGCAAGCCAAGACAAATACAGGAGCGACATATGAGCAGGATTGTGAGAATGGATACAGACAACCCACAGATCACCTCCAAAGACCTGCAAGAACATCTCGCTGCAGATGGTGTATCTGTACATCGTTCTACAATTCAGCGCAATTTGCACAAAGAACATCTGTATGGCAGGGTGATGAGAAAGAAGCCCTTTCTGCACTCATTCCACAAACAGAGTTGCTTGTTATATGCCAATGCTCACTTAGACAAGCCAGATTCATTTTGGAACAAAGTGCTTTGGACTGATGAGACAAAAATTTAGTTATTTGGTCAGAACAAAAAGCACTTTGCATGGCGGAAGAAGAACACTGCAATCCAAGAAAAACACCTGCTACCTACTGTCAAATTTGGTGGAGATCCCATCATGCTGTGGGGCTGTGTGGCTAGTTCAGGGACTGGGGCCCTTGTTAAAGTCGAGGGTCGGATGAATTCAACCCAATATCAACAAATTCTTCAGGATAATGTTCAAGCATCAGTCACAAAATTGAAGTAACGCAGGGGTTGGATATTCCAACAAGACAATGACCCAAAACACAGTTCGAAATCTACAAAGGCATTCATGCAGAGGGAGAAGTACAATGTTCTGGAATGGCCGTCACAGTCCCCTGACTTGAATATCATCGAAAGTCTATGGGATGATTTGAAGCAGGCTGTCCATCACATTGAACTGGAGAGATTTTGAATAAAGAATGGTCAGGAATACCTCCATCCAGAATCCAGACACTCATCAAAGGCTATAGGAGGACAGCGTTCAGAGGCTCAAAGGAGCAAAAAGAGGCTCAACTAAGTATTGATGTCATATCTCTGTTGGGGTACCCACATTTATGCACCTGTTTGGTTTTAATTTTGTTATGATGCATGTTTTCTGTTAATCCAATAAACTTAATGTCACTGCTGAAATACTACTATTTCCATAAGGCATGTCACATATTAAAAGGAAGTTGCTACTTTGAAAGCTCAGCCAATGATAAACAAAAGTCCAAAGAATTATGAGGGGTTCCTAAACTTTTATATATATGACTGTAAGTCTTAGGGCTATGAGATGAAAACCACCATCTATAAAGACACGGCGAGAACATGCAACACATTAGGTTTATAATATCTTAAAACAACAAGAGATACTGAAGCTGCACCTTCCTGTAGAGGTGATGAAAAAATTTAAGTTCTCATCAAAATGCTTCAAATAAACTTTTTTGGAGATCTCCATGTGTTCTTTTAAAATCCTTAATTCGATAACTTCTTCAAGGAAGCACTAAAATGAAACTTTCTACTTGTAAATGAGCCTAGGAAAAAAAACAGCACAGCACCCAATACATCATCTAAACAATAAAAACTAAGCAACAGATGATCTCACCTTGCTTGTCCTGCGCAGACTCTTGAGAAGATTCCTTTTCTTGTCCTCACCCTCGATCTCAATTACAGAGTTGCTGCCCTTTTGTGTGCTGCTTTCATCTTCCGCCTTCTTCCTCGGTGGTCCCCCGAGTTCATCGTCACTGCCGATGGAGAAGCTAGTACGAAAACTTCCGAATTTGCCTAGTCGTTTTGAGCGGTCCCTGTAGAGGCGGGGTTTGCCAGTTACAGACATTTTGCGCCGCCGTTCTAGAGAACTACTATCTGCCTCACTGTCTGAACCATTTCCTCCACCCCCATTGGATTGTAACTTGATATTGCGGATGGTTATGATCTTTCCTGGTTTGCTGTCGTGAGGCACAGAGTAGATATTTTCCTCCTCACTGAGCCGAGGCTTTGCTACAGCATCAATGGGCTCGGCGTAGTCGGAAGGATCATAGCCCCCATCCACAGGTGGAGCCCATGAAACTGAGGATGGAAGAGAGCGTCTGTGACTGAATTTCCGAAAATCAAAGTGGACAGCGGGCTTTGGCTTGACAGGAGGAGCTACCTTGTTGTTGAGTCTGCTGTCTAAACTGGTCATCTCTGTGAATAGGGGGAAGGAATCTTCCAAGTCACAGTTCGAAGGCATTTTCAGTCCTCCAGGCGATGAGTCGTCTGGAAGAGGAGGAGGGGAGGGCTCAACATCGTCCTCAGAATCCAGAAGTGCAGTTATTGGGCTAGGAGAGCCTCCCCGGGGAGAGTGAACTACCTCATCAGTGATGCAAGCAACATTATCATAAAGGTGGGTGGCCTCCACGATGGTCTTCTTCTCCATCGCATCCTTGAAGAAAGGATAAAAGAGGTCTATCCTGTGCTGCTGCTGTAAAATGAGACTACTGCTATTCCCACAAACCATGCTGGCAAAACGTCCTTCGATTTCCTGAGCTAGTTCTTCACCTTGGTTGAGCTGATCTCTGGCCGTCTCGTTGTCGGTCATCTCTGACTGGCTGTCGGCTACCGCCAACAACTGGATTGGGATAATATCCTGAATTTCACAGAGGAATGCACACAAGGTGGCGAATGAAGCCTTCCTCTTGGCCAAGTAGACCGTGATGTAGCCATGCACAAGGCGGCTTTTACGTAAGCTAAAGGAAGAGTGGTAAGAAAGAATGGAAAGTTCAATACTTTGCCGCTGACCACTCAATGACAGCTCGAGCAAGATGGAACTTGTTCCACTGGTGGACAACTGGGAACGTTTGCAGTACTGAGGCATGAGAAGCGGGGATAGTAGCTGATCAACGTCATAGGAATCTCCACACATCAGACACATGACTATGCGCAGGTCAGCCTCTGGGTTCTGAAGCTGCTGTTGGTGCAAGTCTTTGATACTAGGAGTGGGATGAAGAGGTGGGGACCCACAACCACCACCACCGCTGCCACCACTGACGAGGTTCAGGTTTCGTTTACAGTCCAGCAAACTTTTGAGAACCTGCGTGATCTGTTTCTCATTCACACTCTTTCCATACCCCATGCCAGAAGATGCAGGATCTAGAAAAGCACACTGAAGTTTGCTGGCCACCTGCTGTCCATGGGCGATCAAACTGTGGGCTGTCTCCCCACCTATGTCCCCGATGGAACCTACTCCCCGTTTTGTTACAAGGATGAGAGTCATTGGAATTTGACTTAAGTGGTTCTCTTTCCTACCCAAAGTTGACTCCCGGATTTTCTCAACGCTTTCAAGAACATATGACAAAGATTCTTTTGAGTTGTACAGGCAAAGACAGCCATGTGGCTGAAAAGAGGCCGTGTAGAAAGAGTTCACCGGCAGGCGGACGTTCCCTTCGATGGGCCGGAGGCACAGCTCATACAGCTTGCCATCAAGCACATAGCGGTCGTCATTGGTACACAAAGCTCTGATTTCATTGGCCAGTTCCCTGGCTAACCCATCCTTGCCCAGGATGACCAGGTTGATCCTGTCTGCTTTACTGTCTCCCTGTTCTAAATGATATTTTTGGTTGGCACTATCTGGGCGTATGATAAAACGTGAAGCCAGCATGTGTTCAATTTTGTTTTCCATGCAATGAAAGCTGCTAGGGCAAGTATCCTTGGTGGGGTGGAACACAAAGTGGATATGCTTGAGAACCAAAGCGTCCCGCTCAGCTTGCAGCTTTTGTAAGGCCTTAAACCGCTGTTCCTCACCCAGAACATCCTGGATAGCCGCCATTTTCTCTTTACTGGGTTTGGCATCCAACTCCAGTTCATAAAAGAGTTCAGAATATTCCAAAAGAAGTTCCTGGAAGTCCTCCTTAGCGTGGTCAATAATTTCCTTCTGGTGCCGATTGTAGATCTCCAGGTACTCTGGCTCTTCGAGCCACTGGTAGAAGTCCTCATTCATGATAAAGCTGCGGGCTTCTTCCCAGGGCTTGCCAGGAGTGACAAAAGGTGATGTCTCCAGGCTCTCTTTGAAGAGCTGCCGCATTTCCTCTCGCTTTCGGTCATTGCGCAGTACCTCCAGGTGGACATCAAATATATTTTCTGCCTCCTGAGTATCCAAAAGGTCCTGAGGGATCCTCTCTTCTTCCATGTTGTCTATGTGGGTCGTGGCCTCCCATGGAGTCTCCTCCAAGATGACAAACCAGTTGGAAAATTCCCTCTTGGTCTCCAGCAGCTGTTGAACCGCACCCCAAGAGAGGTGGTCGATATCATCTAGACAGGGGACGAGACAATTAAAGGCTTGAGGCAAGGCGCTGAGGTACATCTTGCGCCGCCTCTCGATATGCTCCTGTTTGAGTCTGTGCACATGCTGCAAGAACAGCTTCTTGGCTTTCTGAGTGCCCTCCAGGAAGACGTATTCCTGGTATTCTGGGGACGTGTTCATCCGACGGCTCACATTGAGCCAGGTTTCGTTGTGGCTCTTGACGATGCGATTGACAAGCCACTCATATCTGTCCTTGGCCGCAGCAATTTGTTGGCTCTGCTGCTTCAGAGCCTCGAAATAAGGGATGATTTTGGGCTTGCCCCGGCTCTTGTCCAGCAGCTGCACCAGAGTGAGGAAAGCTAAGTCCACGTTGACATTTGAACGGGCCGAAGTCTCCACCACCTGGAGGTTCTTTTTTGTGAGGGCAAAAGTATGACAGTCTTTTATGTACCGCTCAACGCCCTCGTCACATTTCGTCAGCACCAAGACTATTGGCTTCTTGGTCTTAGCCAACTGGTTATAGAGATTATTAATAAATTTCATCTGGTCATCAAAGTTCCGATTCATCCCTCGACTAACATCCACGCACAGCAGGAAGCCGTCCACCAAGAGCTTGCCCTCAGGCATCTGCTTTTGCTCAAAGTCTTGTTCCAGCCCAAGCTGGTCCGTGCAGAAATACATCAGCTTCTCAGCTGACGCAAGCTTAGTAGCAGCTGCCCGCTTTATGTACGGCTGCAAAGCTGTGCTACGATGAGGCTGGAAGGTCTGATCATCAATAAACTCTGTCTGCTCAACCACATTTAAGCGACACTCCCATCCTTCCTCAGGTGATCGGAGGACATCCCCCCAGAAAAGAAAGTGGTCATTGTTGACAACACGCCCCCCAAAGTCGCTAGTGCTCAGCACCGAGGTGTGATCCAAGTAAAAGTCGTCTGCGCTGGGGCGCACAAAGCGATTACAGAGACAGGACTTTCCCACTCCACACTGGCCTTTCTCCTTTTCTGTCCCAGACAAGCCGACCACAACCAGGTTGTAGGTGGGTGGCCGGGCATCTTGCTTTTTTGCCATCATCATCGGGCGTAACCACTCATCCTGCCATGCCTAGAAGCTTGTGTGAGTGGTATGTGTCACCTCCTGGCCATATAGCTTTGGGCTGGGTGTGGTCATCGGCTCAGCATGTGTGCCACACACTAGTGCTCTTCTTGGTTGTGAGCACTAAGGAAATGGGCAGGGGAATGAAGAAGGCGAGAGAAATGGGGTTCAAGGGGTAAAAGGGAATGGGGAGGAGGGAGCAGGGGGAATGAAAAAAGAAAAAAGGGACAACAATCCCACAGGCACTAGAGGTGTAGATGGTCCGGAGATGAAGTGTGACCCATATCTTCCTGAAGATGTTGTCAATGACTAGCAGCAGCAGAAGTCTTTAGTACCATTCCATTAAGACTTGCCTCTAGAAAAGAGAACAACAAAAAGAAGATATCAGTGAATTTTACAGTAACCAGGAGGTCACGTTTACAACATTTTTAGAAGATTTAATTCTGAGTTCATTTAGAATGTTAACACATGGCACTCTACCACCAAGAATGGACTAAGCCGGTTCAGAAAACATACCAAAATTCTTATTAAAGCTTTGGTCCCTAGCCACCTATTACTGAGAGTTTACAGCAATGCCATTTGACAGACCTCGACACACACACACAGAAACAGCATACCTATTAGGCGAGAACTTCATCCTTGATTTTGGTTTCTTTAGTCCTTGCTTGTTTGTTCTGCTGCTTTTTGTGACTTATGTTGGCAGAGTAAATTCTCACTATTTGTGAATTCTGTTCCTGTGAATATGCTTATCCACAATTATAAAATTGTAATCCACTTCTTTACACCAGTGGGTCTAATAGCACCTATTCGTCGCCATAAACATTAGAAAAAAATTCTGAGAGGCCTATCATGCAGCAGTTACTCGTGTGATTGAATAATATCAGGTCTGTGATCGCCTTAGATGTTCAAGGGGTGTATGTGTACTACATTGTATCTACCTGGCACCAAGAGGCGTGAGGAAGCCATTCATAATGTGGACCGTGGCTTGCAAATGTTCCCCACAAATGATGAATTCCCAGCCAGTACGGGTCATAAACTTGGACTGGTTATGTCCCTGTCCTTTATACACACCTCTCATTGCTGCTCTCTTTGGATTTAGTAGATGTCCATGGATAGGCTCAGTTGCGGTTACTCAAGGTCTCTGGCAGAGCACCTAGAAGATGATCAAACTTGACTATACGGTGGAATATGTAAAAATTGTAACAATATGTCTGTAGACATAACTGCATAAGGATCATTACCAAGCATTGAGGTGGTTAGATCAGAGAACTGGTGCACCTGCCTGACCTTGTGTACCCCTACCAGTCTTCCCCCTAAGACAGCATTCAGCACTGGAACCTAACCTCATTTTTTTCCTCCATAGATCAAAGCTTTACTGTATCCATAGTGTTTTCAAGAACATAAAACAAGTGGATAACATGAACCGACTTTATCTTTGTTAACAGAAATGTTTAAAGTATGTTCCTGTATTGCTACTATTTTGCAATTTTCTGTTTTAGTGTTTTAGTCCCGTCAATGTATCCAGTTCTCTGTATCCCGCAGCTGCACTGCTGATTGAATTGCCTATAAGACTAACAGATCAACTGTGCTGAGCCATTAGCTTTCCTGCCCATGTTGCTCGGTTCCCCTTTCGTATCTTGAGTTCTATGAAGGTTTTGTTGGTGTTCAGACCGTTTCTTTGTTTTGATCACTAGATTTTGGATTTGGATTGGTCTTTCTTTGATTTCCTTTTCAATATAATTTTACATCTTTCTGAATACCAACTTTTTGGATTATGTTTCCTTTGAAAATGATACCATTTGATTTTGTATTTATTTAATTGATCAAAGTATTATTTGTTTTGTTTTCTTGAACTAGGAATTTTTTGGTTCTCCTTTACTTTTATGTTCAGGCCTGTTTTGAGTTTTTTGGCCTAAACCTCCAATTTCTTGTATTAATTGCTGGTCCCTAGCTTACAGAAAATTGTGAGCATTGGCAGTTTCAGTAACTGGCTCAAAAGGTGTGTAGTAGATGGTGCCAGGGATTCAATCATTAAAACTTTACGTGGTGCCTATCCTTGTACACTCGATACTTACAGTACCTCTTTCAGCCATTTAAGTCATTCAAGGCTGCATGCAGTGTGAAGTATGACAAAAGAAAAAGCTGTTTTTCAGAACAACAAAGGTGACTGGGAGAAGACACGTCGTAAACAGTACAAGCCAAAAGACTGTAATCGTGAATCTCTCCTATCCTATGTCGATCCTAAACGTGAACCAAAACTCAAAGTCGAAACTAGAAAATGGGTCTAAAGCAATACCGATGGAAGAAAAAAAAAAAAAAAGAACACTCTGCAAACTCAGATGAACAGGACACGCAAGATGTCAACCTTTTACCTCATTGCGGCTATTTTGAGGTACTAGAATTACAACAGGAATAATCCAAGATGAAAGCAGAAAATAGTTGTAAGCAAAAACATTACAGCAGAACACTGATTATCCAGGATAATGTAGATCGATGCTACCTCGGATAGTCGAAAACTCACAAAAAAACAGATGTCCGCCATAGTGGCAACGTTGCTCAGGGCAGGCGAGGGCTGAAACAGAGAGATCCGCTGATGTCACCATGGATGCACACTGCTCACAGTGTAGTGGTCAGAGATGGAGGTCTCCACTTCCACAAAGCACTCATCTCTGAGCCAGAAAACGTGGTTTCACAGTTCACCACAAAGCAAATCTTCGAACTGAGATGCTTCAAGGTGTGAATTCACAGCAATTCAATTGGTGATATGGCTGGGAGGGAGTTGTCATAGAAACACTGCACAGAGGAGGCGGGGTCTGACACACACTGACATCAGCCAACGTCACCAGGAAGTCCCCCGCCCACAGTCACAGACAGTGTTAAAGTCAGCCGCACAATCTCGAGAGCAGTAGGGTAACAAATTAAAAGTTGTCTGATTACTTTTAAAGTAAAGAGTATTATAGTATAATAATTTCATTATTTAAATAAAAGTACCTGCGTTGTTGTTATTTCAGCGAGCAGCATACAAATATGTGGGCCTCTTAGCTTACACCGAGTGCTGCTAGGATAATAATAATAATAATAATAATAATAATAATAATAATAATAATACAGGTATTTTTACTTCAATAAACTGAGTATTGCTTTAGATTACTCTTCACGTAAATCAGACTACGTAACGCAAATTGTTACTATTAACCTATTACCCCAAAAGCTACTTCCAGAGTTTAGCACTTTATTTTCTGCTCTTCAAGCATAAATTTTGCCATTTCTGAAATAAGGAGAGAGCTTATTTCAACCAAGACAAGGAATAATGCGATTGTCCGAAACACTTGCCTCTGGAAATTTATCTTGCGGGTGCTTCTACCCGTGGCTGCTGATAGTGTACAAACCTAACACATGCGGGAGTGAACAGTGTGCAATGGACATGTGCGGTTGACAAAAATTTAAACAGTAAGTTGAATAAGGCTTTGCATGGCCAGGTAACCGGGCTACCTCCAGAGAAAGACGCATCTCTTAACCTGGCTTCTCAGAGACCAATATCCCAATTTCTCTTCCCTGAGTAACGGTTTACATGGCATTTTAGAAACCAGACTTCTATGAATAAACGGGAGATATTCAATCAAATGCAAATGCTCTGATTGTGGAAGTCTGTTAGACAAAATTGTGCACGTGTAAAAATCTTTAAACCTGGGTCACTGACTTTAACCACACCAAACAGCCCCTATCTCTGGTCACATTTGAGAATGTGGACATAGAGGTGGTCCACTGTTACAAATACCTGGAGGTCCACATCAATGACAGCTTAGATTGGTCTCAGAATACAGAAGAACTGAAGAAAAGGTCAGAGCAGATCTATCTTCGTTAGTAGAACACAATCCTTTAATATGGGAAGTTCACAGCTTCTACACCTCTGTGAAGGCCAGTGTTATTTTCTACACTGTGGTGTGCTGGTCCAATAAAATCACTTCAAGACAGGCCCACCAAATCAACAAGCTAATTAAAAGGGCAGACTCACTTATGGGACATACTCTGTACCCCCTGGTGGTCGTAGTGGAGAGAGAAGGAGAATGAAAACAAAACTAAGTGCCATTTTGAACAATGCTGCACAATCCTCTCTGGGAAACATCAACACTGAGGACTTTCAGCCAACAACTCATTCACCAGAAGTGCGTCAAGATATGCAACTGGGGCTCCTTTATGTCAGCAGCAATACTCCTGTAAACTGCCTCACTGGGACTACAAAGAAAGAAGTTTTCTTTCTTGCTTTTTAGTCATTCTTTGTATTCAGACCATAGTGTGTGTGTACATTTATTTATTTATTTATTTATCTGTCTATCTATTTATGTATTCATTTATTGAACTCCTATTAAAAGATAGAAAGATGTGAAAGGTACAAAATAATATAATTGATAGAGACAGATATACAAAAGGCACAATGCGATATACTGTAGATAGACAGACACAGTCAGGTTCATAAGTATTTAGACAGTGACACAATTTTCATAATTTTGCCACTGTACATCACCACAATGAATTTGAAATAAAGTGATCTTTATTTGATTAAGTGTAGACTTTCAGCTTTAACTTAAGGGGTTTATTAAAAATACTGTAAGAGCCATTTAGGAATGACAGTCATTTTTTTTACATAACACCCTATTTTCGGGGTCTCTAAGGTATTCGGACATTTGACTGCCAAGCTGTTCCTAAGCCTGGTGTGAGCAGGTCCCTCGTTATTTTATTAACTATTAAACAGGTAGAAGGTCTGCAGTTGATTCCAAGTGAGGAATTTCCATTTGGAGGCTGTCACTGTGAACTCTTAATATGAGGTCCAAATAGGAGTCCATGCAGATAAAAACAGGCCATAATTAGGCTGAGGAAAAAAAACAAACTCTTTACAGAGATAGCAGAAACACTAGAAGTGGTCAAATCAACCATTTGGTACATTCTCAATTAGAAGGAACACACTAGGGGTAGACCTATCATTGTCAAAGTCTAAAATCAAGAGAAGACTTCATGACAGTAAAGACAGAGGGTTTACTACAAGGTGCAAACCATCGACAAACCTCAAGCATAAAAAGGACAGATTAGACTTTGACAGAAGCCATTTTTTAAAAGTCTCTCCAGTTCTAAAACAAGTTTCTTTAGACAAAGGACACTAAGATCAAAATGTGCCAGAATGTTGGAAAGAGAAGAACACGGAGAAGAAAAGAAACAGCTCCTGAAATGATGGAATACCTCATCATCTGTGAAACAAGGTGAAGGCAGTGTTATGGACTGATCATACACGGCTGCCAATGGAAGTCAGTCATTGGTGTTAATTGAAGAAATGACTGTCAGGATGAAGTCTGATGCGTGCAGGGGGCTACACTATCTGTTCAGATTCAGACAAACGCTGCAAAACCGATAGGACGACACTTCACAGTACAGATGGACAATGAGCCAAAACATAATGTGACAGCAAACCAGACACTTTTCAACACAAGGTAGTGGAATATTCTGCAATGGCCAAGCCAATCAACTGAGCTCAACCCAACTGGACATGCAGTTCACTTGCTGAAGACAAAACTGAAGGCAGAAAATCCAACAAACAAGTAGCACCTGAAGGTAGCAGCATTAAAGGCCATCACTAGGTGGACACCCTGCACTTGGAGATGGCTGTGGGTTCAGACTTCAGGCATTTACCGACAGTAAAGGATTTTCAACCATGAAAATGATCTTTATATTAATGATTATGTTAGTTTGTCCAAATACTTTTGAGCCCCTGAAAATACCATGCATAAAAATGGCTGTCATTCTTAAATGTCTCATACAGGTATTTTCGGCAAATGCCTGAAATTAAAGCAAAAAGTCTACACTTCAATCACCTAATGATTGGTTAATTTTAAACCCATTGTGATGATGTATTGAGCAAAAACTATGGAAATTGTTTCACTCTCCAAATACTTAGGGACGAAACTGTACATACTGTAGATATGAATGGCACTATATATTAGATAGATAGATAGATAGATAGATAGATAGATAGATAGATAGATGTGAAAGGCACTATATGATAAATAGATCGATAGAAAGAACCTTTTTTAATTTTTTGGTGTTATTAATATTTTCTGTTTGGACTGCCATGACTGAAACCTCAGCCAGGTGATCACCACTTAACTAATTCTGCGACTTCTAAAAACCCACCAGCTGCACCAGTGATGATTCAGGGGTGTTACATTTAAGATTTGTGGCTGGACACAACAAAGGCCTTCAACTCATGGCCAACATGACACCCGGCAGAGCTTGAGCAATTCTATAAAAAAAAAAAAAAAAAAAAGGAGGATAAATGGCCGAGCTGACAGAGAGAGACCCAAACATACAGACTTGAGGCCGTCACGGCTGCCATTGTGGCGTGAAGAGGATGAATGTTTGTGATTTACATTTGTAATGAGTTTAGATAACTTTGCAGAGATCTGTTTCCACTTTGACATTAAAGACCCCTTTTCTGTTCATTAGCGTCAAACGGGACAAATCAAAACCTATTGTTATTCAATGTTGTATTATATGAAAATGCGAAAACTTCCATTTTCCAACCTTCATTTGTTTGGCACAGTATAAATGTGTGAACAATAGCAGAGCCCTACAGTTGTATGCACGTTACATTATACATCTATCCACACATACTCATGAAATCCATACAAAGCACACAGAGGAAAGTAAATACAATACAGTTTATTTTTATATAGCCCAAAATCACACAAGAAATGCCGCAATGGGCTGTAACAGGCCATGCCTTTTGACAGCCCCCCAGTCTTGACTTTCCTAAGAAGACAAGGAAAAACTCTAAAAAAATACCCTTGTGGGGGAAAAAAAAACAATGGCATAAACCTTGGGAGAGAGACCCCTTTCCAGGCAAGTTGGGCATGCAGTGGGTGTTAAAAAAAGGGGGTAAATACAATAAAATACACAGAACAGAACACATGTCAAAAGCAAAAGCAACAGAAGGAAAAAAAAAAAAAGCATTGGCTTATAAACAAGACAACTGAGCCCCCACCAGACCCCCCTGCCCACCCCTTTCTTGAGCTAAGACCCGTGTTTCTCATTAAATCACAGTGCCGCACACCCAGCCAATCACGAGTGTGCTGGCGCTTGACAGCAGTCTCCTTCACGAAGTACAAGGCCGGAAGTGTTCAAGACTGCAGCTGTGACTGACGCCAGCGACTTCACTGCGGAGAGAGCTGAGTCACCCTTGAGCTGAGGGCGTGTCCCCCGACACAAAAACAGTCAAAAGCGATGGGAGAAAGGCAGGCCAAAAACAAGAGCAGGGGAAAAAAATAAAAACAAAAAGATCCACAAGTCAGGCTTCAACCGCCCCCCATTCTTTCTCTTAAAAGAGCTTGAATAGATGCCAGCAGAATCCAAGAAAACAAAACACGTCGAGGTGCCTGAGCTGTTGAACCCAAGACTCAGCCAGCCGCCACCTAAGTGGCCATGTACAGCTAATCCAACGTAGAGCAGCAAACTCAGAGACGAGCAACTGGGACATGAAGGGGTCTCCCATTAGGAAGTAGGGGAGATGTGTCTCCCTGCTCCCCATATACATAGGCAGGCTTCAGCTTCCATTAGTGGACAGTGTCCAGTATATCCAACAAGTCACTGTTCAGCATGATGGAAGTTCTTTGTAGATTCTAGAGAGAGACTTGCCAGCACTATGGAGACACTGCTTCCTTAATTTAATCAACTGGGCAACATCATCTGGTATGTTGTTGGGGTGCCACAGCAGCTCTTTATAGTTAACATTACAAGTCGTGTCAGCCGCATTCATTAGATTTAAAAAAATTCACAGTATAGGTAACCATTTACAATTCAATAAGCGAGAAGCAAGACCACCTTTACAGTATTTGCATTTACTGTGATTAGTGCTGCTGCCTTGTATATATGGTGCCTGGGGTCCTGTAACCAGTGCTGCAGATGACCCATGAAAAAGCAGCATGAGTTAGGGTGGGTATTGATGCAGTCGACAGTGAAGCTGACCATGGTGACACTGGGACGGCATCAGCACACTTACTGTATGTACTTATATTTTTTTATTTTGCTTGCACATGAGAGGGTAGACTATCATCAACAAAGTCTGCCAATAAGATCATGTGAGGGTGGGTATTGGTGAAGTGGACAGTGCAGCTGACCATGGGACAGCATTAGCACACTTTATTTATATATATATATATATATATATATATATATATATATTTTGCTTGCTCATGAGAGGGTAAAATGTCATTGTCTGACCTGCATGAGCAACGTACCCCTCACGTTACTGTAGCCAAGCACAGAACAGGGGGATTAGTAACTTCCACGCTTCCCTTGACACAAGCATTGACAGTTGCTGCATTGCGAACAGTGCTTAGGGGGCATAAGTCTTTTGTGGTCTTCCACTTCTTTGCAGTCATTTCCCCTTTTCTCCCCCACAAAACTACGTGCAACCCACTATAGCTTTACATGAGCCATTAGGGTTCACTGTGGCTTGGCCATACAGTGCCATATGCATTAGTTTCACCGTTTGTTTCGATTCACGTTGTCATTGCTAGTGCTGGGCGGTATACGGAAAACCATTTTTTATTTTTGTTATGATATGGATTTTTCTTATACTGCAACACCAGTTTAAATAGCCTAAACGACGTTCGTAACGTGACGCAGCGGGAAACTGTTTAAGGAGGACCTTTTTCCACTGCTACACCGCTAAACACATGTCACAGAGGTGTTGCACGGGGGCTCTTTTTCACTGCTACACCACTAAACAAGCATACCACAGAGTACAGTACATGTGTTAGTAGAGGTATTGCGTGGTGAAAATGGACAGAGAACATCCCGAAAGTGAAGCTGTAGCAGACGATAAAGTTGAACATGATGACACAGAAGAACTTTTGCTGGAAAGTCACGTCTGTTGTCTGGAGATACTTTGGATTTAAAAGGTTGGATGTGGACCATTATGTTCAAATGTGTGAATACTCTTTCTATACTACTGGATAATACTGCAAGCCAAGTTGTATTTTTTCAATACTGTGTAACGTACCTGGGTACTGTGTAATAGTGTGGCGACATGTTGACTTTAATCTCAACGCTTATGACGAGAATAAAGTCGACATTTCTACTTTATTCTCGCCGTTTGTCGAGATTAAAGTCGACATGTTGACTTTATTCTCGCAAATTGTTTTTAAAGTAGAACATCGTAAGCTAAACTTCACCTTAAAAAGAATATTCAATTTACTAGATTTTCTCAAACCCTGTCATAAGTTATGTAGCACATTAAATGCTTTGTGTTGTGTTCCCAGAGCCGTGTTAATCGCTACTGCTTCTTAAACTGATTTCCTCTTGCACTAAGAGGAGGCGCTGACAGCACACAGAATACATTCATTTCATGATATTCCTGCTCCCTGAACATTTAGAATGCTAAGATAAATACTTGATATCATTTTCATGATGAAATGCATTAAAGCATATACTAATCATATTGGGGGCACGGCGGCATGGAGGTTGTATTGCTGCCTCGCAGTAATGGGGTCCTGGGTGTCCCCTGCTTTGAATTTGCATGTTTTTCTGGTGGGTTTACTCGGCGTGCTTCAGTTTCCTTTCAGCGTCATGTAGGATGGTGGGTTTTGTTATGCTATATTAACCCTGCTAGTGTATGTATTGCTCGTATTCACCCTTTGATGTGCTGGCGCCATGTTCAGGATTTCCTCCTGCCTTGCACACAATGCTTGCTGGGATGGGCGCAACCCTGAATTGACGGCATAATTAAACATGTATAACAAAGATTTTTTTTTTTTTTTTTTAAAGTTCTGAACACTCCGTGGTCTAAGTTTATAACCAGTTTTAATTTCACAAGGATGTTTATCGTATGGCGATTGGTTATGTGGAGAAAGAAAAAGGAAGGATAGGAGCTGAGGGTTTGGTATATCAGACAGAGATAGCACGCATGCATTAGAGAAAGCCCGCTCAGAAGAACATCCATTGAGCTCTTCAACCACCAGATCACGAACCCAACATTTACACAATACTTAAGTTAAACCTGTGCAACACCCATTCATACATTCAGTTTTTTGGAAACCTTGTCACACCTACCATAAAGTTCTCTACACTGAACGGACACCTGGGGACCTCTTACTGCGAGGGAGCAGCACTACCGTTAATGTTTAATGCCTGTATTAATGCATTTCATCATGAAAAATTATCTTAGCATTCTGTCAGAGAGCAGGAATATCATGAAGTGAATGCATTCTGTGATGCGATTGCTCCCTCTTAGTACAAGAGGAAGTCAGTTTAAGAAGAACGTTAGCAATTAACAACTGGGTCGGGGAACACTTAACACAAAGCATTTAATGTGCTACATTAACTTATGACGGGGTTTGAGAAAATCTAGTGAATTAAACATTGATTTTAGGATGAAGTTTAGTTTATGACATTCATTATGACACACATAATGACAAAATAAACTACGAGAATAAAGTGGAAACGTCAACTTTAATCTCAACATAGTGTTTTTTTTTTTCTTCACTGTGGTCCTAATACAATTCCATAGGGCTTTACCACAAATAGCACTATAAATGCAAGTTGCAGTTTTATTATTTATTTATATAGCTTAGCTTGAAGCAAGGTCCATATCAATGCAGTTTGCCTTAATGATGGTTCAGCTGGTAAAGATGTCATCACCAAGTTGCACAGGTTTTATTTTATTTTATTTGGTGAATACTGTGTAATGCATCTGGGTCTTGAAGTCTTGAAGCAATAGTATTATTACTGGAAGTTGCACTATTACTTATTTAATTGTTAATATTTATTAGTTTAAATATTATACAGTTTAATGATGGTAAAGTTGTTTAAAAAGTCAGTGGACAGAAATTGTTAACATTAACAAAGTGTAGTTGGTTTACAAAAAAGACATGTTCAGTGCAATACAACTTTTGACAAGCACCTCTGGAAATTTTACTAAGTCTAAATGCCTCTTTGGATGGTTGAAAATATGTTGGCAAAATTTTAGTTTAAGTTGTTTGCAATATATCCTCTTTAATAAAACCCCTGTGTGCGTCCAGGTGTCCGTGTGTGTGTGTGTTCTGGTGAAGTGCGCATGGCACCGTGGACGCATACACACTGGAAGCTGGGCACACAGTGAATGGCGTAGCCACGGCCGCGCATGATAAGAAAATAAAGGACAGCATTGCTGGGGAGAGGGCTGATTGGGTAGTCGCGGCCGCGCACATAAAATCCGTTCCTGGGGAGACACCACACATACTGCCCTGCGTATGTTTACTAACTAACTATCTACTAACAACATGCCACCCAAAAAAGGACACGTCAAGTAGGACAAAAGACACTATATAAGCAACATCTCCTGGCAGAACGGTCAGCTCAGCAAGTAAACATCAACAAAAGAAAGGCTGAAAGACAAAGAAAAATACGAGCAAATAGATCGATTGAAGATAAAGAAAATGAGCGTCGGAAAATTCCCCGTATTGATTTGGCTCTATCCTCTACTAATTTACCGTTTAACTTAAGAAGGCAACAATTTCCACATACATTAGCCTTTGCCATAACAATTAATAAAGCTCAAGGGCAAACGTTAGAAAAAGTTGGCATTTACTTGCCAGAAGCAGAATTCAGCCATGGTCAGTTATATGTTGCATTATCAAGAGTTAGAAGTTTTAGAGATGTTGTTGTCAACGTTGTAGAAGGTCCTGAACAAGGCAAACTGTTGCCAAACTCAGACAGAGTATTTAGAAAAAATGTTATCTATAATGAAATTTTATTGAAAAATTTAATGAGGTAAAAAAAATAAAAAACTTTTTCCTAAATATCTTCTTCAGATATTGTGTATTACAGATTGTTACAAAGTTTTACATTAAGGCAATATTAATTAATTATACTTATCTGTATTGCCATATACGTTTCGATTTTATTTTTTAATATTATCTTACTTTAGGCTTCTTGCAAAAATATTTTTAACAAAATAAATTAAGACAACAAATAGAATGAGGTCAAGGTCCCTTGCCATTTAATATACCTGTAGACTGTTCCTAATAATGTTTATGCACTACTGTTCTAGCGCCCGTTATTTTAACAGGCTTAATGTCTAGTTGTTCAATAAAAAGGTTCTATATTTTGAGTGCAACCGTCATGCAATGTGATTCCTTCTCTTCAATAGTGCCACCCCCTTGAAAACTATCACTTTATGGAGTCATGCAAACCTGTATTAATAATTTTGTGCACATTAAAATGTTTTTTTGTACAATATACAATTCTCATGACAGCGGAATAAGTTATTCTTAGCCAGTAATTACAGTGGAAATGTGGTTAAAATCCTCTCAAGCATGGGGAAAAAAAAAAAACGGTATAATTTTGAAAAATACTGTGATATAGAATTTTGGTCATACCACCCAGCACTAGTCTTCGCTATCATTTAATTCAGCTAATGGTTCAGTTTTGGTTTGTTCTAGAACTGTCTTTACAGCTTCTCATTTACACGCCGTGTAATTACATTTCGGTTGAATGTTCCGCCTCCCAGTCATGAATACTGATGAGTTATCAGAGTGGCATTGAAATACATTCATGATTTGTTTGCAGCATGATATTTTTGTCCGGTAGATGGCAGCAGAATACGACTCTGAGTGTTATTTGGGCTTAACAATCCAAACCGGATCATTACATGTCACCTCGAGTTGAACTCAGGAATACCCGCAACTCCACAGAATTCACATTCAGGTTAACGCCCAGGAGGTTAATGTTCTGAGAATATGGAAAAAAGATAAATATGTCAACTGTGCAAGACACTGTGAAAACACTTTGACAACACAATGAAAGGCACTATATAAAGTAAAACTGGATGGACATACTTTCAGCACACCATTAACCAAATTGCCAAGTTTAGAATTTTATGTGAATTTTACACCACACATCACTGAAGATTCCTTGGTGATGCGATTTGGAATAACACACTCTGAAAGGCACTATACACATGAACGATGGGCCCAATAGCAGGTATTATGAGAAAATTCCTTAGCAATGTGAATTAGAATGAGGGTTCTGAAAGGTGCTATACACATTAAAGCTAGGCCAGAAAGGAAAATAAGATTTCTTAGTAACGCAAAATACAATAAGGCACATTGTGAAAAGCACTATACACATTAAAGGTGGGCCCAACAGGAAAGGCATGATGAGAAGATTCCTTAGTGATTTGAAATAACATAACACCTGATCTGAAAGGCACTATACACATTAAAGATGGCCCCAACAGAAAAAAAGACTTATTATAAGCTTCTTTAGTAATGCAAAATAACATAATACAGGTTCTAAAAAAAACTATAAACATTAAGGATGGGCTAAGAAGGAAAATTATAAGAAGGTTTCTTAGTAGTGCGAAATAGACGGTACACATTAAATGTGGGCTAAATAGGAAAGGCACGATGAGAAGACTTCCTTAGTAATGCAAAATAACATAACACGTCTTCTGAAAGGCACTTGCTCAGAATCACACAGTGTCCGTGGGGGGATCTGAACCCACAACTTCAGAGTTTGAAGTCCAAAGCCTAAACCACTATACACATTACAAGGTATTATACACATTAAAGGCAGGCTCAATAGAAAGTGCATTATAAGAAGATTTACTGGTAATTTAAAAAAAAAAAATAATAATAAAATTTCACTGATTGGCATAAATTAATAGCACGGTCAGTGCAAAGTCATATGCCAGTCAGTTTGAGTGTCACTCTCTCCATGCCCGGACTTCTCAATTAAGGTTTGGAGGCATTAGCACTGGCAGGGTTCAGTGCTCACTGGTTTAAAGACTGCAAAACCAAAGAAGAATGGGCACCTGGGCATAGACGCGAGCAGGGCAGTGTTCCCAGTGGCAGCTGAAGGTTTTTAATTCCAATAAAGCTCTCCATGCTCGTCACACATCTGGGAGCCTACCACTGCTTCTTTCAATCAGGCAGGCGTTTTTTTTTTTGGTGACTTCTCAGTCTGGAGCGTCTCCAAAGAATTAATATCAATGCCGGGCCAAAGTCTGCCGCAGAAAACACTCAGGGAGTCACAACTGCAAAAGCATTTCCCAGAAATAGAAGCCGGCATCATTTCTCTCACTCACTCACTCATTCGGGATTCTGGCCGCATTAGAGCACTGGAGCCAGGCCACCAGAGGATAAAGAGGCAGTAATGGAGGAAGGCCGGGATGCAGCATTGGCATTAAGTGCCAGCCTGATCTTCTACACAAACCCCCTCCCCCCAACCCCATCTCCAATATGTACATTAGGGATGATCTCAGGACACAAAGCATGACAAGATCCCACCGGAATGAAAATAAAAGCTTCCTGACTGACAGAGCCGAACAAAACAAAAGAATAAAAGAAATTTCTGAATCACACTGCACCTCTGCAAACTCTTAGCTTATTTGAATAGCCCCACCCAGAAGGAGGAGTTTGATAACAAGCAGTCCACTATAATGTAGATTTAAAATGATTCCAACACATTATAGAAAATGGACCATTTCATATTCATGCTGTTCTAGATTCATCTGTATAGTACTCGTTCATATGGTTCACAAGGCGTTATAAAAATAATTTAATTATTTCCCTTCTAATAATTGCTCAATTATACATAAAACATAATTTTGTCAATAAAAGGCTGCTCTGTAAATAACTATACAAGCCGTAAGGCCAACTTATGACTTCATGGTCAGCACTACGCATGTCTTGACTTCTATTTAAGATGATAGGAAATATAAAACAGTCATGGTGTGCTGTTGTCGGAAGCTGCAATAGAAACCGATCAGTCTGTGGCAGCCACACACTTTGGGAAGGCACTATAAAAAGATGAGAAGCGACTCTCTGCACGATGGGCACAGCACAAAACCCACGATCACGACGGGTGGCTTTGCTCACAGTGGGAGGCCCCAAGTGTTTAGGTTTGTCACTGAATCCACCAGACCAATAAATTCATACTGCTCACGACACACAACTCTATATTGCTGGAGCGAGTTTTGTATCAAGTCTCTTTCTAAACGGCGCAATAAAAATGAAATCACTTTTAGGAAGCTCACTGTGAAATACTCTACACAAACATGACTGCACATTTCAAAACTTTTATTTTTTGAATTCTGTTGAGTTTTCTGTGGAGTCTCATTATAAAAGGCGCTATAAAAAGTAAATTATTTCACGGTCATATCACGCAGTACCTGCTTACATTTGATGTGTCTCACTACACAAGTAAGATAACTGCCCCCTTCAAATCATGCTCTGGATTGCTGTAAAGGGTTTTGTATCAAATCTCATTATAAAAGGCTCTACATATAATAATTTCACTCCCATAAGATGCTGTTCATGCTTACCTGGTAAATCATTGTGCACGATGGCTCACTTTCAAATACACTACACAAATAAGACAATTTCCACTTGAAATTATGCTCGATTGCTGTAAAGAGTTTCAATTGATTCTCATCTTTTTTTTTTTTGGCACCTTCATAACAGCATCAGAATTGAAATAAATTGTATCTTTAATATCTCTACCTTCCATCCACCGGAGGTTGTTTTCTCACCGTGATGATTTCCTGCACTGCGAACTGTTGGAATCTTCCAGATTGACTTAATGTACACACAAAGTATAGTCAGCACACAGCATGCGTAGCAGCAGCGTCCTCAGGTGCACGCAGTGCGTAGAGTTAAGTACTGTATATCCCAGGCCTTTAAGTCCCTGCCACAGTATTTCAATCAGGTTAAGGTCTGGACTTTGACTAGGTCACTGCAACTCCTCGATTCTTTTCATTGTTAGCCTTTCTGTTGTAGATTTGCTGGTGGGCTTGGGATCATTGTCCTGTTGCATGACCCAACTTCAGCCAAGCTTCAGCTATCAGACAGATGGCCTCACATTTCACTGTAGAATACTTTGGTATATAGAGGAGTTCATGGTCGACGCAATGACTGCAAAGTGCCCTGATTCTGTGGCTGCAAAAACAAGCCCACATCATCAGCCTTTCACCACGGTGCGCGACAGCTGGTCTGCGGTGTTTGTGCTGATATGCTGCTGTTTGGTTTTCGCCAAATGTGGTGCTGTGCATTATGGCCAAACATCTCCACTTTGGTCTTATCTGTCCAAAAGCCTGGTAGATTGTTCAGGTACAACTTTGCAAACCTAAGCCATTCTGCAATGCTCTTTTTAGAGAGAAAATGCTTTCTTCTGGCAACCCTTCCAAACATGCCATACCTGTTCAATCTTTTTTAAATTGTACTTGTACTATTATATAGTGCCTTGTATCTGTTGTGAGGGATTGCCGGTCGTGTATCCCGGCCAACAACCCCGAAACCGCCAGATGGAGCCATCCCTGCAACATGGAAGGGCCCCAAATTCCAGCAAGGCATCATGGAAGTTGGAGTTTTTCACCACAGCCTTCCTGGATACCATGGGGCCACCGGAGGACGCTGCAGGGAGGCCCAGGGACTTATACTTTCCCTATAACCCGGAAGTATTTCACAATCGTGGAAACGGAAGAAATGATATACTTCCGGGCTGAAGAAAAGAGAAGATTACCCGACCCGGAAGTGTTGGATAATCACATGGATTGAGGACTCAGAAACACTTCCGGGTCGAGGAGTATAAAGGACTGTGGGAGATCCCAGAGAGATGAGCTGAGTTGGGAGGCAGGGTGGCTAAGCGTCTGGGAGTGGAGGATTGGTTTATTGATTATTGTGTATTTGTTTGAGTATTGTGGAGAGGAGGGTGCTTTGTGCACATTATTATTATAATAAATAATAATTGGACTTTTTTTCTGGTGTCTGACGTGGTCTGTGAGGGTTCAAGGGAGCGAGAAAGCCCTAATCTGCCACACTGTCCATCATATAATGCATTTCATGTATGTCTATCTCTTAAATAGTGTCTTTAATGTCTGTCTATCAATTATGTAATGCCTTTCCTATCTATCTATTTTTCTGTTTGTCATATAGTGCCTTTCACGTCTATCTACAGTATCTCTTATATAGTACTTTTGCTATCTATCGATCATATACTGTAGTTCCTTTCATATCTATATATCGATCACAGCAAGTATTGGGCAAAAGGCAAGAACAATCTCTGGACGGAGCACCAGCCAATAGCAGGGCAAAGACACACAGGCTAATTTATCAATGCCAGGTCACCTAAGAAATGTACAACATAAAACAGATTTTACAACTTGTTAGTATAATGGCTGTGAAATGCATTCTATACTATGAAGACTGAGGGACTGAAATGCAAAACTAGTTTCCCTTTTCTCCCTGGATTGAAGCGAACTCGAAGGAGAATAAGACAACATTCCCTTCTCCCATCCCCATCATTAATGTCGGGTCGCCAAGCCAGCTGGCTTGATTGTGCCCCCTGTAGTTAACACAATCACCTTGCATCTCTCGTGACGTGCAGTACCCATGTAAAGTCAAAGAGGTGAGGGTGAGCAATTGGAGCAACTGAGGGATTCTGACAGATTATTTCTGATTGTAACAAGGAGATCACTTCCAAATGCAACGTGCCTCCCCAAGCCGAGCGACCATCCATTTTCAAATGACACCTCTTTCATTACTTTCTTGTGCCTGAAGCTGCTATTTATCATTTCTATTTTTTTTTTCCTTTGGAGCAGCAGTACACTGTTATTTTTTAATAGAAATTATAATAAGGAGAATCATGTTATCATCAAAACTGGAAAATAAACCCGTAAAAAAGAAAAAGAAAATGATTGTATTAAGGCAGAATTAATTGAAACAGGACATGTTAAAAATGATAAACTGAAAAGAAAATAAGGGCTTTGCACTGCAGGGGGCTGATGAATGCTGACTCGGCGCAAGATAACGTTCTGCCGCCTCTCACCGCCTGGCCTCCAGCACACTTAACATTTAAAAAAAAAAAATAAAAAAATCAGCACGTCTCGGACCTCAAGACATCAACAGGACAGTATAAAGCAAAAGCCATCTGCTTACCATTCGTGAATTATAAAGTCCTTCCTGCCTAAGCATGAAGGTTCCCCGTCCCTTCATTCGTTAACCATTAAAGTCCAGAGCTGAGGGTCAGTCCCCCGCTGTCCATTTCCTTTCATTTGACAAACATTGCCATCCATTAGCAAAACGCTGACATCGCTTATCGGCCAATCATTTATTCATTACAGCAAAATGGGCGTGGCTCTAAGATGGCCGGGCTTCAACTTATTCATGTCAAAGAGCAGTGGAGATACTGTTGTTTCTTTTTATTTCTGTAAAATGTAAGACTTTAACCTTAACAGGGAGAAGAAGTAATAACCTACCTGTAATGGTGGGCCCTGGAGAAAATGACATTAGGGTTTAGCCCCTGTGGCCTGAATTCCTTTGGGTTTATTCTTAGACTTATCTTAAGAAGATCCTACACCTTATGCCTGCCTCTAAACTAGCATCACATCCTACCCTCACCCTTTGTCTATTGCAGGTGGTGGTGCCCACATGATAGTGATGTTGTCCTCTTTGCCTTATTTGGCTGTGACCTTCAGTATGCACTCAAGTAATTCACTGCTCAGATGATGATAATAATTCTTTACATTTATATAGCACTTTACATAGTGAGTAGGGAGTCTCTTCAACCACCACTAATGCGTGCCATTCACATGGATGATGTGATGGCAGCCATTTTCAAGCCATTGCGCTCACAACACATTAGCTGTTAGGTGGTGAAGGGATGAGAGACAATTAGCCAATTACAGACAGGGGATGATTTGGGGGCCAGAATGACTATGCCATGGTGGTCAATTTAGCCTGGACACCGGGATACACCCTACTCTTTATGAAGAATGCCCAGAGACCTTTAAGGAATACAAAGAGTCAGGACCTCGGTTTTACATCTCAATTGAAGGACGGCACCATTTTTGCAGCAGTGTCCTCATCATTGTACTGGTGGGCACTGAGATCCAAATTCAGACGAGAGGATAAGCGTCCCCTACTGGCTTCACCAACACCTCTTCCAGCAGCAACCCAAGTTTTTCGTAGATGGTCTCCCATCCAAGTACTCATCGGGCTTAGCTTCAGGTGGATGACCTCTTCTGAGGTACAGGTGGTATGGCTGCAGGTGATGATCAGTACCTCCAGGTCAGAGGTCATAGTTCTCTCTTGGAAGAGTGGATTGCTCTCTCCAGGTCTTCATTTACAAGATCTTAGCCACTGAGTGGCTGGTTCCAGTGAAGACAATCATCTAATGTGACATACCTAACAGCCGAGTCTAACTAGTCTGTGATTGGCTAGGATGAAATCAAACAGGTTTGATTTTGGAGTTAGTCAGATGGGTGGGCCGTGTGTGTAGGAGAGCTGACAACAAATGAGCTTTCAGCTGAAGTACAATGAAGAGAACGCAGCGATGAGAAATTAGCAACACGTGTGTTTTGAATCTCACAAACAGGAGAGAAGCTCACCTGTCTTTTGTTTTATATACTGAAACAGAATGAAAAATATATATCTTATATATAAACGTCTACGCATGTAAGAGGGTGTGTCTGTCCGGCCTGGAAGTGAGAGGTGGAGTCGGGCTAAGGGCCCCACCTCCGAACATTGCCAGCGAGGCCAGCACATCGGCAAAACAAAACATCCGAAGAGAGAGTCATTCGCTTATCAGCTATTACAGAAACATGGCAAAGCGGTGTCCCTTTTACTTTTCCTCCCACCGCTAATACACAAGCGAGGCAAGCACGTCGGCAAAAGTAAACCTCTGAAGAAAGATAGTCGCTTAGCCGCTAATACACAAACGATGCAAGCACATCGGTAAAACGAAACCTCCTTGGAGAGAGATGCCTAGAGTAGTTCCTTTCAATCACCTGACATCTTTACATTTCTATTTTTTTTCTGCCGATTTCAATAGTTTCTAGGACAGTATGGGGGCAGCAAACCTCACAAAAAGAAGAGAAGCTTGTCTGACTGATGCCTAATATTTCGCACATCATAATAAAATGGAGAAAAAAAACAAGAAATAAAAGGCAAAGACTGCTGTTGAACTCAGGAAAAGCCACTGACCCTTTGTACAGGGCCAGCACCGTCAGGCAACACGGTATTAGTTATCAGAAAAGGGGGACATCACACCAGCATTTGAAGATCAACACTCAGTGGGTAAATGTGGAAGTCCACAACAAAATGATGCGTAATGTGACATCAGGTTTAGTGAGGGGTGTTCTTCAAGAGTGACTAAAGTACGGGAACGTGAGACTGACAAGCGGTTTGGAGCGGCAGCAGATGTTCTGCAGACGATGTAATGGTCTGCGGTGGTGCATAGGGAGGCGAGTTTAAAGATAAATTTTTTTGTTTACTGATTGATTTCCATCCCTGTTCTCAACTGCAGTCATGAGCTTGTGGGTAATGAGATCTCAAGTACAAGCGTTAGAATTTTTTTTTTTTTCCCCCTTGCATGGCTGCTGGGCCGACACTCCAAGATATGGGGAGAATGCTCAGCGATTCATGACAGCCTCAGAGTAGGAGTCACTGCTCCTCCAGATCGACAGGAGAGGAGCCAGTTGAGGTGGTTTGGGCATGCTGCAAGGATGCCCCACTTGGCAGCTCCCACTGAAGAAGCTCCAGGCACATCCCACTGGGCAGCAGGCTCACAAAACACTGGAGGGATTATATCTACTCAGCTACCTGGGGAATACATGAGAATTCCTCAGAAATAGCTGGATTTTGTAGTTGGGGACATTCTAGGCTGACCTGCTAGGTCTGCTGCCATCACAACCCTCATCAGGAAAAGCAGTTTCAGAAAATGACGAGATGACAGATGATCTTAAGAATTTACTGCACAAGCAAAGCAGAAGGCTTTGGGGCACACAGAGGAGAGTGCCAGGCCTTCACCTCACCTCCAGATCTCAATGTGTGTCAGTCCAAATAGTCAACCACAGCTTCCTGGGTGGACATCTAGAAACCATTCAGTTTGTGCATCTTACAGGGCACATCTGCCTCTACCTTTAGGCACAGTGTTCAAATCGCACTTGGACTGGACACGAGTTCACCAGTTAACCAATCATTTATTACCAATCCTGCTTGAGAGCACTGAACACAAGCAGGACAGAGTGCCAGTGTGGACTCAATGAGAAGATTTAAAGTTGCCACTTAGCCAAACCTGCTTGTCTGTGGGATGAGGGAGGAAAAACTGGAGGACCAGGAGGAACCCTCATTGGCACTGGGGGAATACACAAACTACGGACATATAGTGGCAATGCCCGGCGGCTAACTGAGGGGCTGCCCACCCATTAACGCACAGATTTATTTCAGAATGTGACTGAGCTGCCCTGGGATGGTTGAGATCTCAATTGAACTTGTATTTCTTTCAAACTATTCTTGTAATTATCATATAGTGTGGTACTATACATCTTACTCCAAATTCCAAATCACACTGCAGTTTCTGTTTTCTGTCATCATCATTTCACCTCACTGTCAACTGTTTTCCCCTTCCTTCTGTTACATGGTCACCAGGCAAGAATTACAGCACACCGTCATTGTGGGCCAATTCATTATTCCCATTTAAACTTGAGGACCCTGAGGAAGATCACACAGGCACAGAGACAAAGTACAACCTCTGTACAGTAGACACTGGCTGGACTGGAATTGAAACCTAGAACCTCAGACCCGTGTGGCTGTGAAGTAACAGCGCTAGCTGCTGTGCCATCATGGCAGTGGAGAGTAGCCATGTGTGGCAAGTAAGAAGTTTACTGGACAGGGATAGGGACCCCGTACCCTTTAGACACTACTTATGCTGGATCAAAATTTGCCCCCAGACTGAATGAGTGCAATTGACTGGCACCTCATCCAGGGATGCTTCTTGCCTTACATAAGACACTACCAGGAGTGGCTCCAGTATCCAAGACCTTGAGTGGGATTGAGTGGATTTACAAATTTATACAGTATGTACATGCATGCATCGATATAAGTGCATTTATGTACAGTATACAAAAAAACTGTAGAAGTGTTTACATATTATGCATATATATATATATATATATATATATATATATATATATATATATATATATATATATATATATATATATATATATATATATATATATATATATATATATACACACAAATATGCACACACAAGCACAAACACATATGTACATATGGCATACACACACACTTTGCAATGCTTCTCTTTTAACATCATTTTGTATTTGTCACATCCTTTTTTTTACACAGTCTTGTATAGTGCATTATACTGTGTTTGTATGATGTATCCATATAGACAGATTTTATACAAACACACACACATACAGAAAAGGAGAGAGGAATAACAGGAAAACCAATATATTAGGGACAGAGAGGCAAACAGGAAAGCACTACATAACAGACAGGAAAGACATTAAATAGTAAAAAGGCACTATATCATATAAAGGCAAATAGAAAAGACACTATGTAACAGAGAGATAATGCCTAAAAATATACAGCCTTGTCTATTTATCTATTAACATTAATATACTGTAGTACCTTATCTGTCTATTCAACATATACAAAGGAAAGACACTAGACAGTTATGAAAGGCACTATACAATAGTTAGATAGGAAAAACAATACTTCAAATATAGATCACTACATATAGTAAGGAAATACATTATTATCCACATAAAGATTATAGATGAATAGGAAAGATATATATTATGCATATGAACAGGAAAGATACTATAATTGACCGATGATAAATTGAAAAGGCACTATATGATAGATAGATAGATAGATAGATAGATAGATAGATAGATAGATAGATAGATAGATAGATAGATAGATAGATAGATAGATAGATAGATAGGAAAGGTACTATATTATAGACAGAGATTAAAGATGAATAGGAAAGGCACTATATAGGCACTATAGGCACAGCTAAATAGGATAGACTATAATAGACTGATGGTAAATAGGAAAGACTATACACAGTAATAGAGAAGGAGATATACAGACATACAGAAAGACAGATGCACACACCAATAGATATTTATTAATATACATTATGCATGCATTTTGCAAGCTCTATTGAAATATTTTTCAATATTAGGTTTTGTGTTTCAATTGCATTCCTTTACTTCTGATTATTGTTATTTTTCTGATCACCGTATAGTGCACCGTATAGTGCATCTTAGGTGTAAATGTGTGTTACATAAATAAATTGAATTAGTGGGCCATTGGAGACAATCAGGTTGGGATTTGAACTCGGGTTTGTGAAGACTTGAGCCTGTTGCACCAACCACTTTGCCACTCCTCCTCAATATAAAAGATTTTCATTTTCATGGACAATGTAATATGCCGTATTCTTACTTTTTAAACCAACACAGGAAGCTAAAGCACATATCCCTGTTTTTTTAAAAAAAAAAAAAGTGTTGCAATGCCCTAGCTAAAGCACTTGAAGAGCTCAATAAAAACTCAGACTTGTTTATATCATGCAGTCCAAGAACTGAGTGGCACAAAAATGGAATAAGCAAAAAAAAAAGAAGAAAAAAAAAACATAAATGAAACAGTAGTCATCTGACAAAGAGGAGGAAGCCTGACACTTCACAACACCGTTTATATCTTCAGAGTTTACGCCTTTCACATCTCTATACACACACAAGGAGAGCCCACTGCACAACGAATGCACAGACATTCTTGCGCTTTAGATTCTGGCAGAGCCAGAGGCGAAACACGAGACAACAAAAGAATGTGCGGCACAGCGAGCGGTATACGGAACAGCCGAGACTTCAGTTGCGTTGTGACATTTACACCTGTCATAGCGCTTCTGTGCTTTGGGGGGTAATCCTTCGCGGCCACCATAGCGTCAAGCAGCAGTTCTGTTGTTCCACTCAAGGCTAAAAGGGAAAAAATGAATGAATGAATTAGCTGTTTGTGGTCAATGGCCCCGCCAGACAAACAGCTGAAGTGCAGACAGTTAACTCGAAGAGTGGATTCAAAGGTGCCCTGTGATTGCTGGACTAGGCTCCAGCTGTCACACTATCCTGTGTTGGATGAGCAGATTAGGAAGACACATCGATAGCAGTTCCATACGTTCTAAGAGACATTACCAGAAGCCAAACATTATCCTTCAAAGCAATGGGGGCACAACCTTAAATTAATGATGAATTCACAAAATGTCTACCTCAATACCTTCATGTTACAATATTAGAATAATCTGGACGAGAACAGGTCAATCAGCCTAATAAAGCTCACCAGCCTTATTCAATAATCCTCCAAAATAACATCAAGTCAAGTTTTGAAGGTCCCTGAAGTCCTACTGTCTACCACACTACTTAGTAGCTTATTCCAAGTGTCTATTGATCTTTGGATGTAGAAAAACTTCTTAACGTTTGTGCAAAATTTACCCTTGAGTTTCCAACTGTGTCCCCCATTTTCTCGATGAGCTCATTTTAAAGTCACAGTCTCGATCCACTGTACTAATTCCCTTCATCATTTTAAACACTTCAATCAGGTCTCCTCTTAATCTTCTTTTGTTTAAACTGTAAAGGCTCAGGACTTTTAACTTTACCTCATAACTCATTCTCTGTAGCCCTGGAAGCAGCCTAGTCGCTCTTCTCTGGACTTTTTCTAGCACTGCTATGTCATTTTTGCAGCCTGGAAACCAAAGCAGTACCCAGTACTCCAGTGTTATAAAGCTTGAGCAGAACACATCAGGGCGCTATATAACCTTATCTTCCGTTAGCCTTCTTAATGGCTTCTGAACACTGCCTGGCAGTTTGACAGAGTACAGTCCATTATGACTCCTAAATTCTTATCTTAAGGTGAACTTTCAATTTTCAGGTCTCCAATTTTGTACTCACATTTTTACTTCCTACGTGTGACACTTTTCATTTACTGACATTAAATTTCACCTACCGCAAATCTGTCCAAGCCTGTCTGTTGTACAAATTACCTCTGTGATGAGTCAACAGATTTGAGATTATATGCCAATCCACCTAGCTGGGTATCACCTGCAAACTGAACCAGCTGATTTATATTCCTATCCAAATAAATTTATAAATATTAAAAACAGGAGCGGCAACTGCACTGACCCCTGCTGGACTCCACTCTTAACATCAGCCAATTCTGATGAGGTTCCTCGCACCATCACCCTCTGCTACCTATGTCTATGCCAATTCTGCACCCATCAACACACAACACCCCAAACTGTAATTTCTTTTAGTTTGATGCCCAACCTATCATGTGGCACCTTATCAAATGCTTTCTGAAAGTCCACATAAATAATATCATCTGCTCCACTCTGGTCGTATCCTTTTGTTGCTTCCTCATAGAATTCCAGCATTTTGGATCAAACACGACCTCCCCCTTGTGAACTCATGCTGACTGTCTAATAAAACTTCGGTTCTTGCCCAGTGTTGCTCAATCTTTCCCTTAATAATTCCTTCCATTACTATTCAGTCGATGCAGAAAGAATTCTGACCCCTTCACTTTCTGCACAATTTATTGTGTTGTAGATTTCAATTTAAATGGATACATTTGGTTTCCTCGCACAGTCAATAGACAAGCAGGTTAGGTGGACTGGCGCCATGGCCTCTGTGTGTATGTGTATTCAGCATGTGATGTTCTGGAGTTGCTCCTGCCTTCCATCCTATTCTTGCATCCACCCCGACTCAGCTCGAGTTTATAAGAAGTGGGGATAGTTAGATATGTTTTCCATTTTTACCCATCAATCTACATTCAATAAAATATGAGAAAGGTTTTCAAATTTATTAAAAATCAAAAGCTGAAATCTCTCCTTCCCGGAAGTATTCAGACCATTCACTATGGCACTCCAAATGGTGCTCAGATGCATCCTAGTTTGCTTTACTTCTCCTTGAGATGTGTGTAGACCATAACTGGAGTCTACCTGTGGAAAACTGAACTGACATTTAGAAAGGCACATGTGTACCTCTGCATAAAAGCTACTACAATTCACACTGCACGTCAGGACAAAAACCAAACCATGAAGAGCAAGGAACTCTCTGTAGACATCTGCGATCAAACTGCGGTGAGGCAGAGAAAAGGGCAAGGGGATACATGCTTCTGAAATGCTTTAAGTACTCCAAAGAGAACGGTGACCTCATTAAGTGCAAAAAGGAAGAGGTCTGGAACCACCAGGACCCTCTGGTCAAACTGAGTAAATGAAGCAAGAAGGCCCTTGAAAGGTGGCAAAAACTCAAGGGTTACTTGCTTACAAAGCCCCAGACATTATCTGCTGAGATGAGATCACCTGTTGGAAGGATTGCCATCTTAGTATCACTCCATCCAAGCGGAATTAATGGTAAAGTGGCCACATGGAGGGCACCCTTGAGTGAAATGCATTTAAAGGCCTCTGAGAGCATCAGGAGGAAGATTCACTGGTCTGATGACACAAAAACGGATCTCTTTTTGGCAGATCTCCAATCTCTAGATCTGGCAAAGACCAGGCTCTCCTCATCCCCTGTCTACTATAATTACCAAAGGTGAAGAATGGTGGTGGCAACATCATGGTAGCGGGGGTGCAGGGACACTGGACAGAACTGAGCTCAGAATACATGTAGACAAATACAGAGAGGTCCTTGAAGAAAACCTGCTCCAGTGTGCACACAATCTCAAACTGGGGTGACAGTTAAATCATACAGCAAGACAATGACCTGAAGCATACAGCCAGGACAAGCTGAAGTGGCTACAGAACATGTTTATCCTTGAATGGTCCACCCAAGACCAAACGAACATCTGAGGAGAAGCCTAAAGATGGTAGTTGACAGAGGCTTCCCATCCAATCTGCTTGGAAAAAATGGGATAAACCGACCAAATCCAGCTGTGCAAAGCTTCCACATGGAGACTCAAAGCAAGAAGTGCTGCTAAAGGGGCTTCTTCTATAAAGTACTGATTTAGGGGGCTTTTATGAACCTTTCTGAAAACATGTCTTCACATTGTCATTTTGGGTGATTGAATGCAGACTGATGGGCAAACATATGCATTTAAAATTAAATAAAACATTGTAAAGTATGCAGAAAGTGAAGAGGTCTGAATACTTTCTGAATCCAGTGAATGGTTTATGTGACATAAGTGTTTTGATATTTGCTGTTCACAGAGGCCTATGGGACCACTTATTAGTTTTTTAATGAGATTAAAACTCTCTCTGTCAACACTACAAACAGAACAGGAACAGCAACAAAACATTTATTTTTGTGTGGGTTTTTTTATGTAAATAACTGTTATTTAGAATAGCACCTTTCAGGGGTCAGTTACATGACGACTTCTGGTTCACACAGGGTGTCAGCAGTCTTTTTTAAACCCCTCGACTTGAGGAAATTTTAATTCCCACATCAGTCCCACTATGAAAGAGTGGACAAGTCAGACATACTGGTTGAGGGAAAACAGCAAAGTGGTCACCTCAGATAGTAGCACCCATCTTGGTCAAGCACATAAAAGCAAGTAGATGAGGTACACTAATGATGGTAACTGCCCTACCACAAAACAGAATCAACTGGATAAGAAATATGACCAAAAAAAATAAAATAAAATAATGATCAAAAATAAAAATATACCCAAGTCAGGCAGAAAATGAGCGAAGCCAGTGACAAAAGGCATGTGTCACTCAGCAGGTAAAGCCACATTCCACGCTAATTGTCCACACCAGAGGTGGAAGCCTGACAGAGCACAAGAAGCCTGAATGGATGATTTCCTTTCTTCAACAATCCACACCAACATATTTCAAACAAACCCTTCAGAGCTCTTATATCAACAAAATAAAGACAAATGGCCCAAATCGGCTTCATATTACACTAGCACTACATGACGGAAAATCAGTTTTTGGGCCGCAAACTCCATTTTGCTTGTTAACACCTACACTCTTCGAGGCAATGACTTTTTAAGGTCAGCCTTTGTATGGCATGACTGCCTTGCGTCCAAATAAAGAGTCTCTAACCATCACTAGTGGGTACAGGGATCACTGAGTGGTCAAGTCACTTAAGCTTAAGGACTGAACAAAGCATCAATGTGGGATGGCAGGGCACTTCAGGTGGCTAGAAGCTGCACATTGACAACTTTCCAAATTAATCCACAGAGCAACCTGAAAAGCCTTCTTGGAGTCCACCCAAATACGGCACATCTGAACACACTGACCCATGTCACGCTCATGCGCACTGAGACAGCTTAAGAGTTCTGGTTATAGTTATTACCCACCGAACCAGGGGTTAGTGCTGTATGCTAATGCCTTCTTCTGCAGAAGAGACGATTGACGGCCATTCCACTACTGATGTCACTACTGGACCCGCCCCTTCCTGCCTGGAACTCCATATGACTAGAATTTAAGCCATTTTGAGATCACTTCAGTTGTGAGGTCCCATCTGAAAGGATGTTATCTGTAACTTATGTGATTTTTTCATTATTGCCTTATTTCAATTATACAGTGCCATCAGAGTGGTACCCCAACACTTTGACATTGTTTAGTCTCTGCTTTACAGCAGCAGTAAACACATGAAAGGGTGCCTACCGGCAGACAGAAGAAATTCACATCCACCTCAGATTTAAAGCAGGGCGTTGCTTAAACTACAACAGTCCAGATCACTTGCACTGCGTGAACTTTAAAAGGCACTATACACAATGGGCCATTTGCTCATTTTTAACCTTTCTTTCTATTTACCAGTTTCAGATTTTTATTTTTTTTTTATTTCACACTCTGCCACAATGTCCAGCATCCTAGAGTCACCCATTCAATAGGCGCTTCTGGTCCACAGGAACTTTGTTTGCTGCTATCATCGTGCTTCACAATCAGGGTGATGGTGCTTAGGTAATAAGTTGTGTTGGGTTTTCTCCAGACACACTGGACATTCATACCGGAAAGTTCTGTTTTTTTTTCTCTCATTTGATCACACAGCCTTCTTAAAGTTTATTTGCAGGATCCTTCAGTTGTGGCTTTCCTCTTGACACTCTACACTCTATGACTAAAAGTATGTGGCCACCGCACCAAATGATTGAGTCCAGGTATTTGATTGTTACAGGTTCAACAAATCAAGCACACAGCCAAGCAATCTACATTCACAAACAGAATGGGTTGTACAGAAGGGCTCAGTGACTTTAAATGTGGCACTGTCATAGGATGCCACATTTGCCACAAGTCAGTATGTGAAATTTCTGGTCCTTTAGATCTCCCCCGCTCAACTCTAAGTACTTTTACACTGTAGTTCAAGAATCCTTCTATATAAAAGCGGTCGGGATTGTCCTTCCGTCCCGTGAGTGCTACGCAGGCGCTGAGTTTCACACACGCCCCGTCCATTTTGCAATGCACGATGGGATTTGTAGTTTCGTTTTTCCAAGTAAAAGATGATTTTCTACTCCAGACTGTGCGATATCTTCTTCTTCTTTCTTACTATATAAAAGGGATTGTCCTTCCGTCCCGTGAGTGGAAAGCGTAGTGGTATTCCGCTTATCACAGACTTACTACTTGCAGCTTGCGGTACGAAGCAACATGATGTGAGCAGAGTTCTGGAGCTCCCTTGCTTCCCTTGCTTTTGTGCACGATGCGCTGGAAAAATAGACAAAATTATGTCTCTGGAAATAATTAATGTTGATGGAGTACAAATGCCTCACCGCGTAGTAAATATCAAGGGGGTTCAAAATGTCGACCTCAATATAGAAAAAAAGTTTAAATTTCATCACAAAAATAACAGAAACTACAAGTATTAAAGTAATACCGCTCAAATGCAATATAACCAAATTAATGAGTTTGTATAAAATATCAAATTGATCAACATATTGAATTGCCTTAAGAAGTGGTCAACTTAAAAGTCAGTCGCCTTAAAAGGCGGGTCAGCCTAGTTGAGAGGTAACAGCAGATCAGCCATGAAGTGTTAGACCATGCAATCTCACAGAGTGGGGCCGCCGAGTGCACTACATGTCCAAAACTATGTGGACACCTCACCAAATGATTGACTTCAGGTGTTTCATTAAGCGTTTTCTCAAAAAAGAAACTTTGTTTATAGGAACCAATGATTTCCAGTATAATGTAGGCCCTGTGCCACTTGTGGTCATGTTCCCACCGCATAAGAGGAAACGTAAAATTAATGCAAAATATGTGATGTGCAAAGAAAAGTCATGCAGTTTGAAATGCAGAGTGTTCTGGGGTTCACAGGGGAGATGATTGCTTCAATGCAGTGCATTGTGCAGCGCACCAGAGAGGTGGCTATGAAAAGTGATATGATGTGATTGGGAATTCACGTGGGACACTTACACCTTATTGTTTTTGAATCGATTGCGAGTTCACGAGGAAGACTACTATTTTGATTACGTAGTTCACCAGGGAGGCAGCTCTGAAGGATGATGTGGCGTAAAGTACGGTGAGGATTTCACGAGGGACTCCTCCAGCTTACTGCTTCAAAGCGATTGTGGCATCACAGGAGAGATTGTTTTGATACGGTGCTTTGCATGGTGTACTAGGGAGAAAGCAATGAAGAGTGAAAAGCAATGCAATGCCATCTACCTGAACCCTGACAGTTTAATTTAGTGCAAGGACTGGAGAAACTGGAAGTGGGTGTTTTAGGAAGATGCCCTGTGGATACAACCTTTGCAGTGCAGGATTTTGCCACTATTCATAGCAAAAACATTTTCACAGGTTGCCCCTAGACGTGTCTTCTCATTTGAGAATCACGTCTGCCTCGGGAGACTACTGTTCCTGTGATCTGTAAGCACATGGACACCACAGATACAGTACACATGCATGTAGGTGAGGTTCATGTGAAGTCCCTAGGTCCGTGCCTCATCAAATATTGACCACACACTCAGAGCCACCAGGACACAGTTTGGAGAATCCTGTTGGGTCCAAATGGCCCAATATCATCTTATCATTCAGAGGTTTCCAAAACAAAGAAAACAGAGCCCTTGTTGTTACATACAGCAAAAGTTTTCATTGCCAAGCAGAATCCAAAACCATGCTGTTTGTCTCTAAAGCCAGAGTGGAAGAACCAGTTCTGCAACATGGTAATTACAAGGCCACCATCAAAAGCAAGGCTCACGTCTTTCCTACAAGCTAAAGCTCTCTGCTTCACGGCTGCCAGAAAGCAAAAAAAGCAACAACTGCCTCCTGTCACTGAACATCACCCTGTAATTTACTTCTGATGAAATCTTCCTAAAATTCACCCCGGTCATCCGAAAAACATCCTGCTCTGACAAGACGCTTCCCATGTCAACTTGCTGCATGTCTGTCCTTAAAGTCTGTTTTGGGGTTGTGTTCAGATCAGAATTAAAGGCCTGCCTCTTGTATTTGATTTATAAGGTTTAAAAAAGAAAGTATGATGGATACAGGCCGGGGTAGTGGTTAACTCTGCCGTCAGCTAAAAACAGGCAACTGAGGCTACAATTCACACAAACTCACCAAAATTGAACAATAGAAGACTGGAAAAACGTTGCCTGCTTTGATGAGTTTTGATTGTTGCTGCGACATTCGGATGGTAGGCTCTGAATTTGGTGTCAATAACATGAAAGCAAGGATCCATCCTGCATTATACGTGTACACATTCAATATGTTTTCTTTATTTTCATGACCATTTACATTGGTAGATTCTCACTGAAGGCATCAAAACTATGAATGGACACATGTGGAGTTATGTACTTAACAAAAAAAGGTGAAATAACTGAAAACATGTTTTATATCTTCAAAATAGCCACCCTTTGCTCCGATTACTGCTTTACACACTCTTAGCATTCTTTCAATGAGCTTCAACAGGTAGTCACCTGAAATGGTTTTACTTCATATAAATACATACATTTCAGTTATCCCTGAACATTCCATTTTTCAGTTTGTGGCATGGAATTTACTTTTCAGGTTCACATTTAAAGGCAACCGGTCATTTTAAAGATATGGTTGTCTCAATGAAGTCACAAAGCAGTCGGTTCTTCAAATAAAAAGGAGCGAAACTGAAAACAAATTCACAAAACAATCTAAGTCAATCTTTGGACTTCTTGGTCTTACTTTTAGCACAAAAATATATTTTAGCCTTCAAATTTAACAAAGTTTAGTCAAACTTCTTCTTAAGTGCAGTTTAAACAAAGGGTACCACGTCCCATTTTTGACTATTGCTGCACAGTGGGATGGCTCCATCGAATAGCTCCAGTCAAGAACAACTTCAATAGGTAAGCTAACATCCTATGCATGTGAGCTTAACAAAACAAATAATGAAAAATACTCTGCTGGAAAACTTGAGGACACTTAATCAACCCAGTCTAACAGAAAGTTGATGAATCTTCAAGGATATCAATCTGTCCAGTTAGGAAGCACAAGTAATTGTGAAATCAACTTCAACTGCTTTGGTGCAAATGACCGTGACAACAGGTGTACTGGACAGGCAACAGCAAGATAACCCCCCAAAAAAGGGAATAGTGGCCACAGACAATTGCTCTCTCCTTATCCTTCCTGACAGATTCTTTTCTAGTTTTTGTTAGCATCCTTGTCACTACTGGTAACATAAGGTGGTACCTGCAGCCCATTCAGGTTGCATAGGTAGTTCAGCTTCTCCAGGATGGCACATCTATAAGTGCCATCGCAAGAAGGTTTGCTGTTTTTCCCAACACAGTTTCAAGAGCATGAAGTAGACACCAGGAGACCATTACATGAGGATAGCTGAACAGGGACATAGAAAGAAGGGCATCAACCCCACAGCAGGACTGGTATCTATGAACAGGAAGGGCAATGTCAGAAGTCCGACAAAATGACCCCCAGCTGGCTACCGGTGTGGATGTTTCTGACCAAACTGTCACAAACAGACTCCATGAAGGTGGCATGAAGGCCTGACATTCAATAGTGGGACCTGTGCTCACAGCCCGTCACCTTGCAGGTTGATTGGCATTTGCCAAGAATACCACTATTAGCAGCTCCGCCATTGGCTCCCTGTTCTCTTCACAGATGAGCGCAGGTTCACGCTGAACACATGTGAGAGACGTGAAAGAGTCGGGAGACGCTGTGGTAAATGTTATGCAGCCTGCAACATCACTCAGCATGAGCGTTTTGATGGTGGGTCAGTGATAGTCTGGGAAGGCATACCCTTAGAAGGTCACACAGACCTCCGTGTGCTAGGAAACAGTACCCTGACTGCAGTTAGGTACCAGGGTTAAATCGTCAGAGCCGTTGTCAACAAACAACAACATTTATTTCTATAGCACATTTTCATACAAACAGTAGCTCAAAGTGTTTTACATACAGTATTAAAGAATAGAAAAATGAAAGACATAATTATAAAACAAAATAAATCAACATTAACATCGAATAAGAGTAAGGTTCAATGGCCAGGGGGGACAGAAAAAACAAAAAAACTCCAGACGGCTGGAGAAAAATAAAATCTGTAGGGATTCCAGACCATGATACCGCCCAGTCCCCTCTGGGCATTCTACCTAACATAAATGAAACAGTCCTCTTTGGATTTAGGATTCTCACGGAAGGGCTTGATGATGATGATGGTCACGTAGACTTCTTCCTTTTAATCCGTCCATCATTGTTGGAGCATCATGAAGCTTTGAGTAGGTGGAGGTGGCGCAGGCCATCTGACCACACACTGTCAGACCATACACTGGGACAGTGGGTCCTAGGTTCCTCCTGGTGCAGAACAATGCCAAGCATCATACGGCCAGAGTGTGTAGTTAGTTCCTGGATGTCGAAGGCATTCATGTCATTGACTCGCCTGCACGTCCCCCAGACATGAATCCAAATTAGAACCTCTGGGACGTTACATGTCAGTGCATCTGACGCCACCAAGTATTACTGATGCCCTGATCCAAGTTTAAGAGGAGATCTCCCAGCACAGCCATTCGCCGTCTCATCAGGAGCATGCCCAGTCATTGTTAGGGGGGTGTATGTAGGCACATGGGGTCCATAAATACACTACCGGATCAGCCCGGGATTTTAATTTTTGACATTGAATTTTCAGTGTGATGTTGAATGCAGCCCTCAGTTGGTTGGTGATTTTGGTTTCCACCAACCATTGTTGCATCATTTTGTTCTCAACAAATTACACAGCATTACTCAGTAAAGATTTTACACTTGAATATGTTGTTCATCAAGAGCCAATGTGCGATTTAAGTTCATAAGTATCAAATTGGGTACAATTATTGTGACAGTTTGGGTTTACTCCATGGTCTTTACAAGGCTGAACCCTTGGGCACTTAGAAACATCTTTCCTTCAAATCATCCGCAACTGAAAGCTCCTGCATTCTCAGTTGTTACCGTACTCTCTCCTAGCACACACTATGAATGACGCAATACATATTTCACCTTTATTCTCTATCTGCAGATTAACACTGTCAGGCTGTTCTGCTGCTGCGCCATGCTACCTACCCAATACACAATGAAAGGTGCTATACACACTTAACCTTTGGCCTTGTGTGGAGCCAACTCCATGAATCCCCAGCCTAATCCTAGTGATGTCTGCCATACATGCAGAGCAACTACCTGGCCTTTAATAAGCACAAATAATCAGGCTGTGGCCTCTGCCATATTGCACCTCCTCCAACACTGCATTCCAGTTTCAAGTAAGAGTTTCACTTTCACTGCCCTCTGGAATGACCCCCCCCCCAACCGCCAACAGCATGTGAGGGCATTAGGCTGTGCCTCCAAGCTGACAGCCTCCTACTGATAACGGACTTCGTGTTTCAACACGACCCTGCAAGGCCTCTGCAGCAGCAGGAAAAGGATTCTGAAAAATTAGCCAGCACACAGAAAAAAAGTGAAATTGTCCTATCCGTGGTGAGTCATGTGCCTCTGGTTTTTTTCCCCCATAGCCCGTAGCCCGCCCCCCGCGTGCATTTTCAAGATGATCCTCTCATCCATCTACCCAGAGAAATCCCTGCGGCTTCTTCCCATCTGGAACATGCCAAAGCCAGGCTGCAGACATGCCAGGAATGATTAATGGTGTAACAATGACGCCCGCACCATAATGAAGATCAGGGAAGTAACAGAAGCAGACGATTTAAAAAAAAAACAGCGTGTTTTTGTGTCAATTCAAGGATGATGGACAGCCGTGGGGGTATGTTAGACCACTGCCTGACACTCAAAAATGCACTCACTTAAGACAACGACCCCCGGAGTAAAACGGCCAGTCTAATTAAACAGAACAACTTGCCACGTGCCCCATGATCACGACAACCATTCACAAATGCACCAGTCTCAAAAGAGACAGACCCTTGTGGTGCAAACCAACCTTCCAACCCGATTGTCAGATTTGATCATGCTATGCATGGCTTATGACCCTAAGACTCTCAACAGATTTGCATGTGTCAAAGGTGGAAGCACCTCCTATGGGGGGGGGGTTCTCCTGTTCTCCCTGTGCTTCAGTGGGTCTTTAAACATTGGAGTTCTCTGCAATTTGCCTATCAACCACATAAAGGTGTGGAGAATGCTCTGATCTACATGCTCCACAAAGCCTATTTCCACTTGGACACCGCAATCAGGATCATGTTCTTTGATTTTTCCAGAGCCTTCAACAACATTCTGCCTCATTGACTGCTGAAAAAGCTTAAGGCTTTGAATCTTGATGCTCCCACAATCTTCTGGTCCATGAACTACCTGAGCAATAGTCAGCAGTTTGTAAGGCTAAGGGGTTGGTGGTGTGTAATATTGGAACATCTCGGGGAACTGTCCTGTCTCCCTGAAACTCAACAGACTTCCAGCACCATATCAGCACTTGCCAACAAAAGAAATCTTCAGGTGAATTATCCATCATATTCTCCATTACTAATGGAGACGATTTAAAGTACAGGAAAGTCGTGAAGGATGTCATTTTGTGCTGCAGGGACAGCAACCTGCAACTCAACATCCGTAAGACAAAAGAACTAGTGGTGGACTTCCATCGTGCCAAGGAACCTCTGACACCAGTCACCAGCCAGTGGTGCACATCTACAAGAACACATAACCAACAAACTGGACTGGTCCAACAACACAGCGGCGCTGTACATGAAGGGCCAGAGCAGACTGGACTTGCTAAGATGACTCGGGTCATTTGATGCAGGCAGCAAACTGCTGGAAATGTTCTACTAGTCCATAGTGGCCAGTGTGGTGCTGTGCACTGCAGTCTACTGAGGAAAGCAACTTGAGCTCAAAAGAAGCACAATGCCTGAACAAACTTATCAGGAAAGCCTGCGTCACCACAGAACCCTGGAAGCTGATGTGGAAAAAGAGGATGGTTTCAAAATTAGAATGCCATTATGTAACATCCCCTTCATCCCCTCCAAGAGGAGCTCTCTTGGAGCACCTTTATCCAAAGGCTCCTTCCACCATGGTGTGCTAAGCATCGCCTCTGGAGGTCTTTTCTGCCCACAGGTAATTCAATGTTTATTTCCAATGTGCTCTTAAAAGTTCATATTATACCTTTATTTATGTAAGTGTTTATTTATTTATATATTTATTTGTTGATTGGCTCTATTATTTCTCCTGTGAGTCTATTTTCTTGTTTGTTTATGTTTATGCTACTGTATCTGAATTTCCCTTTGGGAACAATAAATTTTAACTAATCTAATCTAATCTGTAATTGGCCAAACATGAACACGGAGCCAAAAATGAACTGGTGTTACGGCCATGAAAGGAGATCCAAACCCTCCTCATTGGAAAGAGTGTTGGAAGAATGGATGAATGAAATGAGTACCAATAATCCAACCAACTTCTATTTCATTTGCTGTCAGGATTACCTTCATTTAACCCAGTGAAAGGCAACCTTTTTTGAGTTGCGGCGCACCTGAGGGACTGCTCAGAAGTAAAGTCGAGACGAGAATAAACTATGTATGAATTTTTCTAGATAAAGTTTAACTAAAATTACCGTAAATAAAAAGCGAGTGATAATCGTTGAGAATTAAATTACAAGGAAGTATCGAATGCTTGCGTCACAACAAAATGTTTTTCACGACAAAGAACTGGAAAAGGTCACTGAGTTTACAAAGTTTACTGTCTTGATCAGCGGTGTCAGAGCAAAAATAAGGTTAATTTTTCCATAGTAATACTCAGACGATTAAGTGGTGAGAGCTGCAGCTACAGCAATATTCTCTCGTCGGCAAGAGCCGAAATGTAGCGTTCATATTTTCTCATTCTATATTTGCTCCACCTTCTTCTATCTGTACAGTGAGCGAGATCTTCTAACGACGAGACTTTTTAAGTCTCACGAGATGTGTTTTTGACACCGCCGGTTTTGATATTTTATGATGAATGGTAAACAGAAAATTTTAACTTGCATTCAAAATAAATACATTCGTTTATGCAACAATCTGATTCATTTAATTTTTTTTTTTTTAAACATTATCTTTTTAATCAACCAAAAGTTCAAAAACACTAGCAATTTTAAATATTTTAAAAAGTTTTCACGGCGCCCCTAGAAAATTCCACGGCGCACCGGTTGCCCGACAATGATTTAACCCACATGAAGGAGTGGCTCAGCGTTTTACAATATACTGGACTACCAGCACCACAGACGACAAAATGTCAGACAAGTAATTATATAGCAATCACACAAAATGAAGATCTAGCAATATACAGATCTAGCAATATACAGTTGCTCCAGAAGTACAGCAACAGCAAGTCCAATTCATGTGTTTTTTATTATACACTGAAGACATTTGGGTTTGAGATCAAAAGCTCAATATGAGACAAGAGTTCAGAACTCCATAATATTGACACCTCGATGTGGTAAACAACACAGAAGACACCAATTTTTAGTTAAGGGCCATGTGGCTGACGTGTTTCTTGCTGCCAAGGTATGTCCTGTTAGATTGATCGTTTCAACATTACTTAGCTCTGAATGTGAGCTCTTGGACCTGTGAAAACTGCATTTGTGGGTAAAAAGTATAAACCAACATGAAGACAAGAGACCAGTCTATGAGAGAAAAACAAGCCATTGTGAAGCTAAGAAAAGAGGAAAGATCACTCTGAGGCACTGCACAAACATTGGGCATAACCAACACAACAATTTGGAATGTTCTGAAAAAGAAAGAAACCAGTGGCAGACTGAACAGAAAACATTAAACACTTCAGCCATGGAAGACAACAGCAACCAAGGACTGAAACTTAAGGAGAGCTGTGAGGAGAAGCCCAGTCAGAGACATCACCAACAACCTCCATGGGGTACACGTGAAGGTAACACATTAGGAAATATATCTTTACACAGAGAGCAGCAGACACATGAAATAAGTTGCCAAGTAGTGTGTTAGACATATAGGTCTTTAGGGACCTTCAATGCTAGAAGAACTAGGACTGGTAAGCGTTGGTGAGCTGAACGGCCTGTTCTCATCTAGGATGTTCTAAAGTTCTTATCACAATCCACCATTTGAAGACATTGAAGCCATACCACAAGATGCAAACCACTCATCCGTAGTAGCAGTCGGAAAGCCAGATTAGAAATTTCAAGAAAACAGTACAGTGATCAGCTTCAAAAGCTCTAGTACAAAGTTACATGGACTGATAAGGCCAAGACTAACCTCTACCAAAAATGATGAATGAAGACGATCTGCACATGATCCCAAACATACAATCTCATCTGTCAAGCACTATGGAGGTAGCGTCATGGATTGGACTTGCATGGATCATTAATCTTTATTGATGATGTTACTCATGATGGTAGCAGAAGAAAGATTTTAGAAGTCTGACAATTTACAGAGAAACGCATCCTAACTAATCAGGAGGAACTTAATCTTGCAGCAAGACAATGGTGCCAAACAACTTAAAGGATTTCATCAAGGGGGAGAAAGTGGAAAGTTTTAGATAGGTCAAGTCTATGACCCAACCTTTACCTAACTAAATATGAAGAGAAGACTGTAAGGAAAAAAAAAACAAACAAACAATAACTAAAAGAGGTTCTGGAAGCCTGGAAAAGCAGAGCAAAAGAAGAAACCAACCAGCTGGTGATGTCGACGAGTCTCAGGCTTGACACAGTCACTGTAAGCAAGGAATATTAAGTGTGATTTATTTTAAGACTCTGGCCCTATACTTGCCTAAAAAATAAGGTGGTCTGCTGCAAAAGGTGCAATTTTCTACAGAAATTGTTTAGCACATCTAGATGTCAGTACCCAGAAATAAAAGCTGAAATTCTGTACTCTCATCTCACCAGAGGGTCTTCAGCGTAGAGTAAAAACAACTGAATTGGCCTTGTTGTTTCAATATCTTCAGAGGGGACTGTGTTGCTATACAGTAAACATACAAATTACTATCTCTATAAATAATTAAAACGATAAGACATCCGGACCTTCTGGTGTCCGTGGACCTGAATGGGCGAAATGCTGTCTGGCGTTTAAAACAGGGCAGGAATATCCGATGAACAAAGGAAAGTGGCCGTCGCAATAGTAAACCATATGGCGTACATTTATGCGTCACTTCATCCCACATCTATAGCTGGGGTGGAATTTATGATAAAGAAAGTGAACAGGAAACAAAAAAAAGGAGGGATGTAAGGCATACCCACTGAACAGTGGGGCTTGAAAATGCATGACAAACTTAAAACAGATGGAATTACCATTAAGCTCATTTTAATAGATGGGCATTTCACTATGCTTGTTTCTAAAGATTTTCATATAACTCATCTTTCAGTAGAGTTTACAAATGCTTTTTACAAATTTAATTATTTGTTTTTAACTCTTTCAGGGCAGATGCCGACTTTTGTTCAAAGGAGGAGTTGACAGTTGTAACTGACGTAAACGGTGACAAAACCCGCTGTTATGTTTTATTTGGACTCTCTTTGCTGGAAGGAAAGATAAGCTTTATTGGTTTGACCAAGACTCCCTGCGCCTGCATGAGTAGCGAGGAGCACACAACGGTAAAAATGGCATCGACATCTGGTGAGTGACCGAAGCAAATGCGTAAAGCAAAATCTGTTGGTGATGTTTTGCATTTTATCTTTGAATTGGACTCTGACTTTGATACCAGTGATCAAACATGAATGTGAGGTACCAGCATCAGCTGAATGGTGCTGAACAGGTTCATGTAGTTGACGCTCCTGCGTCAACATTCGCCTGGGAGGACTGCCACTTACCATGACAAGAGGTACAAACCAGATTGTAATGTACTGTGATCGTGATTGACGCTGCCACATGAAGACAGCCTGAGAAGCAGCCTGCCAGGCATTTCAGATGAACTGGTGGCCACAACTTGGAGCAAGAGACATTTTATGTTGATTTCTGTGTGAAACCATTGCTTTGTGTGCTTTTCAGAACACTATTTTTTTGGGGGGGGAAAATATTCAGCCTTCAAAGAGTTAAATAGCACTGGGGTGGAGCGTACAGCTTGAAGTCATACTTGGTAAGTTAGATAAATGGTACTTTCTACAGAGACTCTTCAAATAAATAAATATATAAATAGCCAGATAAGTAAAACAAACAAACAAACACACACATACTTTGGTCTGACCACACACCAGAATGACTAATAAATACCTCTGACTTGGCTGTCCCAATCTGAGGCACTATACAGGTATACTGCTCTTTGTATAAAGAAGCCCTGGTCGTGTTTCTTGACACATTTCTGCTGAATAATTTGCTGGCTGAAAATCCTTGGTGTTAGTGTGTCACAGAGCGGTTATGCAGCATACTTCAAAGTGTTTTCATTCTCTCCTCCCTTACTACCTCAGAGGGTTCACGGGGTGTCCCAGAACTGAGCCTGCCCTTTTAATTAGCTTGTTGATTTGGTGGGCCTCTCCAGAAGTGATGCTACCAGACCAGCACACCACAGCATAGAAAAATCACACTGGCCATCACAGACCTGTAGAAGATGTGAAGGATGTCACAGTACACATTAAAGAAACACAGTCGACTAAGGAGGAAGAGTCTGCTCTCCCCTTTCTTATATAGTTCCTCTGTGCTCCAAGACAACAACATTTATTTCTATAGCATATTTTCATACACAAAAAATGTAGCTCAAAGTGCTTTACATAATGAAGATTAGAAAAATAAAAGACACAGTAAGAAAATGAAATAGGTCAACATTAATTAACATAGAATAAGAGTAAGGTCCGATGGCCAGAAAAAACAAAAAAAAAAAACTCCAGACGACTGGAAAAAATTATAAAATCTGCAGGGATTCCAGACCATGAGACCACCCAGTCCCCTCTGGGCATTCTACCTAACATAAGTAAAACAGTCCTCTTTGTATTTAGGGTTCTTGATGATGATGATGGTCATGTACACTTCTGGCTTTTAGTCCATCAATGTTGGAGCATCATGATGCTTTGAGTAGGTGATGGTGGCACAGACCAGTCCAGCCAGTCCTGAGGTTGCTGGAAAGGGGTGTGTGGACAAAAGCCCAAGACTTTAGAGTCCTGGTGCTTCCTGTCTTGCTATATGGTTGCGAGACATGGACGCTATCCAGTGACCTAAGACGAAGACTGCACTCCTTTGGTACTGTGTCTCTCCGGAAAATGCTTGGTTACTGTTGGTTCGACTTTGTGTTGCTCATGGAGTCCTGAATGAGGCACATTACCTGCACTGTGAGGGAGCATCAGTTACGGCAATGTGGCGCATTTCCCCGAGGGGTGATACAGCTCGTAGATCCCCAACAATGAGGATCCTAAGTGGCTGGACCAGGCCAAGGGGTCGCCCACGTAACACTTGGCTATGGAAGATAGATGGTCATTTCCGGAGGGTGGAACTGCCTGGGGAGGTTGCCAACTGCGACCCCGAGCTGTTTCATCGTGTGGTGGGTCCTGAAACACACTGTACCAGTGCATGCTCTCCAACTTGACTTGACTTTTTAAATTGCATTGGGGAAGAGCCTACAGGTGCAACATGCTGCTTGAAGTTGTACCTGGTAAGTTAATTGATCTTCATGAATTTAAGAAAGAAAAAAAAATGCAAGTGACTTGTCTAGAAATAAAGGAAGGAGAAAAGCACTCCCTAGCTATGGCTCGGTAACTCATTACATATACAGTGAATTAACAAGTCCTTGGTGTTGACAACGCACTAACAACCACCTCATGGCTGCATTATCTACATATTCTAATGGTTTAAAATGTTTTACCAGAAGAAGCATCTCAATGACCTCCTGTCCATAATGGTTTGAGGCAGAAAACCATGTTAACTTGATATGTTGGCCCTCCGTCAGGTACTTTTTTCAAAAAAGTTATACTTAAGAAATCTGAGCTACACTTAGAGTCACTAACCATCCATATCTGACAATGGCATCAGGCAATGCCATTTTTATACCACTTAAATTTGAATCTGCTGTATATAAAAGTTACTGAGCTATCAGAAACCTCCATTTCTAACTACACGATACTATAAAATGCGATTAAAAAAAAAAAGCATTTTTATACTCTCTATTGCCATAAGAAATTACATCATATCATAGTGATTTATGTTCAGAAATACCAGTTACAAAAATATTCACCAAACAAAATATGATAACTAACTCTTTGTAGAAACATTACCAATTCATCCACTTCAAATTCCCTAATGTACCTGAATTTTCCACCATGAGCCCACTTTCTAAAACAATCAGGCTGATTCAGGACTAAGAGGTCTGAGTTATGAGGAAAGATTGAAGGATCTGAACCTTTTCAGTTTAAGCAAAATGAGATTAAGAGGGAAAATGATTAATATAAAATGTACATAAAGTAGCAGAAGGGACAAACAATCAACAGAGTGACACAGTAACAGACACTACTGCCTGCCTCATGCTCCAAGGACACCAATTCCAATCCCAGCCTGGTCACCGGCTTTCATAGTGCCCACAATGAAAGGCACTATAACAGACTCACCTTGCTTTATGAAGATAAACCCTCAGCTTGTTTAAACATGTCAAATCATATGACATTAAGAAACTAGTTGCAAAAAGAAGTAAACGCAAAACAAAAAGAGCAAACAGAGGCGCCAAGGAATTGCCTAAAAGGCAATCCTAAGCAAACATAGTACAAAAACAAAATACAGAAATCAGAATCCTTAATGTAAAGCCAAAAATAATAAGAACACCAATAAATCCAAAGGGTAAAATGGATATTCACAAACTTCAACAATACATGATTGATTGCCAGTTCTTGAGCCTTCTTAGCTCACTTAAATTGACAGAGGGTGGGCTCAGGAATGGTGACATTAGGGTGGCCCCGCCTCCTGGGGCTCCACCCCACAAAGAAAAGGGAACACAAATTTCAAGATATAGTACATAATTAACCAAAAACAAACAAAAAATAACTGTACAAAGGCAATGAAATATGTGTGTATGTTAATACGTAATAACATTAGCCATCAAAACAAACCCTATTAAGACACCCCACTCATCAGATACTGTGCAAATAACAGAAATTATTAGTTTATAGACCATTGCACATATTTACAGCTGTGTTGGGCACCTGTTTATAAGACACACGATGGTTCTTATGGTGTGTACTCAGAGGATGTGGCCTGGATAGAAAAGGAATTCTGAAGCAATCTTTCCCTATCCAAGCTATGCTGTACTTTCAATATTTACTGGGCTTTTTTTTATTGTTTAACGATGTCACAATCTTTTTTGAGCTGTGATACTCAGGATCATGAGAGAAGACATGTGAGCAACACACGTGACAGGTTCTGAGAAGCACAGCTGCACCTCACTGAAGCCTGCCGATCTAACTCCGTCTCATCTGTCAGGATGCTGCAAGCCATGAGAATGACAGCGGTTGGGATTGTACTTCTTCATCATCGAGTTCTGTGCTCAATCATAGAGCCCCTTATTCAAACACCCAGCCACACCCTGTTCCACAGACTGCCATGGTATCATGTATCATCTCTGTGCAGATGATTTACAGCTTTATTTTTCATTTAAACCTAACCAAGTTAATACTTTGGTCACATTGCTTGATTGTCTGTCTCAGGTTAACGACTGGCTCAGTGGTAATTACCTGCAGTTGAATTCAGGAAAGACCGAGGTACTAATTGTTGCTCCTTCTGTTCTTCATTCTGAGATTAATTTAAAATGATCTTCTGTCTCTCCTATTATTAAGTCAAGTTTACGTAACCTTGGGGTTATTTTTGACCAGTCCCTGACGGTTGGTGAAAATGTAAGATCAGTCAGTCGCTTGTGTCTCTTTCATTTAAGAAATTTTTCTAAACTAAGAAATGCTGTTTCAAAGTCAGAATTGGTGATGCTTGTTCATTCTTTTATTTCCTCGCGACTTGATTACTGTTATGCTATCTATTGGGGTTTGAGCAAGTTCTCTCTCTCTCACGTCTGCAGTTAGTCCAAAATGCAGCTACCTGGGAACTAACTCACGCTAGCCGGGGTGATCATATCACTCTCATTCTGCACACACTGCACTGGCTTCCAGTGTTTTATAGAAATCATTCTAAAGTTTTGGTACTTTCAGCGCTTTGCATAGACAAGCTCCTGAGTACCTAACCAGCCTGCTCCAACCCTATACAGCTAGTCGAACTCTTAGATCAGGGCAACAGGGCCTTCTCGATGTCCCACGCACTCGGCTAAAAACCCGTGGGGATTGTGCCTTTCAGTCTGTGGCATCAAGACTATGGAATAGCCTGCCTTATGGTGTGTGCAGCTGATTCTTTTAAAAACCATCTGAAAACATTTCTTTTTAAATGGGCTTTTAATCAGTGCTACGCAAGTCCTGTTTGTTTTTTTATTACAGTGAACCCTCGTTTATCACGGTTAATCCGTTCCAGACTCTACCGTGAAAAATGAATTTTCACGAAGTAGGATTCTTTATTTATAAATCGAATATTTTCACAGTTAGAGTATAGAAAACCTGTTTACGACCTTCTAAATACGTTTTTTAACATTATTAGAGCCCTCTAGACATGAAATAACATCCTTAAGTCACCATTACACTCGTATTACCCAATATATTAGACAAAATAAGACGTATTAGACGTTACAAATATCATATTATTACTAGGCACACTCGCCTTTTAAGGCGTCCGACTTTTATCCTCAATTTTTGTGCGCTCCATGTGTACATCAGGCATGTAAGTGTAGGGAATGAGAACATCAAAGTGCCCATTCATAACATCTCCTGAAAACCTACGTTTTTTTTTATCCCCTCAAGTGCCTGTCCAAAGTCGTACAATGTCAGCCCGAATCTGTACCGCTAAAGACGGAGTTTCATGCACTAAATAAGCTATAGATGAGAATAAGCAAGCACCATCTCCCCTGATATTTACTACGCGGTGAGGCATTTGTACTCCATCAACATTAAATATTTCCAGAGACATAATTTTGTCTATTTTTCCAGCGCATCGCGCACAAAAGCAAGGGAGCGATGAGAGCACCAGATCTCTGCTCACATCGCGTCACTTCGTACCTCAAGCCGCAAGTAGTAAGTCTGTGATAAGCGGAATACCGCTATGCTTTGCACTCACGGGATTGAAGGACAATCCCAAACGCTTTTCTATAGTAGATTATTGTACTGTACATTTAATTGCACACAAACACTAACCTATGAAGGCACAACCTCAGTAGGAGAGTCTTCAGAGGTGGTGCAGTATCTTCAGCAGGTGTGTTGTTGTCTTCAGTGAAGGAGTACTAAGAGTAGGCAGTGGGTGTCTGGGTGTGCGGCTGAAGAACATCTTGATAGGCAGTTGCTGGCGCTGTCTTTTCATATGCGTGAGGAGGCTTTTGTAGGGTATTGCCATCTTTAATCATATCCAAGAGTTTCACCTTCTCCTGGATAGTAAGCATCTTCCTCCGGCGCTTAGTTTTATTGTCAGAAGGCTTAGAAAAAGCAGCACGTTTAGGAGCCATCGTAGGGCTCAGATAAAAGTTCTCAGAAAGCACATGCGTAGTGACGTAAGCGTGTATGAGAAAAAAAACGCCATAGAGTGAAGCCGCGAATGTCGAAGCGTGATATAGCGAGGGATCACTGTATTTTTATTGGTTTTGTTTATTTTTTGTTTTAACTATTGTATTTGTACTGTATTTGCTGCTCAGCATTCTGTGAAGGTTGCTATATAAGTAAGCTACTGACTGCTACTAACTAAAAGATGAGCAGGTGTTTAGGATGGCAGCACAAGTACAAAGTTGCCCCAGGACTTGTCTTTTGTCACAGCGAAAGTTCAGTTTTATTTAGTAAAGGTGGCGATACGGTCATGTTGCAAAAAGACAAAATGACTGTGATTAATCAGAATGATAAGAAACAAACTAGCCCCCTAATCACCGTTCACAATGCCGAAACTGCCAATGTTTGTGTTGGGGGGAAATGTGGAAGTCACTATTGCCTAGCCCACAATAACACAAGGAAGGTCTCAATTGTGCAGATCAGGCACCGATATATTCTACCCTCTCATGTGCAAGCAGCAAAAAAAATATTTTTAAAAAGTGCACAAATAAATAAACACATTTGTACTGTGTCCCAGTGGTGGCATCATGCTGTACATTGGTGACTGCTGCAAAACTTATGAAGGGCGTGTACTAAATCTGCATCAATACAGCAGTGGACAGCAGACAGACCTTCCATACTGTATGTTGGCGTTTTTGGCATGTACCTTGTAGAAGAAAACCTCCAAGGAAGACAGGACAAGTTCAATCAGTTAGTTTTTTTTTCAGTCACAGATGAGTACCTGGATTCTACGTTACAAGGCAGAAGAGCAAAATTACATTTTTTTTTTTTCTATTGGCTTTTTATGATTTCTTCTTCCTCCTCCTTCCCCTTATTTATAACAAAAACCATAATATCATTTACTTAATCATTTAATTTAATTACGCTAATGGGCCATCTATTCTTATTTTTTTCACTTGACCTTTCCTTCTTTAGGGTCTATCTGACATCTTTCCTGTGTCAAATATACGCATTTCTAAAGAAACTGGAAATTTTCCTGTCTTATGACAGACGCCTGTATGAATAACCTGCCGTTAGAGCAAAATGGCTTTGTCAGCTATTAACCCTAAGCAGCTTGCAAGCAGTTAATTTTTTTTTCACGACATGTTTCTAGTTCACGTGATAACATTTTTTACAGTTGAAAAATACAGGCAGTCCCCGGGTTAAGCACGAGATAGGGACAGTAGGTTTGTACTTAAGTTGAATTTGTATGTAAGTCGGAACAGGTACATTATTTTAATAAATGCTATTGTTGACCGACTGTAACCAAGTGCTCTACCAATGAATGATGGAGTTTCACCTCTCTCTGACATTTTTATTATTTCTACATTATTTTCAATTGTGATGGTTTTTCTCTTCTTTACTGTATCACCAGCACTTGCATCAGATTTGTGTTTCAGAGACATTGTTGAAAGGTTAAGGCAAAAGGTTAAGATGAGCTCTTCTGCACAGCGCTATACAGTACACGCTATCACAGCAGGAAGGCACCCATCGTCAACACGTCTGACGTACTGACAAGAGACAACTTCCTGCTATGTGCGTAACAGTACAAGCAGGCTTGCTATTGAGAATGACTGGGGGCGGCAAGGGGGGGATTTCATCACCAGCCCACTTCACAGTTACCTCCACTACAGTGCCTGCAGCGTCCACCCACCAAGAACGAACATGGTGCGGCCAAAGGCGGGTAGTGAATCGCCCAACCTCAATTCAACAGGCAGCCATCCGAGGCACACTACAATGCTACCCCCGCTGACCAATTCAGCCACAACCGGGTTACCACTTCCAGCATTACCAGCCCTGTGTGCTGAGCGGGCAGTGAAATGCCCCCCTCCGCTCCACACAGCCTGCGTCCAGTCAGGAGCAGTAGCGGCAGCGGCGTAGTGGGCGGGCAGCGAACCATCATCCTGCACACGAGCGATAGCTGTGGCCCCGGTGACTATCGACCACGGGTCACCACTTGCTGCTCAAGCAGTGAAATCGCCACCCCTCCAGCCACCGCTTACAGCATCCCCAGGCCAAAGATGACAAGGGCGGCAGTTACTGAGGTGCATGCGTCGCAGCTGCGTCCTCGTTCGTAAGTCGTAGGTCAGATGTTCGTAACCTGGGGACTACCTGTATTCAGTTTTTTTGACTCATTTCTCTTGTGATAAACATAATGCTAAGAAGGTTAAAAATATACATTCAAAATAGCTGCATGAATCAGTGAATGAATGAACAAGTAAAATTTCTTGCTCTCCATCTAAATACTAGCATGTAGCGAAATAGCAAAAAATAAAGCTTTTGCAGTCCAAAAGAGTTTAAACCAGTCAAAAACCCAATGCACTGGCTCGAATGGCTAAGAATGATGGAAAAAAAATAACCAGCCCAAAATCTGACAGGTTTTCACCCAAATTAATGGAGCTTCCATTTTTGTATTTTGGACATTTTTAAACTGAACTCTCAAAGGGTTTTTATTTTTATAAAACATTGGCTGGCAAAAATTTTCTCTCAACATTGGGCTGTTCCATTTCACCTAAAAAATTATAATTACAACATACAAAACAAGAGAAACGATATATCTATAAGTTTAAATTATCACAGAAATGATTTTAAATGAACAAATTCAAAAACCGTATCACATACATTGGATTCAGAAAGAATTCAGACCCTTCTGTTTATGTATGTATTCCACAAGAGTAAATCAAAAAGTAAAGTCAATTTGAAAATTACTGAAACAGACAGAAGCTGATTCAATACAGCACTTTCATGATTGCTTACAGGTAGTCTGAACATGCACAGAGCATCTCACTGCTGTTAGTCTAGTGGAAGCCAAGATCAAATAAAAATGGACGCTCCACTGTGGGATCACACCATTGTTGAACGTAGTGAGATTTGTTTGGGGAGAAGGAGTGAAGCCTGCTGAAATTCACTGGAACAGATTTGTCTTCATTCTCACCTCCACTACTACCTCTAGGGGTCCAAGAGTGTGTCCCATAATTACAGTAAGTCTAACTTCTTAATCAGCTTGCTGATTCAGTGGTCATAGAAAAAGGGTCTTAATACTTGTGTCAATGGGATATTTCAGTCTTTTCTTTATAATAAATTTTCAAAAATTTCTAAAATCCAATTTTTTTTTCTTTGTCATTTTGGAGTAATGAGTGTTGCTTGATGTGGGGAAAAATGAATTCAAATGATTCTGCAACTTAACAAAATGTGAAAAAAGTGAAGGGGTCTGAATAATTTCTGAAGGCACTGTAAAAAGAAGCTCTAGTTACTTGATGGTCCCAACGGCGGCAGATGCATACCTTTCATGCACTGAGATGGACTTAATAAACTTGCAAGGTGTTATACACGTCCACACCTGTGAATCCAAAATTGAACGATCACCACATGGAGTGCACACAGGCCGAGCACCTCAAGACATAAGCGCCTGCAACAAAAAGCAAAAAATAAATAAGCAAATTCCACAGTCATTCATAAAGTACATTTAAAACAATCAACGGCTGACCAAACTGCTGTACAAAGTAAAGGCACAATTTTAAAATTTCATATAAACAATAAATAACACTAAAACACTACAACGCATAAAAAGTAGACTAATCCTCCAAAACCAAACCAAAAGATATCCCAAACCCCACAACAGACACCACAAGCAAACACATTACACTACATCCCCAAAAATAAGAAGTCAGGATTTAAAGGTCAGAACAGAAGGAGCAGTCCTGACCTCCAGAGGTGGTGCACTCCCAAGTTCTGGGGCAGCCAATGAAAAAGCTTGATCTTACTTTGTCCACGGTGAGGGTGTGGCACCCACAAAAGAGATTGGGAAGAAGATCTGAGGTGAGGTGTGGTACTTAAAATTAAGATCTAAAATATAGCAAGGGGCCAGGTCATTCAGGCTTTAAACACATAAGCACCTTAAAGGAGAAGTTTGGTATTTTTCCAGTCAAAGTTTTTTCTTCACTAACATGGGATATATATGCATTTGTTACACAAAATTATGCTCCAGAGTCCAGCATTTTTTAACACATTTTTTACAATATCTTGACTGCACTGGCAGTTTACATTGGATTTAAAGGGGTACGAAGCAACACCAGAAAATAAAGACCTTAAAACTTAGTGAATACATCCACTTTTTCATGCCAAGATAGTTTGAGTATCCGCATCTTGCAATTACGCACACCGCTTAAAAGAGCTTACACATGCCACTTTGATGAAAAAAATAAAACCAATATTATGAGATTTAGCTATTTTAAAAGAAAATCAGTGGTATGTGCTACATCAGCACTTGTCATCTTCTGAACTAAACTTTCACCCAGCGACCAACGTGGCATGGTTACCTCTCGAAAGACCAAATCACAGTAAAGTGTTCATGCCACGTGGCTGGTATTGTTTTGATTTACTTCCGCATTTATGTGAGAACTCACACAAGTGAATAGAAAACAAATAGTATGAGGAATATGCAATAAAATGACTATTTCAAGATCACTTTTATCATTACAAACATGTGTCAGAAACATAGAAGACAAGTCTTCTTTGACAGAAACTCAGAGGACGTATTTGGCAAGTTTCTAGACTTTTATTTTCCAATTGTGCTTCATGCCCCATTGCGGTCATTGCAAAGCGCCAGTGTGGGCAAGATATTTTTAAAAATTTATAGAAAACCTTGGGGCCAATTTCACATGGCATATTATATATATATATGTGTGTATAGCATATATATATATATGCTACTATATGGTATATAGTAGCTACTATACTATGTTTGTGAAGTAATAACTTATTTGAAAAAATGACAAACATATCCTTCAAACTCAATTCTATATCTAAAAGGGAAGCCAGTTAAGCAGTTATTAAGACAATATACAGTATGCATGGCATAGCAGTCAGGTGCATTCAAGGACTAAGTTAACTGGTATTTCATGTTTTTATTTGCTTCATCTATGAGTCAGTTATTACATTTTTGTTTATTAAATAGTTTTGAAATAAGAAGTTATTTTTAAAAGTAACAGTGATAACAGAATGCAGTAACATGTTAGCAGACAACATCAAATTCACACTGTTCAGCAGCACTGTACAACAAAGTTAAAAACTGAGTACAAAGATGTTTGTTGTTGCTCAATGGCTTTCATGCACAGTTTAATCTTCTTAAACATACCATTTCTGAAGGTACAGTAAACCCTCGTTTATCGCGGTTAATCCGTTCCAGACTCTACCGTGATAAATGAATTTCCGTGAAGTAGGATTCTTTATTTGTAAATCAAATATTTTCGCAGTTAGAGCATAGAAAACCTGTTTATGACCTTCTAAATACGTTTCTTAACATTATTAGAGCCCTCTATACATGAAATAACACCCTTTAGTCAAAAGTTTAAATTATGCTCCATGACATGACAGAGATGACAGTTCTGTCTCACAATTAAAAGAATGCAAACATATCTTCCTCTTCAAAGGAGTGCGTTTCAGGAGTAGAGAATGTCAGAGAGAGAGAGACAGAGAGAGAGAAAAAAAAAATCAATAGGGCTATTTCGGGCTTTTAAGTATGCGAAGCACCGCCCGACAAAGCAGCCGCAAAGGGAGCAATGTGAGGGTAGGCTTTCAGCATATTTTAAAGGAGCATCCGTATCCTCGAGGCCAGTGTGCGAACAGCCCCTCTGCTCACAGCCCCTCTGTCAGGAGCAGAGAATGTCAGAGAGAGGGAGAGAGACAGAGAAAAGTATGTGAAGCACAGCATGGGAAGCATATCGTATATCATTGAGGAGTTTTATTTAATATGTAATGCGTGCTCTGATTGGGTAGCTTCTCAGCCATCTGCCAATAGCGTCCCTTGTATGAAATTAACTGGGCAAACCAACTGAGGAAGCATGTACCATAAATTAAAAGCCCCATAGTCCACAGAAATCCACGAACCAGCAAAAAATCCACGATATATATTTAGATATGCTTACATTTAAAATCCGTGATGGAGTGAAGCCGCAAAATAGCGAGGGATCACTGTATACCCAATAGTGTAGTGCACAATAATTAGCAAGTGAAAAATACATGTTAATACAAAATAAATTAAATCTCTTATACAGGTATATATTTCTCTTCTGATTCATCCAGCTTCCTCTTCAAACCCGGTCCCGCCCACACGGCATTTCTCGATTCCTATTCGTCCTCTTCCAAATCCTTCCCCATGCTGCCTGCGGCCTCCCATACACCCCCACGCCGCTTTTCTCGAGTCCTATTCCTCCTTCGTACTAACGGGTTCCCTGCTCCTCTCTCATGACCCCATTGGTGTCACGTCACCACCCGATATCTAGCCTGACCTCAAGACCTTTCACTTCAGCCATGTCTGCGCCTAGGAGTCTTTTCCGTAGCCTGCTACAGGAAGGTACTCTCTCGACCATTGGCATTGGTTTCGTTCCTTGCTATTTTCGTTATACTGCGACGGATGTTTCCTAAGCCTTTGTTATAAAATGGACAGCATCTTTTCTGTCGACGGGTTTTTGTACAATTTCATCTGTATTCCGGCATCTGCCTGTTCCTATCAGTGGGTAATTTCTTGACACAAACGGTTAACGAAGGCAATGCACTCTCACTACGACATAGGGCAGTAGACTTCGTTGCATCACATTGGGACAGATTTGGAGATGTTCTTCCTGTTTTTCTTTCCAACGCAAGTCGAGTTATCACAAGTCAGGAGTACTATCAATACATGGCAACATCTGCAGTTTATGGTGGTGAAGCTGAAATTCAAGCTTTTTCCGAGATTCTTTCAACTCATTATCTGTCGTCTCCAGCAAAACACCTAATCACAACTACGTCTTTCAAGAATTCCTTTCTCACCGTTTTCCATTCCTATTCTTACACTGTCATATTCTACCATGGGAGTCGGCTAGTTTATTTATAAAGAGCCTATCACAGGCAAAAGTCACAAAGCGCTAAACAATAAAACAGAATAAAATTAATTATTAAAATTAAATACGGAGCAATGACAATACAAAAACACTCACCAATGACAGCTCTACCCAAATGCCAGTCCGAACAAAATGCACCCCAACTTACTACCCGAACAGTTCAACAGATTCTGCTGATCTCAAAGTCAGTGTAAAACTGTTCCATAAACTTGGAATATGCAGGCCTCAGTGACCGCCAGGAAACAACAAGGCTGTTGGTTGTTGTGTGTCTGATTCACACCTGTCTGAAACGCATCCATCCCAGAAAACAAAACCAGATGAAATCCACTTCTCACCAAAAAAACTACTGCACTTTCTTGGCATCCAGTGTCCTCTCCATGGTGGACAAACCGGAGCGCACCAGAGGTAAGTAGATATTTCTAATAGAAAGGGTGAGATAGACGCTTATTGTTCACTTAGGTCATAACCCATCAGATCTTCAGCAGCAATTTAAATATCAAAGAGTGCTGTGTGATCACAACAAAGCAAAGAACTGGATCCATTTACAATGAGCAACAAAAAGGAATACAAATGCAAGCAGAGCTGAGAGTAATAGACAGCAAGCCACGTACAGGTACCACCTTGTCCAAGCAAAAAAAATAAATAAATACAGTGGAACCTCGAGATACGATCATCTCTGTATACGAGAAATTCAAGATAAGAGGAAAGTATGAGCGAAAAATTCGGATCTAAATACAAGCATTGGCTCGCGTAAGGAGCCACGAGCCAGGCTGTGGTTATGCGTGACGCGTTTCCCGATCCACCTCGACTCGGGGATTCACCCAAGCTGACTCTGCCAGCCCGTCAGCTCACTCAGTGTTCCTTGTTCTCCCATAGCGTGAGGATCTACGCGTTTGTGCGCTTGTGATTATATTGTTTCGCTGTAGCAGTTCACCATATAAGCGCATCCAAAAATATCGCGGACATGCAGATGGAGAATAGGAGACGATTGCCCTCGAGAGGAGAGAGAAAGAGAGAGACGCGTGCGCGAGCGAGAGAGAGAAGAAACATCAGCTCAGTTATGATCACATGATGCTCAGCATACTACCTGTATTGCAAGACATCGCTCGTTTTATCAAGTCAAAATTAAAAAATTTAGCTCGTCTTGCACAACACTTGCACATAACTAACAATCTACAGATTTTGTTCAATCAATTCAGTCTTAATATATCTTTATATATATAATACGCTAGTGTGGCTGTCCGGGATTTTAAATCACCTGTAGCTCGCAGTCCGTTTGACCTATTGACCTGAACTTTGGTACACATATACTATGTGACGTCTACTATTCACTTTCAGGGCAATGGTTGACCTCCAAGGTTATTCCTCTTTATATTTTTATTTTATTTTAATGTAGAATCAACTCTCGCCAGTGGCCAGCAGGGCGGTGCATACGTACTCATTTCCTACTTAAAATCGCACCAAATGTTTCCCTGTTTTACAATGGACGAGATCGCAAATTCTGCAAAGATTTTCATAGGATATTTTGAAATTTTAAAACTTTATACAATGCAATTTATTCAAGATATCTGAAAGAAAATTGAACTGTTGCAATAATTTTTTTTTTTTTTGAAGAATGAGTGTGACACGTCTCAACAAAACTGGACCATGGGAGACAAAGTTGTTTGATTCAGACAGACTCTCCTGGGAGGTGCTTTATGCATTATATGTGAATACACTTAATAATAATTAAGGACCCAACTGCTCAGCGTATTCTTCGTTGTTAATTATTCCTTTAAATTTAGACAATGGCGTCAATGCAATGTCACACTGGCTTACCCAGAGAAAAACTTTGCAGACACAGTTTCATCCAATATGGGAAAGACTATTTATTATTATTATTATTATTATTATTGTTATTATTATTATTATTATTATGTTGTAATATTTTATTAGTCCTTCATGTCAAATTTAAGGCACAACATGCAATCACTATGAAAGCTGCCGTTCAAATCCTTGTTAAAGGCACCATATAGAATAAAGCTTGAGTGGTCTTTCCATTACTTGTCTTATAATGCTCATAAGGCAAATGGACTAAAAATATAATTGGATGCAAAATGCCCCACTAAACCAAAGGCAACTTAATATACAAGGGACTATACAACATGATTCAAGTTTTATGAGTATATAATACAAAAAAGTGGCCTACAGAAATGCAGATGGATAGACCAATGAGATTTTTGCAGTATTACTGGCTATACAGTTTTCCATAATCTTGCCAAACATTTGCTGCTAGCATACACTATGAAAGGAGGCTGATGGCAGATCTGCAGAGCTGCTCTGTAAAATGAAGCTTCCTCAATAGGCCGGAATCCAGTCTTACTGTCGGGACCCCAGGCACATCAAGCTGAGGCGCTCACTCCCGCCACTCTCGCTCTCTGTCACTCTCACTCTCTTCCGTGTTTATTTTTTAACGAGGAGGCCTCTTTCTCCAGCAGCATATTCACAGTTAATTGGCCTCTTCATGCTCGTGTGCAGAAGCCAAAAGATTTCCGCTTGAGCCAGCTGTGCTGAGATAGCATCAGGCCGGCTTGTTTACACATCATCTCACCTCTCGGCGCCTCTGGCAGCGGGCAAAGGGCGGCACAATCTCTGCAGAGGAGTCGTAGGCCCTGTTCTATGGGGAACTCCCCTCTGTAAAGCAGCAGAGACATTTCAAAGCTGCTCCGTCACTAGGGACAGTGGGAGTGGTTGAACAAGTACCGAGAATTTGAAGCCGTTCAGGGTAGAGGAAATCCAGCATGGGTCTTCATATTCCAGCCCACACCACCACATCAAACCCCCCAGTATAGATCTGACCGCTAAAGACAGAAAGAGCAGATTAGTGAAGCATTTAGTAAAAGCTTTTTTCATAAATATATAATCAAGGCCTCCTTTAAAGCCTGCTTGCTTACTAGTGGTGTAATAAGGCACAGAAAAGCATTATGGTAGTTCAGACCACCCCCAATGCATATGGTCCAACCACGACTGGCACCACCCTGCAGAAATACAGACTTTAGCAAGAAACAAAGCCCTCAAAACAATAGTTACCACTAGCATCTCATGCAGAAGACATATAGACACAACAAGCAACAAATGAAAGCATTTCGATGCTCACCCTTCCCAAGGAGTTAATTACATTCATTACTGACCCCGCTTCGAAACACCTTCAGTAACCTCTAACCACCGTCACCGGTCACAGTCACCCCCAGCCATGACCTCAATGCATTCACGCGAAACCACTTTCTCAGAAAATTATTCAATCTATCCTTTATAAAGCCATGCCAACAGACTTATTAAAGACAGCCCCTTGAAAACACAATCAGTAGCCACTCCTCTCGTTCCAAGACCCTTCTCTAAGAATGCAAGTTTAATTTTCATTAGCCCAATCCCACCCAATACACTTTCACTGGACCTTTCTCACGGAATATAAATGTTAATTGCCAATATCCCCTCCCACTAGCCATTCCCCTAAATCGCTTTCATTAGCACCATTCCTGTAATGCGAATTTTAATTTTCATCAGCCCCTCCCACAATACAATTTCACTAGACCCTTCACTTAGAATATAAATGTTAATATTCAACAGCCCCTCCCACTACTCACTCCACAATTTACACTCACTCGAACCTTCTCTCAGAATGTAAATTTCAATTGTCATCAACCCCCTCCCTCTAGCAATTACTGTAATATACATTCACAAGACAACCATCTCGTTCAACATTAATTTTATTTTCATTAACTCATCCCACTAGCTGCTTCAACATACCACTTTCATTTTACCCTTCTCTTAGAATTGAAATTTAAATTTTCATGAATCCCTCACATTAGACACTCCTCCCAATTCCCTTTCATTACACCCTCGTCTTAATATGTAAATTTTAAATTTTAATTAGGCCCTCCTCCTAACCGCTCAGGCTACTGTATATGCTTTCACTACACCCTTTCTGCTCACAATTTTAATTAGCCCCTCCTACAATATGCATTCAGTAGAATCATCTCTCAAAATATAAATTTAAGTTTTCATTAGCCCCTCCCACAAGGCACTAAACTCTACATGCATTCACTACACACTTTTTTCAAAAGCTAATCACGTTTTGTTTTCATTAGCCCCTCCCACTATCCACTCCACCAAGCCATTCGCCAATATGAATTCACTACCAGTATTTGATCTGTACTAAAATGTTGACTTTGGTATCAATAGCAGCTTTTAGACTTCAATGACCGGTACATGGCACTGAAGTTAACTCCACACGACCCTCTCCCAGACTCACAGCAGGCCCCCCTGCCCCACCACTGAGCATCCCCTGCCCATCCTGAACTCCACAATTTAGAGCATGGAGCAGGGTGGAGAGGTCCCCTTGGAGTCTCCAACACACTTATTACATTATATTCGAAGAGTTGTGTGGGGCGTGTCGTGTCCTGTGGCGAATCGCGTTAGAAATAATATATATAATTCAGCAAAGAGAGGGCGAGTTACGATCACAAAATAAATGACAGAGCATGAGGTACTTGAAAACTACCATTTACTTCCAGTACTGAAAATTAAAGAAATGCTGGTTTCCGTACCACTTTAAAATTTTGATTTCTTGATACTTCTTCAGTACCGTTATGCCGCACAACCCCATTCATTACACACCTTTTTCAAAAAGTAATTTTATTTCCATTAGCCTTTCCCACTATACACTAGACATAATGATAATTGTTTACATTTATGTAGCGCTTATTTCACTATTCAAAGCGCTTCAAGGCATGGAGGACCCAGGATGAGAACCCACGATCTCCTTACTGCAAGGTAGCAGCACTACTACTGTGTCACCTGCATAGTGCATAATATGCATGCACTAGACACCTTTCTAAGAAAATTTTCCTCACTCACAACAAACTTACTAGACCCTACTTTAAGAAAGTAAATTTAAATTTGCCTTGGCCCCTCCAACTCCCCACTCCATATTAACTAGAACCTGCACCCTGAATTTAAATTTTCGTTTATTAGCTCCTCCCCTATATGCTTCCAATACACACCTTTCTCAAAAACCAATTGTACTAGCCACTCCCCAAAATGCATATACAAGGTACATTTCTCACAATAAATATTTTAGCCCCTCCCTCAACACATTCACAAGACCAGGAGTGTCCAACTCTGGTCCTGGAGGGCTGCAGCAGCTGCCGGTTTTCATGATAACCATCTTCTTAATTAAGGAACAGTTGCTACTAATTCATTTCTTTTGTCTTAATTTTAACTGACTCGGACCCCTGAATTGTTTCTTTTTTCCTTAAATAGCAGCCAAACAATAATGAAACAAAATGAGCTGACACATGACCAGCTAACCTATGCCCATCACATAATGTCTGAAAATAAAGAAAGGTGAAGGTCTCAGGAATGCTGATCTGCCGAGGTCACCAAAACATCCTAAAGGAGTTAGTTCTTAGAATTAAAGAAAATCAACAGTTTTGGAAATGTCTACTGTGGCAGAATGAGAGCAGCAACAAGCCATGGAAATAAATAATAGGTTAAATTAACAAGAATGCACTTCTAAATAAGAAATTGGTTACAGTTTAAAGCCCTGACTTCTGTTGGCTCACTTCATGTCTCATTTCTTTTTGGCTACTCTTTCAAGGCAGGCGTCGATTTTTATCAAAAGGTGGGGTTGAAGGTGGTAATCAACTGTAAATGGTGACAAAACCCGGTTATGTTTTAGTTGGAGGCTCTTTGCTAGAAGGAAAGTTATCTTCATTGGTTTGCACGAGATTCCCTGCACTGGCATGAACAGTGAGGAACAAACGATGGCAAAAATAGCATTGACAGTTGACAAAAGATTGAAGCAAATGTGTAAAGCAAAATACTCCGTGGACAACATTTTGCATATTATCTCTGAATTGGACTCTGATCAGTCGGAATTCAATTTTGATACAAGAGATCGAAAACGAATGTGAGGTACCAGCATCAACTGATCGGTTCCCAACTGATTGTGATGCTAAACAGGTTCATGTAGCTGAAACGCCTACAGCCATGTTGCCTGTTAGGCCCACCACTTACAATGACAGGAGTGCAAACCAGATTTTGATGCACTGTGACAGCAACCACCACTGCAACCGCCGCCCCCCTGTCACGCAAAGACAGCCTGGCAGCCAACCTACCAGTCATTCCTGGCAGATTGTTGGCCATAGCACGCAGCAACAGACATTTTATGTTTATTTCTGTGTGAATCCATTGCGTTCTTTTCAAAAAACTGTGTTTTTTGGAAAAAGATTCAGCCCTCAAAGAGTTAATGAAGAGTCAAATCAAAAGGACGGAATCCTTAAAAACAGAGCTTATTAAACTGAAGGGGAAAAAAGTTAATTAGCAATTAAAACTGTCCACTGATTAAGAAAAGGGTTAGCATAAAAACCTGCAGCCACTGCGGCCCTCCAGGATTGGAGCTGAACATTCCCGCACAAGACTCTTCTCTCAGAAAGTAAATTTTAAATTCCCATTAGCTCCTCCCACTCACCAATCCATGTAAACTACAAACTGCTCCCTGGATGTAAACCTTAGTTTTCATTAGCTCCTCCCACATATGCTTCACTAGACATATTTCTCAAAAACCCGTTTTAGTTTCATTTGCCTTTCCCACAAGCCACTGCAAAATATGCACACTATACATCTTTCTCAAAAAGGAAATCATTTCAATAGCCCCTCCCAAAATGCACACTCACTAGACCCTTCTCTCAGAATGTATTTTCTTTTTATAATCAATAACCCCTCCCAAAAAAGCCAGAACAGCTGCCATCATGCACTCCTTGCAGATTCTATAGAGACAGCATTACAGAGACATTGCTCCCTAAAGAAGTTTGCAGCATCATCAATGTGGGAAGCATAGGCTGCAGCACTATTTTATATTTAGCATCTGCCAGACCCTTTCATTAAATCACATTCAAACTTGGCCAATTTACAGTTACCAGTTAACCTAACAACCACAACTTTAGGGATTCTAAAGGAAAACCCTAAACATACACAGGAAAAACATGCAAAAAACCACCGGACAGGTTTTTCAAGTCCAGAACACTAGAAACAAGAGGCAGTGGTGCTAGTCAGTGAACCGTCATGCATATTCTCAGAAAATAATTAGTTAACTTTCTTTAGCCCATCCAATCAACACACAACAATCAAGGCAAGCCCTCACTAGCCCCAAAATAAATAGCACTCATTGCAAAAACTTTCAATATTTCACTTCCAATGAAATAATTACATTTCACTAGCTACTCCCTGAAAACATCTAAATATCATTAAAAGTCACATCCTCTAAAATATATTTCCTTCGCCCCTTTCCAAATGAATAATTATGAGCACTCCCTTACAATACAATTATCCTTGTACTATACTCTTCATTAGCCGTTTTATCAACAAGTAATTAACTTTAATGACTGTCAGTGCCAGCTCCTCCTAAAACATAATTCACTTCCCCTCTCCGTGTACTTCACAGCAATAAGCAATCTCCATTATCTTTCACAAAATGTATAAAACTTCAATCAATCAATTCACGCTCAACACATTTCATGAATTAAATTGCTACCCGAGAGGCACGGTGGTGCAGTAGTAGTGCTGCGGCCTCGCAGTAAAGAGACCCCAGGTTTGCTTTCCTAGGTCCTCCCTGCATGGAGATTGCATGTTCTTCGCGTGTCTGGGTGGGTTTCCGCACACAGTTCGAAGATATGCATGTCAGGTGAACTGACGATACTAAATTGGCCATAGTGTGTGTTAGCGGTGTGTGTTCATTTTGAAATGGACTGCCGCCCTTGTCAAGTATTTATTGCTGCCTTGTGCCCTTAAGCTAACTCGGAGAGGCTTGAGCCCCCAGTGACACTGGTTTGTATTAAGCAGGTTAGAAAATGACAAGTTACTACCACCTGCATGAACAAATAAGAGTCCGCTAATCAACAATATTTTCTTTCATTTATTAATCTCTTAGTGACCTCATGACCTTTTTATATATGGCGATCACTACAGGAATTTATCAGCAAATTTTCAGGTGAAAAACCAGAAGGAAGGTGAACTCAAGGAAATGCAATCTGACCGTTTTCTAGGAATTTGCCTTCATTTCTGCAGGGTCTATGAGTGAAAATATCTGCTTAGAATGAATGAATACACCTAAACTTGATCATGTTTGTATCTGTTACCTGGGTTACGTCCACATTAGTACTGCATTTTTAAATGAACATGATCTCTGTCCACACTAGCATCTTACAAAAGTATCGCAAACCCAAACTAAAACAAGCAAAAAAGCGTATGTAGACGCTCTCGTATACCAAGTATGTACGCATCTCCAATCAAAATCCTTGAAGCAACAGTAACACTGCCAGTCACGGGATTGGTAGCAAAACTGCAGTATTATTAGCCTTTTGTGCATATATATGTGGCATTCAAACTCTAAAACAAACAATTTAGATGTATACAGGTAAGCAACGCAACAAGCATCATGGGAAGCAATTCTGCTATGGCCGCTATGTTGGAATATGATTGTATTCCATGAAGGGTAACCAATCAAGGAATGACATGTTTTAATGAGCACGATCCATTCAGGCAAGGGCTACATAATCAGCACAAATGAACAAGAATGTAATTTGAGCAGATGTTTTCAAAACTGTACTCTTCACCCACCCACACTGAAATGCTGAGCAGATGTTTTCAGAAATGTACAGCTCTAGAGAACATTTCCAAAAGTCTCCGTTCACGGAGGTTACAAACACCGGGGTAGTGTGCAAGAAAGACTAAAACACAGTATTATGGAAGTAGCCTTAACCTTGTTGTCTGTTGTACTGGCAGAAAAAAAACTTTTCAATCATATATTTTCATGGAAGACAAAAGTAATGAAACAAAAGGCATCAGTGGGAACCAGAGTAAAACAGCAGCAAACGATATTGAAACATTTGCGAAAAAATCTTGTGTTTCATAATCCGCCAGTCAGGTATCCCGGCGTATGTTCTAAATGTGTATTTTGACAGGATATAGAGTCTGTCCTGTAGTACTTAAGGCCTGTGCTGACCAACTTTCTGTTGTCCTCTGTCACCTGTTCAGTCTGTCACTAAGGCTTTGTAAAGTGCCACTGCTGTGGAAAATATCCTGCATTGTTCCTGGTCCAAAGAAAGCAGGCGCCTCTTCACCTAATGACTACAGTCCAGTGGCGCTTACATCTCACATCATGAAGGCCCTCTGGACCTGGTGCAAGCTGTCTATGGAACAAACATTGGAGTGGAGGATACAATTATCTATCTGCTCCACAAGGCTGGACAAAACTGGCAGCACTGGGAGGATGATGTTATTAGACTTCTCCAGCACCTTCAATACCATCCCGCCATCCCAGTAAACTCAGGGATATGCAGGTGGATGAGACAATTGGGTCCTGGGTAATGGACTCTGTCCACAATTCGTGGGCTTCACCATGAATACAGGTTAAATATAGCCAACACCACCAAAACAACTGTAGTTTTGACCACTTACATGCAGTATCAATGTGTGATGCCCTGAGCAATGGCTCCCGTGAACAAACTCAGATTACAGGGATCTGGCGTCATAACTGAAAAAACAAGCTGGTGGGAGATTGAGACAAAGACAAAACCATTGTTGTAAAAACAGAAATTCTGGTTTTATTCCCGTCATGCCAAATATATTTACTAAAACAGTGTCTTGCAATTATGTATATAGTTTTTTGCAAGATCACAAATAAAAACCGGAAATGAGAAAAAATGGATGCAAGTGAACATAAATATACAGTGGCTCCAAATCAAATGGTGTTGGAGGGAGAAAAAAGACAAAGAGTCTTCTTGTCTCTTCTATTAACACAATTCTCAAAAGATGGACAGAAAAAGGGGCGACAAGGTGGCGCAGTGGTAGCGCTGCTGCCTCGCAGTAAGGAGGCCTGGGTTCGCTTCCCGGGTCTTCCCTCTGTGGAGTTTGCATGTTCTCCCCGTGTCTGCGTGGGTTTCCTCCTGGCGCTCCGGTTTCCTCCCACAATCTAAAGACATGCAGGTTAGGTGGACTGGCGATTCTAAATTGGCCCTAGTGTGTGCTTGGTGTGTGGGTGTGTTTGTGTGTGTCCTGCGATGGGTTGGCACCCTGCCCAGGATTGGTTCCTGCCTTGTGCCCTGTGTTGGCTGGAATTGACTCCAGCAGACCCCCGTGACCGATCGATCTCGATAGATAGATAGATAGATAGATAGATAGATAGATAGATAGATAGATAGATAGATAGATAGATAGATAGATAGATAGATAGATAGATACTTTATTAATCCCAAGGGGAAATTCACATAATCCAGCAGCAGCATACTGATACAAAGAAACAATATTAAATTAAATAGTAAAAAAAAAAAATGAAAAAAATTAAAATAAAATTAATGTTAGCATTTACTCCCCCGGGTGGAATTGAAGAGTCGCATAGTGTGGGGGAGGAACGATCTCCTCAGTCTGTCACTGAAGCTACTCCTCTGCCTGGAGATGACACTGTTCAGTGGATGCAATGATTCTTCATGATTGACAGGAGCCTGCTCAGCGCCCATCGCTCTGCCACAGATGTTAAACTGTCCAACTTCAATCCTACAATAGAGCCTGCCTTCTTAACAAGTTTGTCCAGGCGTGAGGTGTCTTTCATCTTTATGCTGCCACCCCAGCACACCACCTCGTAGAAGAGGGCGCTCGCCACAACCGTCTGGTAGAACATCTGCAGCATCTTACTGCAGATGTTGAAGGATGCCAAACTTCTCAGAAAGTATAGTCTGCTCTGACCTTTCTTACATAGAGCATCAGTATTGGCAGTCCAGTCCAATTTGTCATCCAGCTGCACTCCCAGATATTTAAAGGTCAGCGGGTTGGAAAATGGATGGATGGATAGATGAATGGATGGAGAGAAAAAGTGATAACATCAAAAGGTAAATATCAGATGCAAAAGCATGCCACCCAAAACCCAGATTGACTCCACAAGAATGCAGACAATTGAAGGTGAACCTGACTACCACCCTATGCACAAAAGTAGGCACAGCTTTTTCTTTCCTGCTCCAAACGCTCAACAGCCCAGAACAAACCAAGGAGTCCAAAGATAGTAAAAAGATGACCACTTGTGGGAAGGGCTATAGTTTTATATGGTCAGTGGGCCAGTCACATAAGACAAAGAGATGTCCTCTTTATGCCAAGTCCCTAATCAGTTGAATGTACTCTATTTCTCTTCCCTTTCACGTTCACGGAATAGCACACATTCGTGCACCTGAAAGTCACTCATTCATTCCTACAGTAAGCAATCTGTTCCCATATTTATCAAGTGTCTGAGAATTACTCCTAGGAATTGAAGTAAAAGTCAGACTAGGATAAGAGTAGGACATGCGAAGCAGTTTCAAAGCGTCCAACACCTACTCCCAAGCGAGAAGTGAGAAATTCACGTTTCAGAACGAATGACGGCACAATTTTATAACACTCCAAGCTGTAAACTGGAACTCATGAAGGTGTTTTATAGTTAACTTGGAAATCATGACAACGCTTTCTAGGTTTCCAATATTAACACAAAGACGTCAACACAAAGATAATAACAATAATAAATATTCAAAGGGATGTGATAACATCCAAATAAAAGGTTTATGCTAGTCTCAAGAAACACTCTGGAGACATGTACTGAATCGGGCCACATGGCAACAGCAGCAAGAATAATACTGTAATGACCACCAAAACAGACACACAACACACACACCCCAGAGTGAGGGTAAACCTCGAAAACAGGGTGTGTTTATTTAACAATAAAGATTCACAACCATACTTCCAAAAGAATTCCCCTTTCCACTGCTTAGACCACAGGAAACACCTTAAAAAAAGTAACTTGAACTAGTCACGGCTATCCTTGCACGGTTTCTGAAGTCACATTTACTCTTATGGTGTTCAATATCACCTTTCAGAGTCACATGACATGTCTCTCGGTCTCTGTGAACCCGTCACCCCTCCCAGGGAGACCAAAACTTATCTTCTGCGAGTCCCTATATACAGTACTCAATAACTCTCCACCTGCCTTGTTGAATGGCCCTGTGCTTGTAAACTTTAACCTGAATATTCCAGGGGTTCACAGAATAGAAAATTTAGCATTACCTGTATGACATTTCACGGTCAATAATCCATCCACTCCCACCTATCTTCAGGGTAATATGCTGCGATAACGTGTGCCAATGGAGGCCATTGACCTTTATGTGTGAGCCGTCAGTCACACCAACAACTCCAGGAAAACCACAGATTTGCATGAATGCAGCTTGATTTAACCTTACCTCACTTGGAGTGATTGGGAGATGTACGGGGTTGCACATTACCTAACATGTCATAAAGCATTCAAAGTTTTCCAAAAATGGTTGGGTGTGACATACACAAATCATTGCTATTGCAGTGCTGGATTTGTTCCAAGTGGCCAAAAAAAAATGTAGCATTGCCAACACTTTTATTTTAGTGGATTTTTTAGTAGCGATCACCCATCATACAAGGATTTCTTATGAACATTATTCCGCCTCTTACAAAATTGATATCTTCTTACAGTTTTGTTGTTGTTCACCGTTTCCAACTCATCCCACCTTTCCTGAGATGTGCGCCAAACTGTACCTGAATGGCAACTTCTAGCAGCTACTACTGAGTTGGAACAGCTGACTATTTCTACAAAATCCTGGTGAAGTTAGAAATAGTTCCCTAAATGAGAACATAATGATAAAAGGCTGTTACTCCTGGTCCTAAGAGTAGGACCAAGTTTGCGTCACTCCAAGAATTTTGAGCCAGTTAGGTCCATTTTCCTACTCTGAGATGCATGATAAATTGAGGCACTTAACTTGCTTCCCTCTACGGAGAACTACACAAAATAATGCCCTTAACTACCCATGCAAGCCAACAAAACACTCCACTTGTTTCTTTTGTAGGGCTTGGCGACTGCTTTGGCTATTTTTTTTTTTTAAATGCAGAGTTGCTCATAGCAAATCCTCATGGTGAACCAACTGCTAGTTTGAGCCTTTGTATCAAAACTATGTTGACCCTCGGAGTGCTACTTGACAAATAAAAGGTAAGTGCAGTTTGCCACAATAATTTCTTACATTTTTATGATTATGCTATATGTAGCTATTAAACAATGCAACAAATATTCATCGGTGATGTGGCCTGTCACACGATGATTCAATTAATCAGCAAGCCATCCAGTATACTAAAATAGGATTAAACATCTGTTCATGAAATCACATAAACATGGAAACACAAAGGAGTAGCTCACATGGAGCCAACCTAGAAAGGAGTTGCCACAAAGATGGAATCCAATCATACACAAGAAGAAAAAATTCTCAACTTTCGAGAGCAACATCATCGGTAAAGAGGTAGAGGAGATGATGGATCAGACAGCAAGCAATGACAAATGGGTCAACATTTAAAAAACACAAACTATTACATTACTTATTATTTGGCTGACACCTTTATCAGAGAGAGAGAGAGAGAGAGAGATGTAAAAGATTTTAAATAATAGGTAGATGGACAAAAAGACAGACAGGCAGGAAGACAGGAAAAGCACCACATAACTAAAGATAGAGAGAGATAGATAAATAGACAGACAGACAGATATGCAAAGCACTATACAATAGACAGACAGATGTCAAAAACACCATATAATAGATATATAGATAAACAGGCAAAGGTTGAGAGCATGTACTGATAGATCATGTTGCCACGCCCACCACATGACAAACCACCTCAGAATCCCATATTAGGACCCAAGTTCAGCCATACAATGGGTGATAACTTCAGCATCACACTAGTTCAAATGGAGTGTGAGGTGTTTTTTATACAGGATCTGGAGTGCTAACCCTAATACCAAACCCCAAATTTTCCCTGTAAGTTGGAGGACCTCCTTGCATGGCTGGATGAAGGTTAACGTCATACCTAGGACAAAGCAACTGTAGCTTAAGGGGCTTGCTGAAGGGTCCAACAGAGTAGAATTGCTTTTGGCATTTACAGGATTTGAACCAGCAACCTTCAGATTGCTGCTGCTGATCCCTAGCCTCAGAGCCGATCGATCGATAGATAGATAGATATGAAAGGCACTAGATAGATAGATAGATAGATATGAAAGGCACTATATAATAGATAGATAGATAGATATGAAAGGCACTATATAATAGATAGATAGATAGATAGATAGATAGATAGATAGATAGATAGATAGATAGATAGATAGATAGATAGATGTCAAAATGCAATGGGGAAGGGAAAGAAAATTTTTAAAAATGTATTTAAAACAATAGTATTTTAAGAAAAAAATTTCATTTAAGTCTCCGAAAATGATAACGCCGCCTCGTGTTCGTTAAAATCTAAATCCGTCATTAGTTTTTGTAAGAAAAAATTAGTTTTCCGCATTTAAAAATGATTTTAAAGAAAGTATATAGCAAATTATAAAGCAAAATAATTATATATTTATAAAAACTGCATTACTTACAATTTATTCGTATGAAAATATGAAGAGCAAACGTCTAGACTTTTGCAGCCATCTACTAGAATACTTCACCACAGCCCAATCAATTTTCTATCAAACACATAAACACAAATCACTTGACACACAGAAATGGCGTTTGCAACAACTTAGACAATGATACACTAATGCCTCATGTCAGTCGCGCAACCTGTTTAATAACGTCAAAAATGTTTCTGGGTGGGAGTCAAGCATGTTACAGTAGTGGAGGGGATAAATTATTGTCTGTTGGGTATATAGAACTAATACGTGCTTCGAAATCGGAGAGATAAATAACACAGGAAGTAGATATCCTCATACTGATGGAGTGATGGACTGAGTAGGCAAATATTTTTTATTTACTTTTTAGTGCATTTAAGAATGGAAAACATTTCATTCTAAAATTTCGTAACATCAATTTGGCGCCCCCTGGATGCTGCGTCCTACCTTGCCAAACCCCCACGCCCAGCTACGCCACTGCTTCCGCCCCATACCTTTAGATACCTTGGCCCAGCTAATCTGTGTGGAGTCTGTGCTCCAGTTATCTTTTTCACATCTCATACAACCAACACTCCCATGAGGACAATGTACAAATTTACAAAAAATAAACAACAAAAATAGTCAACTGCCTTGCTTTGGCTCTCCTGGCCCACCCTGCCCCAATACTTTGTGCTCAGAGTTCCACTTTGCAAGTGTCTATTTACAAACTGACAAGTGCAGCTAAAAACCTCCATCCAGACAGATCAACTGGAGTTGAAAAATCATAAAGTGTACCTCTTCAATGATACTCACAGACATATTACACCATTTCACAGCTTGTGGCACCTCAATCAACTAGGTATAGCAGGCAGGAGGCTTACAGGAACCATAAAAGCTGATATGGCTGCAAAACACAGTAAGAGGTGTGGGCAGATCTCCCGTCCCTCGCCCTCCTAAATACTTCTGACCTGCCAAACTCCTTTGACTTGTTCATTGGGAATAAATTTTATCCCAGGAACAGCCCAGAGTGAACAGTGTTACCACCTTGAATTGGAACAAAGCCGTTTGCGTCAAAAGAATTAGAATAATGGCAAAACAGTGGGCCAAAAAAAAAAAAAAAAAAGACAAAGACAGTATACCAGCTTTTGAACATTTAAGCAGTAACTTATAAAAAAAATAAAGACAGTATTACATGTTTCTGTTGTATTTGTGCTGTATTCAGTACTGCATTATAAAGCAACCTGTAATTATGTTCACTTTGAAAGGCACTATATAACAAAAAAAGGTCAACTGCCAGCTGAAGAATAAACGCGCAAAACAGATACTAGCAGGATTTGAACCAATGAACTTGAAGTTTAAGGAGCAAAACCTTAACCGCTATGCCACACTGCATGCTCTAAAGCAGGGGTGTCGAAGTGCCGCAGTGGCTGCAGGTTTTTATTCTAACCATCTTCTTAATTAGTGACCAGTTTTTGATGCTAATTAACTTTAGCCTTAGCTTTAATTAGCATGACTCGGGCCCCTTAGTTGTTTTTTCCTTAATTAGCTGCCGGACAGTAATGAGACATAAAACAAGCAGGACATGATTAGCTCACCTGTACCCATCAAACAAAATCTGAAAATAAAGATGAAGATCTCCGTAAGGTTGATCCTTCAGGTTACCAAAACATTTTAGGAGCTCTTAGAAAAAAAACAGAATATCAACAGTTTTGGAAATGTCTGCTGTGGCAAAAAGAGAGCAGCAACAAGCCATGGAATTGAATAACGGGTTTAATTAACAGCAAGAATCAGCTTCTCATTAAGGAACTGGTTGGAGTTTGAAGCCCCAATTTAGCTGCTCATCTGTTGGCTCGTTTCATGTCTCATTTCTGTTTGGCTGTTATTTAATGAAGAAAAGAATCAACTCAGAAGACGTAATCCTTAAAAACAGGGCTATGAAAATACAGGGGAAACGAGTTAAGTAGCAGTGAAAACTGGACACTGATTAGGAAAAGGGTGAGAAAGAAAACCTGCAGCCACTACGGCCCTCCAGGCCTAGAGTTTGACACCTGTGCTCTAAAGCAATTTCTGCCAAAATCAGAATTCGCACCGAAGGTGTCAGCTTAGAAATGCAGTATTTAGCTGTAGTGCCCCTGAAACAACTTCCTGAGGCAGCCTGGGAACTTAGCTGTGAGTGTTGCAAACGGTGAACTAACATTTCTACATTAGGGTTGTCACTACACCAAAATTTCAAATTACGATACAATATGATAAAAAGTACTGAAATTGCAAATCTAACACAGTATATAATGAAAGTTAATAAAAAAAATATTTAAATTGCAATTCTGAATGCTTTAAAATTTTTACTTTGATGAAAACAAATAGAAAGTTTAGTCATTAAAGCATATGAATAATTAACTACAGTAGTTACAGCTTTGGCATTAACCTTAACGCGTTACTGCCCATTCCAAACGCTACAATTCCTAATCACCTGCAGTGGCAGCGATATTTAGTTCTACGGTACATTGTCATACAAAGGATGGAGCTCAAAGTGCTTCACAAGTTGTCGAAGAAGCAGTTACATGCAAAGAAAAACAAATTTAAATTTAGGTATGAAAAGTAATAGTATGCAGAAGTTAAAAGAAAGTGGACACTTACATTAGAAAGACTTGATTAAGAGAACCAAGAGTCCATACATTTAGAATTGTTTTTTTATGCTTCTAAGTCTTATGACAAGGTCAGGTGGACAGAAAAATAAATAAATAATCAATTTAAGCTGGAGTAAAAAAAGTAAAAAAAAAAAAAAATCTGCAAGGGTTCCAAACCAAAGGACTACTCAACCCCCAACCCCTCCGGGCGTTCTGACAAATATAAATGTTCTTAACTCATTCCTTATTGTTTTATTTTTTTTAAGGCTTTGTTTTAAAGGAATGACACAGAGGGTCTTGAGAGAATTTAAGGCATCCACTTTCATTCAGACATCACATGCAGCCGCACAGAACTTTGATCAGGTGGTGGTGGCTAAATAGGATTATGACCTGCAGTCGTCATCTTAGATAGGAAGATTTGAACATTGTGCTGAGGTCTCTAAAAATATAGAAAAACTCCCACAAAACAGTGCCATCAACAAGTCGCAATCATTGCAGTGTTGATACAGTTCAATGGGAAACGCAACACACTGCTGCATTATTGTGAATCCCGTCTGTGAAAGGGCTGCCACAGCCAGACAAATCCGATCAACTTTCATTTTAGACACCATTGTGAATTTCCCCTTGGGATTAATAAAGTATCTATCTATCTATCTATCTATCCTATGATTCAGTTTTCTACTATAATAAAAAAAAAAAAATGAGCACACGGACGAGTGATGCAAATATTTATGCAACTGAGAACTAAAAAAAGTTTTAGTGCCTTATATTATATAGTAAATGTGATAAAATATAGTTTACAAATTGCATGTACTTATAATAAACTACAAGTAAAGCGCTACGGTAGCACACTTCACAGCAATGACAATCAACAAATGTCACATTCCTACTTCACACACAACAGTTTACAGTAAAGGCTTACGCCGAAGAATGTTTCCATAATTTAGAAATAAGATGCTATAAGAAACGGAGTTGCAACTCAGGCCATGTTACTGATAGCCTACAAGGCTCAACTGTCAAAAGCCAAAATGGAAACAAAGTGCCTTTGTAATGTAGGCTATAGGATCAATATCATGAAAAATGAGTAATAAAGCAATTTAAAAAAATGTTACAATCAATACTTTGCAATGTTTTGATACTTTTGACAACCTTAATGCTGTGCCTTTCAGCACTCACTGCCTCCACACTGCAAGGTTGTGTTGTCTTTACTCTTCTGCTCCTCCAGACTTACACCTTACAGTAATGGCACTTTGAGTTGAGCTGGGCAGATCTAGCAGAGCAGAAATTTGCAGTGTGCTGGATTTTATGCCCCCGTTAACAAAAGGTGCTTTCCTACTGCAGGAACGTTTTTCTGAAAACAGAAATTTTTTAAAAACTCATGAAACATTTTTTTAGCATTCCCACCACAGAAGCTTGGGTTATCTGTATATCTTGGTACCATTTTTCGTTTCCACTCCAGGGTATGTACTTTTCGTTCAACAGCCATGCCCCGCATCAAAACAATAATCTGCCTGAAGAAGACCCAAACACTTTGAAACAATTAGGTAGAAGAGTTCACTGTGAGCTCCAAGTAACATCGTACTTGGCATCAGATCACTCTTCATAGCCTCCTCCATGGTGCACTGCATTAAGCAATCATCTCCTCCGTGAAGTCCAGAGTTCGTCATAGCAATAGAGTTGGTGGGTGGTGTAGTCCTCGGGAATTCCTGAATTTCTCCTCACTTTGCATGTCACATTATTTTGCAGACAGGTTGCATCTCCTGTTGTGGAAACGCAACACATGGAAGTGGCCAGGGACCACAAGTGGACTATGGCCTGCATCTTACAGAAACTCATTGGTTCCTATTAGCTAAGTCCCTTTGGTGGGAAAACACTTGAACTCAATCATTTGGAGGGGTGTCCACATACTGTAGGACATATAATGCATTGCCTTTCAGTATTCAATGACCAGGCTCTGAGAGTTTGCATGGTTTAACACTTCATGGCTTGAGCTGTTGTTGCTCCTGAGGTGTTTCCACTACAAAGTAATGCCACTTACGGTTGAGTGGGGCAGATCTAACAGAGCACAAATTTCACTTGCAGTCTTGTGGCAAAGTTGGCATCCTATGAGTTCTTTAGTATGAACCATTCTGTTTGTCAATGGAGAGTTGATGGCCATAGAGTGTACTTCACACATCTGGCCTATATGGAAGAGTGTCAAGAACGATGATCCTGCAAAAACCTTTCCAGAAGGTTTTGTAATGAGGTGAGACAAAAAAACAGAACTTTCTGGTTTGAACGCCTAACATTGTGTCTGGAAAAAAAATCCAACAAGTCGATCACCAAAACACCACCATCCAGACTGTGAAGCACAGTTATGGCAGCATAATGTTGTGTGGGGGGTCCTCATTTGTAGAGACAGGGGAACCTGTCAGGATTTAAAGGAGGGTGGATGGAACCAATCCTCCAAAAGCTAAGTATAGGGAGATTCAGAAGAACCACCTAATGATGTCTGCAAAGAGGCTGAAAATGTGTTGGAAATTCGTATCTCAACAGGATAATGACATAAAGCACTAGGTCAGAGCTACCACGGAGTGGCTTGCAAAGAAGAAAGTGAAAGTTCTGGAGTGGCCAAGTCAAAGTCAGTACCAAAATCCTCCAAAGGACAAGTACACAGAGATTCAGAAAGAAAACCTGATCATGTCAGCAAAAAGACTGAAAATGGGTAAGAAATTCACATTTCAACAGGATGATGACCTAAAGCATTAGGTCGGAGCTAACATTGAAGTGGTTTGTAAAGAAGAAGGAGGAAGTTCTGGAGTGGCCAAGTCAAAGTCTGTACCAAAATCTATTTGTGGAATTGGGATTTGCCTACCACAAACCATTATTAGATTCTGTTTAAAAAAAAAAAAAAGAAGAAGAAGCGTTTTGAAAAAAAAAATGCTCATATATTAAAAACAAAGTTACAATTGTTTTATGGCATATGTATTTTTTTATGCTCAGAATATTATTTGAAGTATACAGTATGTTGAGCTGAAAAATAGCAGTCTTCCTTGTTCTTAATGTTAGTGACCCAAGGTCAAGCATTTGCTGCACATTTTGTACTCACAATTGGTATTTTTTCTCACCCCTCTCTTATTCAGAATCAGAAAACTTTATTAATCCTGAAAGAAATGACTTATCTTACAAGGTAACAACAGACAAGGGACATGTTACACTAAGAGCAAGTATAGAGTAATCATGTCAATATAAATAAAGTATAATAAATGTAAGTATCAAACTAGAGTGCAGAGTGTTGCACCTTAAGTTAATATTTTGAGAACAAATAAGGTCATTCTCATGTGAAGAGCAGAATTTATTGCACAAGAACAGATAGTATGTTGCACATTTCAAGTACTTGGAAAAAAAATTACCTGGATATCCAATAAAGAAAAAAAGGTAATAACTTAAAGTGTGGGTGAGTGACCGGAAAAGGAGTTCTAGAGTCAGATGGCTGCGGGGAGGAAGGATTTCCTGTGACGTTCAGTGGAGCACTTGATGCCGGTCAGTCTTACTGCTGAAAACGCTCCTCTGTCCAACCACAACACTATGACGTGGGTGACTAGCATTTTCAATAATAGACCGAAGCCTAGACAACATTCTCTGATCTGCCACAGTTTCCAAGCTGTCCAGTTTCTCTCCTACCACAGAGACGGCCTTCTGAATTGGTTTGTTTAGTCTCCTGATGTCTGCCACTTTCATGCTGTTCCCCCAGCATGCCACAGCGAAGAAAAATGGCACTGACAACCACGCTGTTATAGAACATCTGCATCCTAGTGTTGCTGACACTAAAAGATCTGAGCTTGCGTAGAAAATACAGCCTACTTCGACCCTTCTTGTATATGGCTAAAATTCCTTCTAAACTTAAATTCCTGGCTATTTTGAAGATTAGACAGACGGCTTTTGTATTGCTCAGAAGGGATAAAGTTGTTGTTTAAAAGGCTTTAACAGAAATATGCAAGGTCAGTTTGATCCATCCATTGTCTTGACCAGGTAACTGAATCCACAGCCTTCCTTTACTGAGACAGTGAAAGTTACTAGTTTGACACATTTCTGAGGAGGAGTAGGATAGAATATAAAAGGAGACGTAGGAGAATCCCATTAGTGCACTAAACCCTGCCTTTCACTTCTGAGGTTCAAGTAGCTACTCGCTGTCTGACAGTAAAAACAAACAGACAACTTTTGTTACATTCGTGGGGAAATCACCAGGGCAGCACAGCACAAGTCACATACACCACTTATGAATAAAGCCCGCCATCTTTGTTTTGGTTGCAGAGTCGGTGATCAGGATAATAAAGTTTTGGGCTCCTACAATCTGCTGCAATAGCTGAACTCCAACAGGCCGGCTAAAGGGAACACAAACTTGCAGTTCCTATAATCTGGTGTGAACTGCAAAATGATTTTAAGGACTGCTATCTTTGCACAACTGTGATAAAGGGGCTTTCAAATAAGTCCGTAATCAAACATTTCGCCCGTGATGAGACCAGTTCCTCTTCAGGATTACATTCCAGTACTGGACGGGTGATACCTCAGCACCACACTAGTGGAGTGGAACAGTGTGAGGTTTTTTGTTTTTTTTTAATTGTGGCTGGAGTGCCAATTTTGTCACCAACCCCCAAGTGTTTCCCATTCTATTCAAATTCACCAAAAACTTACCACTAATATTAACGTAAAAGATCTGTCAACAACACTTTGGATATGGCACTTGGTGCCAACTGCTCTACTGCAAAGCTGCTCTTGTGCTAATGGAGAGGTCATCTTTGATAAGGAGAGCATTGAAATTATTGGATAGAAAGATTCTATGATCAGATTGGATAGTCAGCACAGACTCCACTATAAAATGATCAGCAGGGCAGCCAATTGGCTGAAGTCTCGTGTCCACATTACCAGTTCGAAGTGATTCAAATCTGATTTTTTGCCTTAATTTGACACACATCTAATGTTTTCAGGGCTGTATGGAAACACAGATCCAATTTAAGTCACTTTCATATGTGGCGCTGATCGGATATGTATCCAGATTCATGGCCATGCAACATGAATAACAACAGTCAGATTTTAATTTGTGTGTTTTTTTTGGTCTATATTCATGGACTGAGCACAGTGTTAAAACAACAATGGAGGAGAGCTGTTACAATAGTCACAGTTCCACCATTGCTGGCTCTTGTATTGTACCCACACATCTCTTAGTGCAGCAGACCCAACAATAATAGTGAAATAGCCGTGTGCTTATTCACCATCTCAACCTAATCAGGCATAGCTGACTAACTGTTTGTCATTCTCCAGAACAAAATCCCATATGTACATTAGTGCAGCCATTTTGTATGTTTTAATACCTTGACTCTTTTCTAAATATGAGGTTTTTTGTTGTTGGTGACACAGATGACTTGTGCACAAACCTATTAAAGTGCGCATGCGTTCCATTTCAGACGACAGATACGTTCACATTCCAGTTAGGAACTGGTTACTTTTACTTGTGAGTGTGAACTGTTAAGATAGGCAAATTCAACCTTAGCCAAAAAAACAAAAAATAAAACAAAATCGGAATCAAGCAACGGGGCCTGTAATGTGAATGTATCCCAGGACTCTGACTGTGTCTGACTTGTCTGTCTTACAATTTTCATCCCCTACATTGTCAACTTAATAATGGACTGATGTTGCTGGTCTTTTAATTGCGACAATCAATTTATACTTTGTATTCTGTGGTGGGCTGGCGCCCTGCCCGGGGTTTGTTTCCTGCCTTGCGCCCTGTGTTGGCTGGGATTGGCTCCAGCAGACCCCCGTGACCCTGTATTTAGGATATAGCAGGTTGGATAATGGATGGATGGATGGATTTTGTGAATTTTAACAAATCATTACTTTTATATATAGTAATAGTCTATACTTGCATTTTACCTGAGAATTTGTTCACAAAAACAGGGGGGTTGTAAATTGTGTTGTACTTGGATGAGGGCATAACAAGAGCATTTAAATCCACATAATTTAGAGATTGTAACAAACTAAAATGCAAAATGCTTGGAGAGCGGTGTATTCTCTTAGATCTGCTATATCTTTGTGTGGCGTGTTTCCACACAAAATTTAATTACAAGCCACCTTAAAAAGGTCTAGCGCAAATCACCCCCCATATGTCCATGGCACGGCTGAGAAGGATATCATCAGTTGAGATTATACCTACACCCATGTGCTTTACAGTCCACTAGGCCACACTGTTTCATCTTGTTAAATTTCCTACAAATGTTAATCCAAGGCAGCCTAGTCAGCCCACCCCTAATAAGGTCCCCCAGCGGCCAGTAATCAAAATGATCAGCCCAATTAGCACCAGAACAAAGACCATTAGGGGTTTCCACGGTGCCAGCTGGAACGCCTCAGCAGATTTTCTTCACTTCCACTCTTTTTTTTTTTTTTTTTATATATAAAGTCGGTGGCTTCCCAACACAAAACCAAGTGACCGGCAATCTGTAAATCTGCAATCCAGAAGCGACCACAATAAACTGCAAGGCTGGCACCCTGGGCACCCTGGGGGGTTGTCTGATATCTGTTCAGATCTTGCCTATTTTGAGAGCAGCTTAGGATGAGTTGTTGGTCACCTTTTCGCTTTGCTTTCATCAGACTGAGCACAGAAAGCAGTAGGGTGACTGAAGATGCATGTGAAAGAGTAATGGTGAAAAAGTGAGCACAGTATAATTGAAACTAAATGTGCAATGCGTGAAAGAATTCGATCTATAAAAGCATTATTTAATGGAAAAGACCTTTCATGTTTTTACATAAGTAAAGAACCTTGGGATGGTGTTCTCAACAGATAGGCACCACACACTGGCAACAGAGTGAACTATTCGTTAAATGGGGAAAAGACTAAATGTATATGTAAAGCAGCTTCAGACAGTGTACCACTATAGAGAGACAATGAAATGTTACAGTTAAAGCGATTTTTAAGAAAATGAATTAATGTGCTGTAAAGTACCTCGGAACAGTGCCCACTTAAGAAAGGCAATCTGCAAAACCTAGTTCATTTATAAAGTTTCTAATGTGGAAATCTGAAGTATCTTGGGAAGGTCTCCACAACTGAATGGTTCTCATTCAAAATAAATAAATAGCTCATCAGAATATCCATCAAGATTACTAACTTGTGAAATGCATGCACAATTTGCCATCACTGCTGGATTTTACTCTCAGATATTTTACCCAGAGGCTCTCTCTCTCGCTCTCCCCTTTCATTCTCTCTTGTTCACCCTCCTGTTTCTTGCTCTCTCTCTCTCGTGCCCACCCTTTTCTTCTTCACTCACTCTCATTTATCACACCCTTTCCCTCTCGCTCTCTTTTTTTGTTTTTTTTAGGTACCCCCCCCACTCTACTGAAGCCAAAACCTAGTGATGACCTGCAACCCAACGCCAAGCCCCGCCCAAACACCGCCCACTCCATCAACTCATTCTTTTTTCCTCCTCTCAATAGCCAACCAGGACAAACCACTTTCTCATTTCACAGGTAACAGGAAGCCTTGTGAACAAGTGAGTGCTGATCGTAACAATGCAGGCAAACAAGATTCTGTCATGACTTGTTCGACTAAGCCAGGTAATTGACTAAGGTTTCACCTGCAAGTCTTAGTCCAAGTAATTTGCATCCTGCCAGCCACAAGCGTAAATTATTCTGTTTGCAGTTTGATCTCATGATCCTGGAGACTCAACTCGGCTTTCACTGCAACAAAAATGCTCAAAGGGCACACCCCTCACCAAAATAAAAAAAGAAGTATAAAACAACACGGGGCCAATAAAGAGCCAACAATAAACCTAACCTGCACATTGTGAGAAGAAAATGAAACTATTTGGGGACAATGCACATACACACAGAGGGAGAGCATGCAAACTCCACACCCAGGAAGAAATTGAATCCTGATTGCTGGAACTGTGGAGTGGAATCAACAACCGCTCTGTGACATCCCGCTACCTAACCATTTTGCTAAACTGTACTTTCTAAAACAGCCCACAGAAAAGCCAAGGAGTTTCCCAGAGAGCCACAAGTCCACCTTTGGGGATTTTAAATGGCTTCACAGTATAGTTGGGGAAACACAGTAGCTCTGCACAGTTGCCAAAGGACTATGAAATGAGAATTAGCAACTGGCACAACAAAAACGAAAGAGAACTTACAGCGTCAACTTCTTAGCAGTAAAAGAAATAATAATATGCTGTTGACGTCAGAATAAGAACCCTGGATCTCAGCTATAAATATGAACATAAACAGATGAACACCAACTCCAGCTGAGGTTAACGAGATGCCAGCAGGTAAGCACACGTACATATGGCACCTATAAAACGTTTTTACCCTCCTGGCGGTTTTGACATTTTATTGTCATATAACATTGAATTAGAATGAATTTCATTTAGCTTTTTGACACTGGTCAACAGAAAAAGACTTTTTAATATTAACGTGAAAAAACAACCTCTGCAAAGTGGTCTAAATTACAAACCTCCATCCATCCATTATCCAACCCGCTATATCCCAACCACAGGGTCACGGGGGTCTGCTGGAGCCAATCCCAGCCAACACAGGACACAAGGCAGGAAACAAACCCGGGCTGGTCGCACGCACACACACACACCAAGCACACACTAGGGGCAATTTAGAATTGCCAATGCACCTAATCTGCATGTCTTTGGACGGTGGGAGGAAACCGGAGCACCTGGAGGAAGCCCACGCAGAAACGGGGAGAACATGCAGACTCCATGCAGGGAGGACCCGGGAAGCGAACCCGGGTCTCCTAACTGCAAGGCAGCAGCGCTATATTACAAACATCCATCCATCCATTTTCTAAGCCGCTGAATCGGAATAGGGTCACGGGGGTCTGCTGGAGCCAAACCCAGCCAACACAGGGCACAAGGCAGGAACCAATCCTGGGCAGGGTGCCAACCCTCCGCAGGACACACACAAACACACTCACACACCAATCACACACTAGGGCCAATTCAGAATCGCCAATCCACCTAACCTGCATGTCTTTGGATTGTGGGAGGAAACCGGAGCGCCCGGAGGAAACCCACGCAGAAACGGGGAGAACATGCAGACTCCACGCAGGGAGGACCCGGGAAGCGAACCCGGGTCTCCTAACTGCGAGGCAGCAGCGCTAAATTACAAACATAAAACACAAAATAACTGATTTCATAAGTATTCACCCCCATATTATACCACCCTGGTGCAGTCAATTGGTTTTAGAAGTCACAGAATAAGTTCAGTGGAGGTCCCCAGTATGGGGTTTCAGTTGATTGCAGTCACAATCCATTTGTGGTGAGGCAGTATGGTACACTGACCTACACAATGAAGGCAAAAGAACACTCCAAAGAACTCCATGAAAAAGCACAAGTCAGTGGACGGAGACAAGAAAAACATCCAAGGCACTGAACTCAAGCATGAAGAAATGGAAAGAGTAGGCAGAGCTGTAATATCTGCTAAAAGTGAGGGAGGCCACCAAGACACCTCCGAGCGCTGGGTAAGGAGTTACAGGCTAACAGTGGATCAGACTGGAGGGACTGTGCAGACAACTGTGACCAGGTGCTTAAGCTTTATGGGAGAGTTGCAAAGGGAGGAAAAAACAAATGCATGTGAACCTCTGAAGTCAACTGGAAGAAAGTTCTGTAGTCTAATGGGTACAAAATATAGCATTTAGTCTAATAGGCAAAAAGCTCAATTACATTGGAAACATTATCAGAAACACACCATCCCTACCATGAAGCATGCTTTGCGGCAGCATCAGGCTGTGCAGGGATGCTCAGGGAAGGCCTACAAGGGTAAAATGACTGAAGCCAAATCTAAGGGAAATCCTGGAGAAAAACCTGACGGGAATCTGCAAGAAACGTGAAGATTTATTTTCCATGCCCAGGTATAAAGCCAAAGCTACACATGAACATCCTGGAGTGGCCTTGTCAGGTCGGTTTCCAGGTCTCAATCCATTTGAGAATTTAGGGCTGGACTTGACAAAGGCTGTTCACTCATGATGACCATGATGCCTAACAGAGCTGAGCAGCTTTGTAAAAGGGAAGAACAAAGAGAAAAGCTAACGGAGAGAGAGGGGGCGACCTGAGCAAACAGACTGAAGGTGGCCATGGCTGCCATCTATTAAATCCTGCCATGAAGGGGTGAATACTTGGTAGATGAATTATTCTGTGTTTTATATTTAGAATTACTCTAGATCACTTCCAGAGATGTGTTTTCATTTTGAATATATCTATAATATATATATCTGCTGAAAGATGGTTAAAAAAAGCCAAATTAAATCCCCTGTGATTCAATGTTGTATAAAAATAAAATGTGAAAAGCTCCAAAGGGTAAATACTTTTTATATGCATAACTTAATTGCTTCAATGCATTGAAGCAAACAATCAGAGCCCATCCTGGCTACAATCGGGACAGACAAAGCTGGACAAGGTGCCAATTCATCCCAGGACTGTTCCGGGTAAGGCTGCCAATCAAACAACGCAGCAGTGTCTCTGCATACTCACTAGCCACTTTATTAGATACGTCAACTGCTTGTTAACTCAAATATCTAATCAGCCAATCACATGGCAGCAGCTCAAAGCATTTTGGCCTGTAGAAATTGTGAAGATGACCTGCTGAAGTTCAAACTGAGCATCAGAATGGGGAAGAAAGGTGACTGATGTGACTTTGAACGTGGCATGGCTGTTGGCACTAGATGGGCTGCTCGGGGTGTTTCAGAAACCTGCTGATCTACTGGAATTTTCACACACAACCATCTCTAGAGTTTACAGAGAGTGGTCTGAAAAAGGGAAAATATCTAGTGAGCGGCAAATGACTGGCTGAAAATGCCTTGTTGATGCCAGAGGTCAGAGGAGAAAGATCACATTGGATCGAGCTGACAGAAAGGTAACAGTAACTCAAATAAGCACTTGTTACAAGTGAGGTATGCAGAAGAGCACCTCTGATTGAGGTCATCGATGTTAGGTAGAATGCCTAGAGGGGGCTTGGTGGTCTCGTGGCCTCAGACCCCCTGCAGATTTTATTTTTTTCTACAGCCATCTGGAGTTTTTTTTTTTTTTTTTTCTGTCCTCCCTGGCCATCGCACCTTACTTTTTTTCTATGTTAATTAGTGTTCCCTTATTCTAATTTTTATTTATTTTGTCTTTTTTCTCTTTCTTCACCATGTAAAGCACCTTGAGCTGCATAATTTGTATGAAAATGTGCTATATAATAAATACATGTTGTTGTTGAATGCACAACATGTCAAACCTTGAAACAGGTGGGCTACAGCAGCAGGAGACCAAACCGGGTGCCACTCCTGTCAGCTAAGAACATGGCAACTGAGGCTACAATTCACACGGACTCACCAAAATTGAACAATAGAAGACTGGAAAAATGTTGCCTGCTCTGATGAGTTTCGATTTCTGCTGCAGCATTCGGATGGAAGGGTCAGAATTTGGCATCAACATGAAAGCAGGGATCCATCCTGCCTTGTATCAACAGTTTAGACAGGTGGTGGTGGTGTAATGGTGTGCGGGATATTTTCTTGGCACACTTCTAGTCCCTTAGTACCAAATGAGCATTGTTTAAATGCCAAAGCCTACCTGATTATCGTTGCTGATCATGTCCATCCCTTTATGACCACAGTTTACTCAACGTCTGATGGTTCCTTCCAGCAGGATAACACACCATGTCACTAAACTCAAATCATCTCAAACTGGTTTCTTAAACATGACAATGAGTTCACTGGACTCATATGGCCTCCACAGTCACCAGATCTCAGACAAGTACACCACCTTTGGGTTGTGGAAGAACAGGAGATTTGCGTCATGGATGTTCAGCTGATAAATCTGCAGCAACTGCATGATGCTATCATGTCACAAAGGAGCAAAATCCCTGAGGATTCTTTCCAGCATATGGTAGAATCTACGCCATGAAGAATTACAGCAGTTCTGAAGGCAAAAGAAGGTCCAACCTGGTACTAGCAAGGTTTACCAAATGAAGTAGCCAGTGAATGCATGATGGTCGCTCATTCATTTTTCAGCCAGCTTATTCAGTTTAAGGGAGATCACAGCTCTGTGCACAAGTCTGAAAAAGGGCACCAGTCCAATGCAGGATGTTCTCAGACACAAACAAACGTACTTATAATCACTTAAGTGTGGTCAATCAGATAAACCTGCGGCATCTTCTCAATGCAAAATCCATTCCTGCAATGACTTTAATCAAGTATAAGTGGTGCAGGTGGCTGATGTCAATCCTAGCAACATGAAAATATTAGTTGGGATGACAGTGGGTTCTATAGGGGCATAACATTACATGGGAAACCCACTTAAACGTACATTTATACATATTGAGACACAATTGCTTCCATTTTTTTCTTTTTTCCCACCAACTGGAGTACATGCAGGTGAATCAGATGTGCTCAAGGCCGCACAGTGTTATTAGCAGGATTTGAGCCCATAACCTCCAAGTTTGAAGTCCAAAGCCTTAAACTACTACGCCACACTGCTTGCCTCATCCAATTCAAAATTACAAGTTGCACAGGCCTATCCTCAAGGCAGAAACCAAACGTAGATGGGGCTGCCAATCTATCAGGAGTGTATTGGCATCTTCCGTCATCACGTATTTTAATGCAGGAATAAACAAGACAACCAATGAAACACCACAAAGGTTAACACATAGCTGGGCTGGGTGGCCACCCTCAATTTTGACTTCCTGCTTGATTCAGTTTAGGGTTAGAAGAGAACTCAGAGCCCATTCTAGCAACCTCAGAATCAAAAATGGATGGGAAACTCATTTCAAAACACCGTCAACACAAACAACCCGGAGAAAAAAATCCAGATAGTAACTGAGCTAGGATTTAAACCCAGATCTCTTTAACTGTAGAGGCAGCTTTGCTAACTATTCAGCCACACCAACCTTTAGCATGGAACTGAAGAACATTAGAACTGAAAGGTAAACACCTGTGCCCTACATGCATGACTGCAGATGAGTACCTGCCCATGTGGCTCCATAATGCAGAAAAGGCCATTATCATAAGGGGAATGCCACAATTTCTTGTTTTGCATTTTATCATTTTTAACTTTAAAAAAAAAAAAAAAAGTCATGCGTTTCCAGTCTAACAACTTTCCCCCTCCGTGTCCTAAGAATCGCGGAGCTGTTTTGACGTGTAGCACACTCTACGGAAAGATTTGGAGTCTTAATAAAATGCACAGACATTGCACCATACAGATGAGCTGATTTGATATACCATCTTAGCAGGCCCAGTGCCACACAGTGAGCACAGTTTCAGTCCACTGCCAACAATTCAGCCTCATCTTGGCAGGGGAATAACTGCATGGTGGACTCATGCCAGCTGGGTGATTTGACAGCCTTAAGGCATACAACTGGTCTCCCACCACCGCCCTATTAAAGAAAAGAAAAAAAAAAGAAAAACACCAGCTACTCACTGAGACCACCTGGATCTAAAGGAGGGGTGGACTGCCATTACTGCAGGAGGTGTCGGGTATTTAGAGCAGGCTAGATAGAAGGCGTTCACCCCTCCATTACCCATTCTCAGAAATCAAAGTCCGGTATTCGGGGAGTGCTATGTGCGATTTTCTTTATGTGCATACAAATATTCAATTAAGAAGCAATTGCCCTTCTTATGTAGTGTCTGAACTTGCTTAATAAAGGTGTGCCAATGATGCCAGGAGGCACCTTGATGCATCATCTTCAGAAGTTGTCACAAATCTAATTATATTTAATTACACACGCATGCGCGCCTTTTTCTTAACACTGCCTCCAATCAGCTTGTGTGGCTGAACATCTTATGTCTTACACTTGGAGATGGGTACACTATGAAAGGCACTACATAAGTATGTTAGATTGGTTGACTCATTCCTGCAGCAGGTCGGCCAGATTTCTTCCTCTCCAGCAATACAAGAGACATCTACACCGCACCCTAAAGTGATAAATCATCATCTGGCAAACAGTGACATGCTCTAATACGTAATCCATTTTATAACATCATTCACCTCAAGCGACCTTCATTTTAAGCTTCCATTGCACTTCTCACTATGGAAACTCTTCAGACCCCCTTGGCCCTTTGTTCTCAGTGCCAGGCTCACTGCCGTTTTTGTACTCCATTGTGGATTCACTAAAGGGTAGCAAAGAGATTTTACAGTTACTGCGCTTACCTTGCAGGCAAAGACTGCACTTTGAATGATGATGGGCCACAGAGTCTATGCAAAGTAACTGGTGGAAAGCCAACTGGTGTCTGATGTCAAATGCCCGGGAAACTGCAATCCCAAAAAAAAAAAAGAGGCTAATACCACCCAACTTAAAATCAAAAGGCCATCTATTCACATCACTCCAAAAAAAGAATGAGGGAACGATAATTTGATACAACAAATTATACTTTAAACTGTACATGTATATTATCACAAATAAACAGAAATTTACATGCTTTACGACAAACACATGTAAATATAAGTAAAAGTAGAACACACAGTGTTCATAGAGTATGTTTAATTTTGACTGATGGCCAAAACTTAACGTACGGTATAACTGAAGACAGAAGTTTAGAATTTCTCTGCTACTTCTTAGAAATCATGGTGGCAGAGAACAGTAATGTATTGCATGTTGGTTAACAAATCTAAGAATTTCAGTTTACTTCGTACACATGACAATAAGGACCTTAAAAGTATACATTCGCATATATGTTCACATTTTTGTACATACTGCCACACATGCACGTCTTAAGAAATCCCATTCTGGGCTCATCTAAGGTAGGTAGTACCCCACCAGGACAAGAGCAGGCTCTGTTGATAACAGTTTCTTCTCTTCCTCAGAGCACAGAGACGACTCCCAGTGAGAACAACTGAGTCCACCCCTTCTGGGAGAACTTCCCCAAGATGAAAGAATCTCAATTGGACCCCGGGCTTACTAAAGAATGGAGTTCGGTGTACCAGACCCACTGTTTGGTGCTGTGAAAGTCAACAAGCAGTTCCTTGGTTTTGCTGATGGTAAGTTGCAGACAATTCTCTTAGCACCAATAAACAAAGTTCTCCCCCTGACTTCTCTCTTTTGTCTCGTCACCCTTATCAATACAACCCAAAAATGCAGAATCTGGGAATTTCTGCAAGTGACATGACCTGTTGTGTTATGTATAGTTTGAGGTGTACAGAGCGAAGTCAAAAGGAGGCAGGCCTGTTCCTTGCGGTGCTCCAGGGTTGCTCACACAGTCCTTGAGTCTCACACACTTCAGTCTGCCCAACAGATAGTTTATTATCCAGGGCACTGTAGGCTCATTCACCTGCATATCTCTGAGCTGACCCCTTAACAGAAATGGTTGGATAGTGCTGAAAGCACTGGAGAAATAAAAAAAAATAATAACCCTTTATATATAATGATTATATGTACAAGAAAAAACATACATATATTCTCACACATGCAAGATGTAGGTGATGGAAAACACAGGGAGTAGGCAATATGTAAAGCACAACTAACTTAGTTAGTGGGGGGAAACATGCAGACTCCACATGGAGGACTCCTGGGTGCCAGATGTGAACCCTGTTAGACAGTAAAACTAAAGTGCAGAGCTCTGTGCTGCCCAGCAAAATTCAGATGTCATTCTTTAAATTTATATTGTCATACCCAGCATGTTGCTTTTGTTTAACATCACTGTTCGGTTTATTGATCTGCATCTGCTGCACAAAGAAAGCATTCCATTGTTTGTTTTGTCACTGCAAGTCTGAGGTTTCTTCACCAGTGGAACAAGTAATTGCTACGTCTCATTTTGCTGTACCCATGTAAAACAAAATTACACCGAGTTGTCACACACACACACACACGCAAACATAATATTTACACATATATTTTAAAATCAACATATCAGACACACAGAAGTAAATTCACGTGCATATGCAATTAAAGCCATGTGTACTGGATAATCAAACATGTGCTTATTACTAATATAGGCACACAAACAGTGTATATCATACATATACACACAAATCATACTGCTAATCTCATTTTGTAGACCGAGATGATAATACACAAAATACACATACATACACACTACTACTAAATATGTATACAACCATTTACTTCACGGCATATTTAATACATCAGGTTTTGTACATATGCATCTACAGTGCCCTCCATAATGATCGGGACAAAGACACATTTATCCTTGATTTCCGCACCCAGCTACACAATTTAAAATAACAAATAAAACAATTCAGACATTGTGATTTAAGGAAATTTGCACATGTTTCAGTCACACAACACTTTGTCAACACAGTCCCCCCTCATTTCAGGGCACTATAATGTTTGGACAGCACAATGGCAGGTCTATTAAAGCTGTCATATTTAGGACTTTGTCGGACATCCCTCACATGTAATGACTGCTTGAAGTCTGCCATTCATAGACATCACAAGGTGCTGAGGGTATTCTCTGGTGAAGTTCTGCCAAGCCTCTCAGGCAGCCATCTTCAAGCTCCTGCTTCTTTTTGGGTTCTTGTCCCCTTAAGTTTTCTCTTCAGCATATGGAAGGCCTGCTCAATTGGACTGAAATCAGGTGACTGGCTTGGTCATTCAAGAATTTTTCATTTTTTTTAGCTCTGATAAACTCCTGTGTTGCCTCAGCAGTATGTTTGGATCATTATCTTGTTGTAGGATGAAGCGCCGTCCAATGAGTTTGAAGGAATTTATTGGAACTTGAGCAGATCAGACGTTTCTACACACAACAGAACTCGATGTGTGGCTGCCATTAGCAGTTCCATCATCAATGAATAGAAGTGTGCCAGGACCTGTGGCAGCCATACATGCCCAAGCCATAACACCCCCTTACTGCCATGTTTAACAGATGCGGTGGTCTGCTTTGGATCTTGGGCAGTTCCTTTTCATCTGAACACTTTGATCAGGTTCATCTTTGTCTCGTCTGTCCACAAGACCTTTTTCCAGAATTCAGCAGGCTCTATGAAGTCCTTTTTGACAAACTAATCTGACCATCCTGTTTTTGTGATTTGCAACTTGCAGTGTGTCCTCTGTATTTCTTTTCATGAAGTCTTCTGCTGATAGTTGTCCCTGACACTCACACACATCAGCCCCCTGAAGAGTGTTTCTGATCTGTTGGACAGGCATTGGGGGCTTTTACTTTAGCATAGTGAGGATTCTTCTGTCATCAGCAGTGGAGGTCTCCCTTGGCCTACCAGTTCCTTTGTGATTATTGAGCTCACCAGTGCGTTTTCTTCTTTATGATATTCCAGACAGTTGATTTCGGTCACCCTAAGGTTTTCCCATTGTCTCCAATGGTTTTATTCTTCATAAGAATAAGCCTCATAATGGCTTTTTTTGACTTATGAAGCAATGAAACACAACTGAGGACTCACAAGCACATGTTACGCCAATTGTCCCAAACATCATGGTGTCGTGAAATGAGGGCACCATGTATTAAAAAGTGTTGTCATTTCTGTATGGTGCAACTGAAATGTAGGCAAGTCCCCGTAAATGAAAGTCTGCAGCGTGCACTTGTTTTTGTTTCACTTGTAGTTTTAAACTGTGGGGCAGATGGGGAAATCAAGGAAAAATGGGTTGTCCCAAACATTACGGTGGGCCCTCTACATTCAATATATATTCTAAACACAGAGTTGTGTTAAACTATAAATACAGCTGTTTGTGCATGCATCAAACTGGATCTATCCAGGGCAGAAGATGAAGTGCACGATAAGTAGAGAGTATGTAGTAATAATAACAATCAATTGTGTATAGTGCTTTAAGTGTAACTCTAAGAGCTTTTACATAGACAGTGGGGAACCACTTCAGCCACCACCAATGTGTTGTACCAACCTGGAGGGCAGCCATTTTTGAGCCAGTACGCTCACCACACATTAGCTATTAGGCAGTGAAGGGGTGAGACAGAGACACGCATGGGTCTTCAGTTTCCTGCTTTCTTATCACCCTACAAGACTTTTCCAGTGATTTTCAGTCACGGGTTTCCTTTACATAATCCTAGCACAATGGTGGAAGTCAAATAGAGGTTTATAGGAATAGAGGGTCATTATTGTCACATGCAGAACACACAGTAAAATTGTGCTAATCAACATGCAAAATGTTGCCATGATAAGTAAGTAGATGTGCTTAATCAGATAAGACCAGCAGGACAAAGCATTGTGTAGTAACAAAGATCCAAAGGGACCTCCTCCACACTTTTGGGCATGTGGTACATCCAAACTTATGAAGGGTGCATATTTCTACACAATATGCAAAAGAATGAAGATATAAACTTTCACCACATGGCTTCATCAGCTTGAAACGCCTCCTCAAAGCTGCAGAGTCTCCGCATTTTCATTTTGACTGTTTAATCAACACCCACAAGTCATGCAAATATCCTCTCCTCCATTTGCTTGATACTCAGTTCAAACCAGAAAGGCCACATAACAAGTGGGAACCAAAGCAGCGTGTGGCTAAAACACTGAGCTGTAATCATTGCCTCTCCTCCTCGACCCCTGCTTCACTGTTCATTTACTAATTTATTAATCAAACTCCAGGGGTCAAGGACAGCACCACTACTAAGTGTTGGATCGGTACTAAACTTTCAGTAGCAATATCTAGGTATCGTTACCAAAACGGTTCCACAGTAAATAATGGATAACTCTACAACATCTTAATGTGCTGCCCTGTTGAAGTCATTAAATCCTATCGTGTTAAAGCGATAAGGGGACTGGGGTCCCAGTGAAGTCTGAAACGTGCAAAAGCATTTAGTTGGGGTAGAGGAAGGCCCTTGTAAAGTTCAGATCACATTGAAGCTTGTACTTTTGTTCCATGAAGTGTAAGAAACAGACATTTTTCAACAGTTGCGAAGGTGATAAGGACGGGGGAGAATTGATCGGGAAAGCCAACATATACTTCCGGTGTTGAAAATCTCCAAATGCTAGTATGGTAGATTTACAATTTGGTACTTTTTAACCATGTAATTGTAACACACTACTCTTTAAACCATTCTGGCATCTTATGGTGAAGACCTTGCATGGGTCCATTAAGCAACCCCATGTTAAAACAATCATATTTTTCACCTTACCGAGTTTGATTTGCGGTGTCTGACTTCATGCTGATGGTCACAACAAAAGAGAAAGCCCCCCACCACAACAACTACAGTAATCTGGGTGAAAAAAAAATAAAAAGTACTTCTGAGCTGGTCATTAACAATAATAATAATAATAATAAATGTCATTTAAATAGCACCTTTTCCATGCTCAAGGTTCTGAAAGCTTAAAGCTGATGTCACATTACGTAACATTTCATCTTTAGGCTGATTTACAGATTGCAGTCTCTGATCTCATCGCTGCTCCATGTCAAATTCAAGACTGAAAAGCACAACTCATGTCACATTTACCAACAGAGCACCGAACTTTAAAATACAGTCATCTTTGCCCCTTTTTCCTGACAGCCAATAGCATGTGGTGGAGTGGCGCTTTATGAAATGTTAACAGCTACAGTGAGCTCAGCAGTAATCTCTGAGCTTTACTTAATCATATTCATTTTGTTATGGTATGAAGAAGATGAGGCATCAGTCAGACAAGCTTCCCTTCTATTTGCGAGGGCCAAAACTTGCATGTTGCTTATTCCTCGTGGTTACATTCTCTGCATTGTACTGACGACGGATGTCACATTAGATGACTGGCTTCACAGCAGTGTTCTGCCAATGTCTCCAACTGGATAAGATTAAGTAAATTAAGGCTAGGGTGGCATGGTGGTAGCGCTGCTGCCTCGCAGTAAGGAGTCCCAGGTTCACTTCCCGGGTCCTCCCTGCGTGGAGTTTGCATGTTGTCCCCGTGTCTGCGTGGGTTTCCTCCCACAGTCCAAAGACATGCAGGTTAGGTGGATTGGCGATTCTAAATTGGCCCTGGTGTGTGTGCTGGGTGTGTGGGTGTGTTTGTGTGTGTCCTGCGGTGGGTTGGCACCCTGCCCGGGATTGGTTCCTGCCTTGTGCCCTGTGTTGGCTGGGATTGGCTCCAGCAGACCCCCGTGAGCCTGTGTTCGGATTCAGCGGGTTGGAAAATGGATGGATGGAAATTAAGGCTATGACAGAAAATTGGGGAAAAGTCGTCTAATTTGACAAAGGCTTAAATTGTATCTGAATGATTTAAGTAGTATCTGGATAAGATAATGGGAGAGCTTAACTATTAGCTAAACAAACAAATTTGAACTCAATGGTCTTGTCTTGTTCATTTAATTTCTTTTGTAGGTCTGTTCTAAGAAAAGCCATAAACAAAATAAATATGATCTATGCCACACTGAAATTGCCTACTTGTGGTCTCCAAATATTAACTGTAATTTCACTGTCCTCTAATAACTTGTGATAAGACATTGGGACAACGTAGCTATTAGCTAACAAAGCAGGCTTGATAAACTGAATGGTCTCCTTTTGCTTGTCAAACATCTTACATTCTTTTAGGGATGCTGCTGCCTATTGGGATACAAATCGGCTGCCACCTAAGTGCCCTAAATATTGCAGAAAGAGATAGTCCACCATAGCAGCTTACGCATACTTTTCTGCCTGTATACATCTTTTTTGAATACTGCTTACAGTCGCTACAGTTTTGTAATAAATCCCATTACTATTCAATAAGGAGGAACGCTTTCCCCAGAAAAATTAATAACAAGGTGCCCAAAAGAGTGGATGGGTATAGAATGCAGCCAAGCTCAGAAGAATACAGGACAGAGATATGAAAGTATGATGTGGTCAAGAGATGATATAAACACACATGTGTAATGACCCCCCCCTAAGGCCGGGTTTATAACTGCAGTGGACGCTCCTGCCACACAACTGTTTTATTGTGCGTGTACTTTACGTAAATCTGGAGGAATCCACCAGGTGGCAGTGCAAGATCTCATCACGGTGAGCACAGGTTTGGCTTCGCTGTTTTGTGGATTGCCTGAAAACGGCCATTAAATTCTGAGGACACCTTACCGCAATATCTCTGAAAAGGATGTTTAATGATTACATCCAGCAATCCAGGGATGTGTCCATTCCAACAAGCATTGGGCACGAGGCAGAAACAATCCCTAGACAGTGCTGTCACGCACCAAAAATTACCGATAGGCTAATAACACTGATCAATTCAAAAAAACTATTAAAAACCTACTTTTTCAGTTTGGCCTCTTCTCAATTCATTTCTGTTCAATTTCTTATAGATTATATATGCACTGCTATACATAGATGCTTCATGGATGTGCAATCATTATTAATCCCTATTCTTTTTTTTTTCTTTTCGGTGGCACTTTGTCTGATCACAGTACTGTGCAGCCGCTTGTGATGATGGAATGAAAGAAGATACTCTGAATGTCAATGAAATTAAATTAAACTGCATTAAATTGACTAATACAAAGATTAAAAAATAATAAGACTGACTTTATCACCTTTACGTTAAGTAGAATACCCAGTGGGGTCTCTCCGGTCTTTTTTTTCCCCCCACGTCCTCCCTGCTATCTGACCATAGATCGGAGTAATCTTAATGGACTTAGAATTTTATTGCCAGTATATCTGTGTAATGCAAGTGCATATTGATTCTTCATAAATTATTCTTTTATATATTATTTGTTTAGTTATAACTATTTTTAACTTGCAGGGTTTTTTTATCGTGTAACTCTTATTTTATATTGTGTAAAGCACTTCCTTGTATGAAAATATCCTGCAGAATAGAAATCAAAATGTTGTTGTTGTAGGGTACAGTATATAGCTAGAGAAGTCTCTCTTGGAATATTCCAGGTGGAGCTTCATATACTGTAACATAAGCATAACTTCATTTCCTTGGACTCTACACTTCAGGAGTGCTGTGATAAGTTTTAGTCTAAATATTAAAAAAAAAAAAAATGACTGGAGATATGAGGACAGACTGAAGAAGCTGACCCTTCGGAGTTTAAGCAAATGGAGATTAAGAGGAGACTTGATTGAAGTGCTTAAAATTGTGAAGGGAATCAGTCCAGTGGATCGAGACGGTGACTTTAAAATGAGTTCATCAAGAACACAGGGACACAGTAGGAGACTTGTTAAGGCTAAATATCGTACAAACGTTAGGAAGTTTGTCTTCGTGCAAAGAACCACCAGCACATGGAATAAACTACCAAGTAATGTGGTGCAGATTAGGACTTCAGAGGGAACATCAAATCTCAAGAAGATGCTATTTTGGACAACATGATGGGCTGAAAAGCCTGTTCTCATCACAACTGTTCATACAGCAAAATTCTCACCTTCATGTGCTAAACAACATGCACTGAACACTGGGCTGTCCAAAACTTCCCAGAAAAAATATAAAAGCCCTGGAGGACCTGTACGAGCTACTCTCCCCCATTTGACCACATTCTCGAGTAGCAATGACAGAACAAAAACAAAAATAAAGTGGACTGTCTGAATGGCCAAACACTGGTGACATTCACTCCAGTCATGTTGAAGTGCTTTGAGAGGCTGGTGCTGTATGGACACATTAAAACAGAATATTTTAGATAGTCCTCATCACCTATAGCGGACGTATCATCATGGCCAACAGAGGATGCCATATCCTTTGCACTTCATGCCACCCTGCTATGGATAATAGAAACAATTAAACCAGAGGCCTTTTTATAGACTATAACTCAGCATTTATCACTGTTGTACCACTGACTTCTGAAGACAACTTGTATTTGTTCACATGAACTTCTACAGGTACACAGTGAAATCCATCCCTTACTCGGGGAATCGTATTCTGTGCAGCACCTGCTTGGCTCAAGACGATAAATCACCACACAGGGTGGTAAAGGAGGCAAAAACATGACCAGCAGCCAGCTGCCTTCTATCAGGATATGCATGACACTCAGTGACTGAAAAAGACTAACAGGATTACTAAAGAACTCGGCCATCCTGCACAGCTGTTTTTCACAATCCTCCATTCTGGCCCACTGGCATTCACCCCAGAAGATTCAGGGACTGCAAACAATGTTGTGATGGTCTTCTATCCAAAAAGTGTAAGGTTACTCAGCAGCCAGTTTTAAGAACAGTGTGTGTATGTTTTTGTATGTGCGAGTGTGCTTTCTTCTTTCTAACTTTAATAGGGGCAAGAAGTTCCAGTTTTTTTTTTTATTTTATTTTTGGGGCCACAGTCAGTATTTTTAGACCTTTAGGTCTGGGGGTCCCACACATGGCACATGAGTTACATAAACGGCACCCTTTGTTGTTCATAACATGTGCCCCTTTACCTTTTATGAACAGCACCCCTTGAGTGATATCGCCTAATGGACTGATTCGCCCACTCTGGCTGCCGTCTGTTTGGTGAGACACTATATTTTTTTTTTTTTTTAACGTGTAAAAGTTTGACACAAAAAGATCAAGATAAAAAGCGCAAGGAAATGAAGGTAAAATTTGCAAATAAGAATCACTGGATATATACATTTCCAAGCAAAAACATTAAAAGACGCATTCCAAATGCAACTTTTATGCTACACGGGTGTTCGTAGGGTAAAACCCTGGTGAATTTATGACACACATTGAAAATGTCATGCATTTTCTAGATTAAACATGAGGGAAGATCATAGATTGAAGGGGCGAGTCCAAATATTAATCCTCAATCAGATCAGTGTGCTCAGTGAAATCAAACCGTACCTCAAGAAACCCATGAATAAGCAACAGAGTCGAGCTGCGGCAAACCTCCTGAGCTCCACAAGGACAGCTGAAGTCAAATTTGATTGACAGTTACCCGCACCCCCCTAGATCTGCTCCTAATGCCTCCAAGTCTGCAGTAACCCTTCTTGACCTCCGGCGATTGAGTAAACAAAGTGACATAAACGTGCAATCTAATTGGCTGTTCAGTGGAGCTCCTGAATGGTGATTTTTGGGCCAAGGACAGAAGAAATATGCATGTTTTGCTGCTTGCTTTTAAACTGAAAAATGACAGCATTGTATTGAATGTGGCAGATAAAACAGACACTCTCTCTCTCTATATATATATATATATATATATATATATAGAGAGAGAGAGAGAGAGAGAGAGAGTCTGTTTATATATAAATAAATATATATATATATAAAACAGACACTCATTTATATATATATATATATATATATATATATATAAATATATATATAACAGACTCTCTCTCTCTCTCTGTATATATATATATATATATATATATATATATATATATATATACATATACATACATACACACACACGATGTACCCTCAGAAAGTATTCAGAGTAGTTTATACTCTGCAACCTTATACTAAAATCACTCAAAATTTTCCTTGTCAAGCAACCCAGAACAAATCATCAAAAACAGGATTTTTTTGGGAAGCTTTACAAATGTATTAAAATTAAAAAATTGAAATCACATATTGACATAAAAATTCAGACCCAATGACACATTAAAATTTGGCTCAGGTACATCCCATTTGATTCGTCATCACTAAGATGCTTGGGTTCCACCTGTGGTCAATTCAGCAGAATGGACACAGTAAAGGAAAGGCACATAACTGTCTATAGAAGGTCCCACAGTTGAGGAAAAAAAAAAATGAGGATGAAGGAATTGTCGGCAGAGATATGAGGCAGGATCGTGTCGAGATCTGGGTGAAGCTACAAAAAAATTCCTGCAGCATTGAAGATTCTAAGAGCACAGTGTCCTCCATGCTTCTTAAAAGAACAACTATGACTGTTCCTAGAGCTGACGAAACTGAGCAATTGTGGGAGAAGGGCTTTGGTAAAACTGGTGGTCACTTTGGCTGAGCTCCACAGAACCTGTGTGGAGATGGAAGAAAATTCCAGGTGGACAACCAACCACTGCAATACTATTCAGGAAGCTTAGCCTTATGGTACAGTGGGCACACAACAAATGAAAGCCCACTTGGAGTTTGCAAAAAGGCACCTAAAGGAATCTCAGACCGTGATAAATATGATTCTCTGCTCTGATACAACCAAGATTGAACTGTTTGGCCTCAGTTCTAAGCATTACATCTGAAGGAAACCAAGCACCGCTCATCAACTGTTCACTACCATTACAACGCTGAAGCATGGTGGTGACTGGGGACTGGGAAACTACCTAGGGTTGAAGAAAAACTGAACAAAGCAAAGTAGAGAGGTATGCTAATGAGTACTTTGGACCTCAGGACTGGGCCGAAGGTTTCCCTTACCATCATGACAAGGCAAATACAACACAGGAGTGGTTTAAACACAACTCTGGGAACGTGTTTGAGTTGCCCAGACTTGAGCCTGGACATGAACCCAACCAAACATTTCTGGAGAGACCTGACCTCCTTCTAACCTGGCAGAATTAATGTCACAAAATCCCCAAATCCAGGTGTGTGAAGCTTGTTGCGTCACATTAGAACAGGCCACTCACCCAATGGGTCACACAGCCTTGGATCACAACCAAGAAAACCGTAGCCTGAAACTGCTGCCAATGAGGCTTCAACAAAGCACTAGGCAAAGGGCCTAAATATTTGGGTCAATGGGATAGTTCAGGTTTTTTTTGTTTTTTTTTAAATAAATTTGCAGATATTTTCAACAAACCTATTTTTGCTTTGTGATTCTGTGATAGTTAGTGTTGCTTAATTTAATGAGGGGGGAAAATAAATGATTTTGGGACAAAGGATCCAACATAACATGAAAAAACTGAATTCACTGTACATGAAGAAAATGCCTTATGCTCAGTGATTGTTAACAAAATTCATAAAGGAATGGATAAATATAAACATACAATTTTCTTCTTCCTGTGGTGTTCATATTAGTGACCGACCGCTCTGAAGCCCACCACCTCAGATCACCACCACAGGACTCTTGGTTCCATTTCTTTTACTTCTAAACCGCCTCATCTCTCTTTTGCTGGTATCGTGTTATTGTCAACCACTCAGAGGAGACATACAGAATTTCATTGTCCTAGGGACACATGACATGACACTGCTTTTGAACACGTCTATCCCTCCAAAAACACAGAGAAATGGCTTAAGTGGGCCATTTCACAATGTCAGTGGTCATTTTGTTTCGACACTGTAAGTTTAAATTCAATAATATGGCCAAACGGTATCTGCCGTTAGTGTCTGGGGGGTGTGTGTGTGTGTGTGTGTGTGCGTGTGTGTGTGTGCGTGTGTGTGCGTGTGTGTGCGTGTGTGTCCCTGCCCCATCCCCCTCCCCGGCAGTGACAGTATCCCAAGGACTGATCATGTCACGTTCGTATCCTGTTCTTCTCTTTTGTGCTCACATCAAATCGCCAATCTCGGCAGCATCTTAAACGGCACCCCTGATGAGGCGCAGAGCCTCCTTTCACAGTAAGACATTGTCTGCTCCATTCATCCCATCTCTCGTGTCGCACTGTACTCACTAATTGCAGCTTATTGCACATATCTGTCTACTTGCCAGACTATTTTCTTTCTGATTTATGGCTAATTAGGCAATTTTGTTTCAAAAAGAAAAAAAGAAAAAAACAGCACATCTGTGCATCCATTGCAAAACCCCTTACAGGGGATACAATAAGAGGCCGCTTTCCATTTTATCTCTCTTTGCTCTCACAGTACCACTCCAGTTAATTACGTAGTATGTAAATGAACATATCGAACACACTATGTTTTGTTTAATACAGCGTACACACTAAACACACACACACACCAGGAACCCCACATTCAGTGGTTTTGGTACCCCACAGCTAAACTCTTAACCGAAATGGCTATGCTTTATGACAGCTCTGTCTCTTTAAGGCTAAAAAATGTTTAAGGGGGAAAACAAGCAAAAGAGGTGGGGAAATGTGCTGAAAAACCCCCGTCGCCCCTCCTGAGAGAGACAGTTTCTACAGAACACACAGGATGTAACGCCATGCACGTATTATTTCATGCACAGGAGGGCGTATTGTTCAGAAGCCTGTGTTCAGTTCCCAGGTCGGTTGCTGCACCATCTTCATGAGGTCAGGGAGATGTGCAGCTGAGGGCTCTAAAATGACCCTGTATCAGTTAAGTGTGCCCTGCAATGGGACTGCTGCCCCATCAAAGCTTCCTATCCAGGCCTGTCCTGACCTGGTGATCCAGTATTGGCAAAAAGAAATGAACACTCCTGGATACACAAATGCGGCTACGTATTCAACCACCAACACTCTTTCACATTTTGAGATTTTGATTCATTTCACTAGGAATTTTTATTTGTAAACTAAACACTTTTTCACAGTGCTGTCCAAAAATGAAAAATTAAAAACTATTAAAACATGTTTTTGTAAACACTGAAAGGTCAAAAATTTTTAAGCACACACCCAACCCGTTCAGTACCTGGTCGATCCTCCTCTCCCTCCCTTCCTGTGTATTTACATGCACACACATAAACGGATTTAGGGACAAACTTGGGTTCTTAATAAGCCACGTTTACATGTGCAAGTAATCGCCTGGAGTTCTCCTTTTGGAAGATGCTCTGAGATCACTAAACTGCAAAGAAAAAAAAAAAGTGTCAAACCTTATCATCGGCCACCGTGAATTCGAAAATAAGCATGAAACCTGTGATTGTTTTCTTCTGTGTTATAAATATGTTTAGTCAAATTGACACTTTCAAGATTTTTGTGACCAGATTGCACAGAACAGACTCTTTTCTGCTTGGCTATGCGATTGAGCCCTGCAAAGGACCGGCGTACCGCCACATGTGCTACTTGCTTTACACCTAGTGCTGCCAGAATATTAAAAATGCAGATATTTTTACTTTAATAAGTTGCATTGAGTCATGCACTACTTTAAAATGTATCCAGACTACATAACGCGTGTTTACCCTACTGCTCTCGTTTGCACAGCTGTGCTTAACACTATACATTCAGATCATCAGAAAAATTTCTGAAATATTGAGACTAACTATTTCAGCCAGGAGAAGGAAAAATGCAACTGACTGAATATTTGCCTCTGGAAATGTATTTTCTGGACGCTGCTACCAATGACTGCTGAAAGCCTGAGCCATGTACAGGCTGACAAAGTGCAACAGTACATGCGCAGACTACAACACCCTCAACAGTAACCCAGTTAAGGGTTTACACAACCACATAATCAGATCATTTGCAGAGAAATCTACCTCTTTTTACCAGGTTTCTCAGAGTCCAATAGCTAGATATCTCTAACCAGAATAAAGGTTTACGTGGCATTTTGGAATTCAGGTTTCTGTGACTAATCATGTTATTGAAGTGCATAAGCCATTTCAGCAAGTCTTCCTTTTTTGTCCCCAATTTGCACAACATAATGGAGAAACATTTGCTGTCCTTACAAAAGTCTGTGGTAAGATAGTTGGAGTGTGTTGGTGTACAGCAATTTTGAGTTATCAATAAGGTTCAGGTCAGGACTTGGACATGACCTCTCAAGAACACCCATTTTCATCATCAGAAGCCACTCCATTATTGTTCAGGCAGTGAACTTTAGCTCCTCTGTCCTCCCCTGTTGAAGCTTTCAGGCAGAGGTCAGCAGGTTTTCCTCCATTATCTGACTATATGGTGCAGCATTCATCTTCACATCAGTCCCAACTAGACTGCCAGTACCCCTGACAGTGTTGATTGTGTGATGTGGCTACAGAATGCTCTATGCAATCTTCAGCAGAAGTGTGTCTTGTTTTTTATTCATTCTTGTGTGTGTGTGTATGTGCATAAATACACATAAACATATATACATACATAGATATGTATATACACATATAAACACACTCACATTACACATTACACATTGTATATATATATATATATATATATATATATATATATATATATATATATATATATAAAATGGAACAAGCCCCGAACACAGACAGGCAGACATGTTAACTACACCACCACACGTTTATTTACAGTCACTATTATTGGCAACAATAAGTGCACACACAAACCCCCAAGACTCCCCCAAAGTCCAGGCCTCACACTTCACAATGCCTCACGTCTTTAGGCCCCCTCCACTCCTTTCCACCAAGACTTCATCCCTCTCCTCACCCAACTCCAGTCATCGAATGGAGGGAAGCGGCCCCTTAAATATACGCACCCGGATTTGCTCCAGGTGCTTCCCGGCAATCTTCCACCGGCATTTCCCAGTGTGGATCAAGTGCCGGCTGTGCACCCAGAAGCACTCCGGGTGTCCCCGGTCATCTTCCACCAGCACTTCTGGCTGTGGCGGAAGTGCTGGGTTCCAGGGTTCCAAACGCACCGGGGCGCACCCGGCGGTGACCACAGCGCCCTACAGGGCTGAGCTTCAAAGTTCTCTACCCGTGATCCCCAAAGCAACCAGGGAGGTCGCCCCCTCGTGGTCTGGAGGAGGCACAAGCCCTCCTCCGGTCGTCCTGGGCATCCCGGCTGGGTAACACAATATATATTATCTCTATATATAATCTTCATTTGGATCTTGATCTTTGTTTAACCGCGAATGAATTAGAAGAAGCAGCACTAGATGGCAGTAGAGAGACAGCTAAAACATAGGCATTGCATTAAGAATCTCCTCCAGGCTTATACTATTGAAGTCTGTAGTACTCCATTCACACCTCAAAACACAGACATTCAAACTAAACAAATTGTTGTGCCAGTTGATAAAATGAATGACAATGTAACAGCATGTTCCGGAAATTATTATTGTTACGTTGTAGCCGGCGAGTGCTGTGCGTCTCACAGTTGTACTGTGACTTGCTCACATGTCAGTGAAGTGATCCCTATTTATGCTTTAAAGAGCCTGGATACCTATGTGTCCCCCTTTTATAACCATTGCTCCGTGTATATTGCCTTACTCTTTGGTTTGCCACAAAGTAATCTGCGAGACTGGAGAAAGGTTGAGAAGACATCGTGAGAGGAAACGACAGTGTGAACGGACAGAAGCAGAAATGCTCCTACACCACCACATAATTACTATTCGGACAGTGATTCATAGTAGGCCGTTCCTATCGAATCAATGTCCAAATGTTTTCTTTTGCAATTTTGTTTCCCTTATAAAAAATCATAATGCTGTGCGACGAAGGGCCCAGTTCATGAATGGCAGCCGCGTTTAAAGAGGGAGCCCTTCACAGACAACTTTAACATGCGCGACATAGTTGGGCACACATGGCAAGTATTTTTTATATATATATATATATATATATATGCATATGTGTGTATGTGTATGCATTTTTTTTATATAAAGAGCACCTGTAAAAAGCCAAAATTTCCCCAAGAGGACAAATAAAGTCCTATCTACAGTATCTTTAGTCTCATCAGACCACAAGACTTTCTAGCATGCCTACGCAGTGCATATTCCAGGTGATATTTTGCATATTATTTGTGAGTAACGAATTACCCCTCTTTCATAAAAGCACTTTTCATTCAATGCCACATGGTTTCCAGTCACATCGCTGACTTGAGATACAGATGGCATTGCAGTGGCCACCTTTGACAAGTGTCATTGTTACTACAGTTTACAATTTTCTTTTTTCACTTCCGTATAATGGACTGCACTGAGCTCCAAATTCCATTCAGTACCTTTACGGTGGTCTTGTTCCCTTCTCCAGATAAGGGCTTCTCCATCTTTTTCTCCCTGAATTGTTTCGAACGTTTCAGTTTCTCTTCATTTTGGTTTGCTCCATCATAATGTTGGACTTTAGTAAGAGTTTTGGAAGGTGAGAACAGGGCAACCATCAGGTGGAGACCACCAACATACTGAGGCAGGCGGTCACGATACCCTTTTACAAAATACGAGTTGTGGCAGAAAAGTAATGAGACTGGCAACACCGCAACTGATCTGGCAACGCTGCGCTGTTGTCCTTGAAAGAGCACGTGTATCAGTACCCTCCCATAGCTCAGTGCGAGTTTCAACTCCTTCCGTTAACTACGTGATTTTTGTGTCTGCTATTAGCAAAGTTGTGTCTTTGGTTGTGCGTCATGCAAAATGGAACAGCGGAATTTGGAGCAACGTTGTGCCATTAAAAGGCAAGTGTGACGTTTGAAAAGTTAAAACAGGCCTATGGGGAACATTCTTAATCCCGAGCTCAAGTTTTTCGCTGGCACAAATCATTTTTGGAAGGCAGAAAACACGTTGAAGATGAACACCGTTCAGGGAGGACTTCAACTTCGAAAACCAATATAACATCGAACGTGTGAACGCTCTTGTGAGATCAGACCGTCGTTTAACATTAAGAATGTTGAGTGAACAATTAAATGTGAACAGATTTACCGTTTATCAAATTTTGACTGAACATTTGCACATGCGAAAGGTCTGTGCCAAAATGGTGCCAAAAAACTGCCCTCTCCATAACAGAATTTTTGACCTCAAAAGGCATTCCTGTGGTTCCCCAGCCCCCTTATTCACCTGACCTCAGTCCATGTGACTTTTTCCTTTTTCCCAAACTGAAAAATGTCCTCAAAGGACGTCATTTCGGGACTTTAGAAAACATCCAAAAGAGTGTAACTGACATGCTGAAGACCATACCGGTTGAAGACTTCCAGCGCTGCTACCAACAGTGGGAACAACGTCTCCATCGGTGTGTAGCTGCCCAAGGGAACTACTTTGAAGGGGATAACATTGATGTTTGAAAAAAATAAAAACTTTGGTAAATAAAAAATCAGTCTCATTACTTTTCTGCCACACCTCGTAGCTGAAAGCTTTTCAGTTTGTTTCCTTTGAATTGGCCTGAAAGACACTTTTTGGTAGAACAGCAGAAAAATGTTTTAAATAAACATTTAAGATTAGAATCTCAGACAATAAAATGGGAAGGCACATTTGGAGGCTGAGCAGCTTTTCAAGACACTGTATTTGGTGAATATGATTAGCTCCCCCTTTGAAAACAAGAAAGTTGATCTTCTATTGAGTGATCTTGAGAGTCCAAAGATACCTCATGGCAGCAATTTAAATCGGACAGACTTTGTCACAGGTGCTCTACCATATTCACGAGTGGCTGTGTGCAGTGTGATGTATTAAAAGATTGCATCGTCATTTCAAAATATCGCCGATGTCCGATACCATCACCATTTGTTCTAGGTAACAGAGAAATGGTGATGGATTGTAAATCATTAGCTGCTCGACCCATGTACCACGGAAAGCTTGGGATGTGTTACATAGAAGATACTGGTATTACTTCCTTCTATTTCATCGTGACTTGCAGTACATACAGTCATCTGAAAAAGTAAGTAAACCCATAGAAATCGTTGTCTTTTTCAGCGTATTTGAAAAGGCAAACAATAGATCTTCATGCAAACAGTGCCTACAGGTAAAGGTGATGTACTTTAACAAATGGCATATAAATTTCACATGGTACATTTATTCTAATGATATAGATAAAAAAAAATGTAGATTTGTCAAATATAAAAAGTAAGTACACCGCTATATTTACCACCACTTCAAATCCATAAAATTAGAATCACCTGTTTCAGATTATGTGCCAATGATTAGAACCACCTTAGCAAGTATGCAGGTGAAACTTGTCTTATTTAAAGAACAGATATGGAGGGTCTGGTGTTCTCTTTGCTACTGACTTGTGTGGTGTCATCATGCCAAGATCAAAAGAGCTCCCCATGGCCCTCAAAAAGAAGGTTGTGGAGGCCAAGTAGTCTACCAAAGGATTTAAAAAGATTACCGAATTTTCTGCATATTTTCAAAGTGTGCTTGAGGAAAACTTGAGGACATCTATCTGAAAGAAAAAGTTAAGTTGGAAACGGGTCTTACAATATGCTAATAATCTGAAGCACACTAGCAAATCCACACTAGAAATGGCTCAAAGTCATTGAGGGTTATGAACTAGCCAAGTCAAAACTTTGATTTGAGTCCCATTAAAACCTTGTGAGGAGACATGAAATGGACAGTGCATGTAAAAGAATCCCAAAAACATCTTGTAACTAAAGTAATTGTGCATGGAGGAATGGTCAACAGTTTCACCAAGTCGATATCAGAGGCTGGTGGGCAGTAATGCAAAAGGACAACAAGAAACTACTTCTGCTAAAGGAGACAATACCAGCTTCTGAGACCAAGGGTGAAGCTACTTCTTCCCTAGTGCACCATTACATCTCAATACTTTTGTTGAATAAATGATTGAAAAGGCAATTTTTAATTTTATTCAAGTTTATCAATTCTGTCTGAAGGCAAAATTTGCATGAAGATCAACAATTTATATTTACTTTTTCACACCGCTGTATTTTGCCTTTTCTAATCATGCATGCAAATGTCACTGAGGGATCAGTGGCAAACAGTATGGGCTGGCATGTCATAATGCAAATGACCAGCTTCAGAGTGACAGCGAGTGGCCATTTTAAGGAAAGTGAGCTACCTAAAAGAGCAATGTCAAGAGTGTGGTATAGCGGCTCTGCTAGAAGAAGGCCGGATTTTAAATTTGTATGGCCATGCCATTCTCCGTGGGCGCCATTGCATGACCGCGGGGAGTTAATGAGGTGGTTGGAGTGAGTCGCACCTGCACGTGTAGGTGTGGTCTTTCTCGATTGTTTCATTGGCTTCCTGCGGTGTGTGATTAAGGTGCTGCGCCCATGGAGGCGCGCGGGGATGTGTATAATATATCCTCTTTAATAAAACCCCTATGTGCGTCCAGGTGTCCGTACGCGGGGTCAAACGGCACGTGTTCAGTCTCTTCCTGTGCATTCCCTGTGCAGACACACACACAGGCGCATTAGAGACTGACACGCACACACGCGCGCGCACACACATGCGTGTGCACGACACACAGGCGCGCGCGCGCGGGACGCACACACACACACAGGCGCGCGCGCGGGACGCACACACACACACACACACAGGCGCGGGACGCACACACACACACACACACAGGCGCACACGACACGCACACACCCACAGGTGTGCGCGTGCATTGTTGCAATGTTACTTTTCTTGGTTGTTTATTAAATTTTCAAATGTTCATTTTTTCCCCTGTGCTTAAAACTCATTAAAAAAAGTGTTTTTAGCAAGCGGGTCGTAAGGCTACAGCGCGAACTCTTCCAGTCTTAGTTTTCTCAGTTGTTCAAGGTTTTCTTAGTGTTATTCAATGTTTTTACATTTAGTTTACTATTACGCTGTGCATTCAGTGGTGTAATTAACTATATTTATGCTTAAAAACGTAAAAAAATATATATTTACATACAGTTCATACGGTCTGGAATGGATTAATTGTTTTTACATACAATCCAATGGGGGAAATTACTTTGGTTCACGACCAAATCGGATTACAACCAGAGTTTTGGAACAAATTATGGTCGTGAGCTGAGGTTCCACTGTATTACTGTCATACAAAATTCCAGGCATTTTACGGAAATACAAACCAGTATTACTGAGAGAGAAAATTAAAGGCACACAATACAGTGACGTATATTACAGCTACATACAAGGTCCCTTTGCCCCTTAATATAGACTGTTCATACAAATGTTTATGCACTACTGTTCTAGTGCCCGTTATTGTAACGGGCTTAATGTCTAGTGTGTATATATATTTATATACATGTCCTTCCGAGGGTTCCGAGGAGCTACTACGGGTGCACGAAGGATGAAGGGTGGAGAGCCGATCTCAAACGGTCTGGCAGTGATGTCCGGAAGGAGGCCAAGACGGAGGTTGGTCACAGGAGCTCGTGGCTGTTGGGTCTCCGCCGGCTGCGGGAGCAATGGGTGAGCCGGGGAGAAAAAGTGACGGAGGTGGATTGGAGAATAACGAGAGAGAGAGAGAGAGACTGCTTTTTAACTTCTGCACATTTTAACCTCATATTTTAAAGGATTAATTTATTGATGATTTGTATCCCCACTGGACACTGGTTTTATGGAATATTTATTGGAAATGATGCACTGCACTTTTTGTTTTGATTGTTGTTTTAATAAAAGCACTTTTTGGATATATCCCCTGGCTTCATGCGAGATTTGTCCGATCATCTCGGTGACATTACTGACGGTGTCAGGTTCAAGAGCTCCCTTAAGGACAATTGGGAGCATGGAGCAAACCCGCATCGTCACAAAGAACAAGAAACCATGGGCGCTAGGCCCCACAGATATACCTGTGCTATTCTCATTCAAACTTTGCACAGGACACACAGATTAGACTGCTTCGTCTCGGCCACAGGGCACTCCAGCTGATTGATGAGAAGTGTAGTCCCTTCGTCAATAGAAGTTTAGCACATATTTAATTGGTCATCTAAACACATAGTTTCACGATTATTTTTTTATGAAAAGAAACATTCAATTTTGCTTCAAGTGCTGGTTCATTAATAATCAGGTCAGGTCAGGCTGGGAAACATGCACTGGTACAGCGTGTTGCTGCACCCACCACACAATGAAACAGCGCAGGATCCTGGTTGGCAACCCCCCAGATAGACACTTAGCTTTTCATTTCCAGAGGGTGAGACTGAGCCATCTGCCACAGTCAAGTGTTACATGGGCGCCCACTTGGCCTGGTCCAGCCACTCAGGACCTCAACAATGAGCAGGATCACCCTCAGGGAACTGCGCCACATGGACGTAGTGCCGTAACTGACACTTCCTCACAATGCAGGTCATGTGCCTCATTTAGGACTCCATGAGCAACACAAAGTCAAACCAGCGGTACCCAAGGATTCTCTGAAGAGACACACATGAAGGAGTCCAGTCTTCATCTCAGGTCACTGGATAGCGTCCATGTCTTGCAGCCATATAGCAAGACAGGAAACACGAGGACTCTAAAGACTTGGACCTTCGTTCTTTTGCATAGATATCAGGAGCATCACACACCCCTTTCCAGCGACCTAATGAACCCCCCATGCTCTGCAAATCCGTCTACTGACTCAATAGGAAGAGTCACCAGAAACACTCCCGAGGTAAGTAAACATCAATAATATTTGGTTAAAAGCAGACCTAAGCTCGAGTGCCTCCAAGTCCCCAGTTTGGTGCTCTGTGTTCTGACCGCGGTAATATACAGTGGCAGGCAAAAGTTTGGTCCCCTTGCTTAAAATGTCTGAAGTGAGTAGCTGGGTATGTCAGACTAGATGACTGTCCTTCATGAAAGTGCACCACTGTCTGCCTCCAACTCGCTAAGATTACATAAAAGGTGTCTACAACTGAAAACCTCTGTCATCTAATGAGACATGGCCTTCACCAGCTTGATACTACTTGGCAGCATCAGAACCCACCCTGTGTCAGGGCATCACAAACTTAAACTCATACAGCAATTGCAAAGGCTTAGCAAAACACTCTTTTGATTGAACAACCTGGAGCCCCAGTAACGCTGAATAAGGATTTCTCATTTTAAAATCCACCCACTGCAGGACCGGTAGGAGGACATGCTAGATATGTAGTTTTCAAAGGGGCCCCTTCTGTTAGCCGCTTAAAGGGATCACGGCCGCTCAATTCTCTGTAAACAGGGATACTTACAAGACCAACTGGATTTATTCCACTTTAAATCACTAAACCGTTGGTTGTTTTTTTTTTCACATTGTTTCTTTCCTCTCAATTACAATGTCATTAAATTAAGGCAAACTTAATATGAAGGACTTAATGGCCAGGTCCACAGATGAGGGCCATCCTTTAAATTGTGATAGGCAATCGAGTAAAATTAGTGTGAAATAAGTGGTAGGAAGCCTGGACAGATGACTGAGCAGTTAATGTGACATTAAAGAGCTTCACTTAACAAAAGTAACTTCAAAAAGGGGGAAAAAAAACAATTTGGCTTTTAGACATTTTGCACACTTCAAGTAATCAGCCATTAAACTCTTTTTAAAAAGTGGAAGTGAGTGCACTTAAGTGTGCAATGAGGAGGCGTTAAGAATGTGATTAGAGGTGACCCGTGTCAAGCCTCTGATCTAATGGTTTAACTAGGAAAAAAATGCATGACAAAACGTGTATATACAGTACTTGTCCCTTCCTGGTTTCCTCTATTTGTCTTCTTCATAGCACGTTTCTGATCTCCCAATGCATTTAGTAAAATACAAAAGGCAACCTGATTAAACACAATACAGTTTTTTAATTATCATTGTATTTACTAAAGTAAAAAGAAGTTCCCCAACATCTATACCACCCATATGAAAAAGTAATTGCCCCCATAGTCATGCAATGAGCTAAATTGAAACAACAACAGGTTAAATGAGCGTAAACACAGCCATACTTGATTGGGGCCAGCCATACTGAATGTAAACACCACTTCAAAACGAACCTGTCCAGCAATGTGAAATTGGCTAAAATGTCTCAACGAGCAAATCAGGACTTCATCTAAAGAATCTCCCAAAAACCTGAATAAGAAAGTCACTGGAATATATCAGGTGGGAAAGGATTACAAATTAATCTCTAAAACCCGGGACTCCAACATGTGTATATTTACTTACTTATTTATCAAAGCTTGGCTAACTGATTCACTGACTGCCACAAAGCGAGTCTATGTCTATGTATTTATTTATTTAAAGACACTATACAATGTCAAATTTCAACTGGGGATAAATAAAGTTCTACCGGTTTATTAAAACAACCATTACAGCCATCTTTTCCAAATGGAGAAAACCGAGAACAGTGGTAAATCTCCATGCAAACATATAAAATTTACATACACTCATACATTCAGTACATTTTGGACATTATATAAAACCACATGCCTACATATAATCATTAATTAGACAGATAAAAATTATTACCAGCAGATCCCATAAATAGTACAACACCAATGGAGTACATATATATTTTTATAGTCTCACATATTTGGTTTTGTTGTCAAGGTGCTGTACAGCCAACCACACAAGTATGGCACATGCTGTATTTAAATCACAATTTAAGCAGTGCTTGGCTAACTGATTCACTGACTGCCACAAAGCGAGTCCATGTCTATGTATTTATTTAAAGACACTGTAAAATGTCAAATTTCAACTGGGGATAAATAAAGTTCTACCCGTTTATCTAAAACAACCATTACAGCCATCATTTCCAAATGGAGAAAACCGAGAACAGTGGTAAATCTCCCAAGAAGTGGGCAGCCTAACAAAATGACTCCAACACAGCATCAAAAACTCATCTGGGGATCCATAAAAGAATCCAAACAAACATCTAAAGAACTGCAGACCTCTCACAGTTCAGTTATTATAAGCATTCACAGCTACACCATTAGAAATAAAATGGTACTCATGATAGAGTTGTAAGGTGAAACCCACTGCTAAATAAGAGGAATGCAAAGTCTTGTCTAGCATTTGCCCAACACACCTTGATTACCCCCAACATCTTTGAAATAATGTTTTGTGAACTAAGGAGTCTTTTAGGAAGACAGGAGTCACAAAATAATCGGGTAGAAAACTGAAATGGCTTTCCACAATAAGAGCATCGTGTCCATATTCAAACATGGTGGAGATAGCGGGATGGTGTGGGTACACTTTTTGGAGGGCCTAGGTAACACCTTCCCATAATTGAGGGAAGCGTGACTTCAGCTCTGTAACAGAAAGTAATGAAGGAGAATGTCCAGTCATCAAGTCCATAACTTGAAGCTCAAGCACACTCAGGTTATGCAGCACAACAATAATCTAAAGCACAATAGTAAGTCCACTTCATAATAGCTGGAGGGAAAAAAGATTTTGCAGTGGCCTAGTCAAAGTCCTTACTTAAAACCCATGGAGATGTAGTGATGGGCAGTTCATAGCCGAACACACTCCAAATGTGGATGCATTCAAAGAATTCTATTGAGAAACATTGGCCATAAATTCTCCACAGCGATGGCAAAGACTGATATCCTGTTAACACAAACTTTTGATTGTAGTTGTTGCTGCTAAAGGTGGTACAACCAAGTATTACGTTTGTTTGGTAATTACTTTTTCACATGGGTGATAAAAGAGGTTAAATTTTTTTCCTTTACTGCATGAAATTCTCATTTAAAAACTGTATCGTGTTTACTCAGGTTGTCTTTTGTGTTACACTAACGCTACGTTCAGATTATGATTTGTTGCTCAGGTTGGCTTTGCCTATCTTGAAGTTCAAGAGACCTGTACATCTAACTTCAATGGGAATGCATCTGTCCTCCAAAAAAAACATGCATGCACACACTGATACATTTCTACACAAGTCATTTCGTCACTAATAATTAAAAAAAAAAAAAACAGTGTATGCATCGCATTTTGCTCTGGAGGACGGCAAACAGATCACCAGTTGCGCAAGATGAGGTCAAGAAGGCTAAAAAAAAAAAAAAAAAAAAAAAGAAGTGGCTAGCTTTTGCCATTTTTGTAGCTATTGCTGCCACTGCTGCACCAAGAGAAACAGATGAGTTGGTACAAGAAAGTAGTTGGAACCATTACTGTTGTCAAAGCTGTAGCTCTTCTCCATCGTTGTTTTGCCATGCTTCTGGTGCTGGCTGATTATAACAGCACTTAGCCCATGTGTATAGACAAAAAAATACTTCTCAGATCTAGGACCCAAATCTGATTTGAAATGATCAGATTTTTGTATCCACACAGCCCTGAAAATGTCAGATTTGTGTCACATTAAGGCAAAAAAAAAAAAATCAGATTTGAGTCACTTCCACCTGGTAATGTGAATGTAGTGAAATTGTGCTTGTAGTTCAAAAATCTAAATTTAGTATTATGAATCCATCCATTATCCAACATTCCAACTACAGGGTCACTGGGGTCTGCTGGAGCCAATCTAAGCCAACACAGGGCGCAAGGCAGGAAACAATTCCCGGGCAGGGTGCCAGCCCACCGCAGAGTATTATGAATATACATAAATGATTATCAGGAAGGAGTTAAATAGTTTTTCATAGCACTGTACACATACATGATATATATCTAAATTTATATACATATATATACATATTCATATATATCATTATCTATATACATATTCATATATATCATTATCTATATACCTGTACATATCCATATACATCTATCTAGCAATTATATATATTTATGTACATACATATACGAACAGTATACACATGCAAACATATACACATTTACATACACTCATACATTTAGCACATTATGGACATTATATAAAACCACATGCCTACATATAATCATCAATTAGACAGATAAAAATTATTACCAGCAGATCCCATAAATAGTACAACACCAATGGAGTACATATACTGTATATTTTTATAGTCTCACATATTTGGTTTTGGTGTCAAGGTGCTGTACAGCCAGCCACACAAGTATGGCACATGCTGTATTTAAATCACAATTTAAGCAGTGCTTGGCTAACTGATTCACTGACTGCCACAAAGCGAGTCCACACCCGGAGCCTGCCAGCCTGATCGTCTCATTACCCCCATTCACTGGGCCACGCTGCCCTATCACTGCAGTTTGACAGTAAGCAGATTGCACAATGTGCACAGAAGCACACAGAGATATGTTAACATGCATCTTTGCAGAGTCTGAAACAATCACTTAGGGTGTGGACAGTAAATGTTAACAAGAAAAGATCAGGGTTCAGTGATGTGCTGAAAGGAAATCGATAAGATAAACAATCACATGGTTAATCATTATAAAAGCCTGTCCACATATAAACATTATTTGAATGAACTGTCCTACACTCAAATTAATCCAAATGCTTTACAATAGGATTTAGAACAGTGCTCTCCAACAGAGGAGCTATATACACCATAATAAAGTCTCACTGGATAAACGTTCTTTAACGTGTCGCATGCATGTGAAGTCAGGCTAAGTCGGTCAATAACAGAGTACACCAGAAACCTTCAATTACAGAACAACAACACGGTAATACTTTCTAATACCAATTCCCACTTTTAATCAGGAGCTTGTTGTTACACCATACACACTAAAATACAAGCTGCACCAACCAACCCCCAGCAATCCCAGGTTCAAAGCACAGTTAACAAGTTTGGGAGTTAAAGAGATGTGAATGAGTACCCACAATATGGTCTGAAAACGCATCAGGATGACTAAAATGGAAGAAAATCAAAAATAAACACTTGGCAGTTACAGTCCCAGAGAGGCCTTACCTTGCACTGGAACAGTATAAAAAAAAATTCAGAAGTGAGCATCAGTAGGCCTTGAACACTAGGAACCAAGTTACCCAACTATAACATTTCAGTAATTATTTACCACTCTGAAGCAGATCTTTCTGATCATAAAATACGTCATTAAAATAGCAATTGATAACAAGAATTCATAATAAATTGTAGAATTATGGTTCCTCTAGAGTGCCTCTTTCTCTTGCATGATTTGGCTCAAAAAAACTAAACGGCAGATCGTCATCTCCTAACAGGGCTGAAGTTTTTAGTTTGGCATTTTTCTGTCCAGCCATTGTAGCTCTAGACTACCCTCGAGAAACTGCAACGCACAGACACAAACACCCATCATCGAGATCGTTTTAAGTATCGGGGGACCCTAAAACATCGAGATTTGTTGAAAACTGGAGATGGAAATATTTTGACGACTCTAAAGCTTTCTCTCCGCCCCAATAGATGATAGGTTATGGTGATGGAGGGCGCAAAGCAAAAATAGTACGAAATTCCTACAGCACATCGGGCCTGTGTTTGTTAGATAAGGCAATACATAAAAAAGCCTAAAAATGTCTATGGCTATAGCAAACAGTGTGACCTACAGTATAAATAAACTTGCACAGTAAACCGCACAAATCTTTTAATAAGATCCCCGGTCATGTCATCTGTAAGTATTCACACCATAGTAATACTGAAACTATTATAGTGCATCAGTGAAGAACCTTGAGGCCATCTTAAGTAAAACACAATGTAAAATCCAAGTTAATTCAATTTCAGATCGGTTTAATCTTATTGAGTGCGATTCTCCTTTCGGAGTATGTCACACTTATATAGATTTATATATATATATATATATATATATATATATATATATATATATATATATATATATATATATATATATATATATATATATATATATATATACACACACACACACACACACACACAATGAGCTCTCCTTCATCACGGGGTTGCATTCCAGAGCCTACCGTGAAAGGTGAAAATCCGCAAAGTAAAAACCATATGTTCATATGGTCATTTTTATATATTTTAAGCTCTTATAAACTCTCCCACACTCTTATAAACATTTCCCGTACAGTTATACAGCATAAACCCTTTGTACTCTCTTAGATATTAGGTAAGATTCGTTGAAATTATGTATGTAAACACAGTTTATATACAGTAAAACTTAAATATTATTTTAAAGATATCGAGCGTCTCCGATATCACATGTTATAGCCATTACAGAACGTTTTGGAGCCATAATGAATGGCTTGACTATGCACAAAGATAAACACAAAAAAGCACAAAAGTTCACTCTTTACACAGTGAAACACGTTGATGGTGAATGAGCGAGACGAGACTTCCTGGTTAATGCAGCGCAATCAAATTTGATGCTCCGTCGCTGAGCCAATCAGCACACAGGAACTTAACTGCATACTCTGATTGAGTAGCTTCTCAGCCATCCGCCAATAGCACCCCTTGTATGAAATGAACTGGGCAAACCAAATGAGGAAGCATGTACCAGACGTAAAAATACCCACTTGTCCACTGAAACACGCGAAGCAGCGAAAAATCTGCGTTATATATTTAGATATGCTTACATATAAAATCCGCGATAGACTGAAGCCGTGAAAGTTGAAGCGTGATATAGCGAGGGATTACTGTACATTATATATATATATATATATATATATATATATATATATATATATATACACACACACTAGCAAAATACCCGCGCTTCACAGCGGCAAAGTACTGCCTTAAAATTTTTATTAAGAAGAAAATGAAACCTTTTTAAACTGAGGGAAAATATACCAATAATTATTTGTTAAGGATCTCTTTGTATACCACATTGTGAGTTCGGCCCTCCTGTTGTAATATGACCAAGCTGTGCGCTGAGCTTACTCTTGAGCATGTAACGTACAGTTGGCCATGTGAACAGTAATCTGGTCTCAAATCTCACAGCTTGGATTGCTGCTGTCATAATCGGTTTGAGTTTCATGGTTTGTTTCATTTACCACAGTATTTGTAGGACTTGTGTTGAAGTGACATTCGGCATCCGTCAAGCGTTGTAAGCATACAACCGGTTTCATCGATAACTTCACATCCAGCTTTTGAGAGTTGAAACATTCATAAACATCAAAGTGTCCACTACTGAAATCGTCACCTGTCAGTCTAAGATGTTTAAGAGGTATTGGCGGTTGTCGAAAGTTGTAAAATATTTGGCCATTTTGGTACACTTGAAAGCGACAACCGAACAATTCAGCGGCAGCCATCAACTCACATGCAGAACCATAGGTGAAGGGCTTAAGCATTTCACTCTTCTAGTGCTCCTGTGTAGTATAATTATCTCCTGTACCGTCATCAGTCCACACCTTGAACCTGTCCCAGTCATTCAATACATAAGACACAATGGATATCAAGATATGGCCGTGCAATATGTAACAAAGAGAATGGAAAAGGCAGGTGGTATCTCCGGGCATGAAAACCACTCAGTCAATGACAGTTCTTTGATCGATGGTGATCACCTCGATAGACATGGTAATGGGGGTACGGTTGGAATGATAAAGTAAATGGGTACCTGAACAATGTAAAGTAAGTCTAAAACACCTACACAATAACTATAATTGTAATAAATGAACAATAAAACAGCGGAGAAGCCATGGATTAAATGAAAAGGCTGTAGTTATCAGCAGGGAGACATGAATCCCATGGTGTAGCAAGGAAGGGAATGTAGAGACTGGAGCGACGGACGGCCTTATATAGGCAGGCTGCCAACAATGTGGGAGGTGTTGGGATGGGGGACCCAACGCCGCCTCACACGGCGACCGAGCTGCAGGGTATGGACGTATATATGTATGTAAGTAGGATTCAGTTGGCGTTGGGAACCTGCGTACCAAATTTCTTAAGGATGGGCCCATAAGTAACAAAGACCGCTGAAAATTTCAATATGGTGGCCGACAGTGGCATTTCACCACTGAAATAAGTACGTACACCGGTTTTGGTTAGCACAGGGAAGCTACTTACCAAATTTCATGAAGATGGGCCATAAATAAGAAAGTTCAACATGGCGGACGTTGTTGACTGTTATGACCATTAGGCGTAGAATTTCGAAATGAAACCTGCTTAACTTTTGTAAGTAAACTGTAAGGAATGAGCCTGCCAAATTTCAGCCTTCTACCTACACGGGAAATTGGAGAATTAGTGACGTTGGAAAGTTCAATATGGCGGCCGACAGTGGCGTCATACCATTGAAATAAGTACGTACATCGGTTTCGGTTAGCGCAGGGAAGCCGCCTACCAAATTTCGTGAAGATGGGGCCATAAATAAGAAAGTTCAACATGTCGGACGTTATTGATCGTTATGACCGTTACGTGTAGAATTTCAAAATGAAACTTGCTTAACTTTTGTAAGTAAGCTGTAAGGAATAAGCCTGCCAAATTTCAGCCTTCTGCCTACACGGGTAGTTGGAGAATTAGTGATGAGTCAGTGAGTGAGTGAGTGAGTCAGTGAGGGCTTTGCCTTTTATTAGTATAGATACACACACACACACACACAGGTAGTCTCCAGGTTACGGACATCTGACCTACGAACGAGGATGCAGCTGCAATGCATGCGCCTCAGTAACTGCCACTCCGTCAACTTCGGTCTGGGGATGCTGCATGCGGTGGCTGGAGGGGGGCGATTTCGCTGCTCGCACAGTGTAGTGTCCCTCGGGCGGCTCCCGGCGGCAAGCGGTGTCCATAGTCACCGGGGCCACAGCTATCACTCGTGTGCAGGATGATGGTTCGCTGTATGCCCACTACGCCTTTGCAGCTACTGCTCCTGACTGGATGGAGTGGAGGGGGGCGTTTCACTGCCTGCCCAGCACACACAGCTTGGTAGTGCTGCAAACGCTGACCCGGTTGTGGCTGAAAAGGGCGGTGGGGTTAGCACTGTAGTGTGCCTCGGATGGCTGCGGGTTGAATTGGGGTTGGGCGATTCACTACCCGCCTTTGGCCACACCGTGTTCGTTCTCGGTGGGTGGACGCTGCAGGCACTGTAGTGGAGGTGACGGTGAGGTGGGCTGGTGATGAACCCCCCCTCACCGCCGCCAGTCATTCTCAATAGCAAGCCTGCTTGTACTGTTACGCACATAGCAGGAAGTTGTCTCTTGACAGTACATCAGACGTGTTGACGGGTGTCTTCCTGCTGTGATAGTGTGTACTGTATAGCGCTGTGCAGAAGAGCTCATCTTAACCTTTTGTCTTCACAATTCAAGAATGTGTCTGAAACACAAATCTGATGCAAGTGCTGGTGATACAGTAAAGAAGAGAAAAACCATCACAATTGAAAATAATGTAGAAATAATAAAAAGGTCAGAGAGAGGTGAAACTCCATCATTCATTGGCAGAGCACTTGGTTACAATAGCATTTATTAAAATAATGTACCTGTTCCAACTTACACATAAATTTAACTTAAATACAAACCTACAGTACCTATCTCGTGCGTAACCCATAGACTGTCTCTCTATATATATATATATATATATATCTATATATATATATATATATGATTACAAATTCTAACAATTCCAGTACTGACTAGAGGCAGTGTGAACTGTAGTGCTGGACTAAGGAAGTTGCCCTCGAAATGCAGACCCAGTGTTGTCTGCTTATGAAGTATCTTGGTCAGACCTAGGAAAGAAACTCCCTGCATAAATTCAACGTTGCTAGCTAGCCACAGTGAAATCCTGCTCACACTTGGACAGTCTTGAATAGTGGTGGATGGGACAAGCGCACGGGCTTCACTTACTTACTCGCTCACCCACTAAGTCAGGCAGGCCTGCAGCTGGACAGGAAACAAGAGATCCTCTGAGAGGCCAGAAATATCAAGTGAGCTCCACTATTATTTGCATTTGTTTCAACAAGCAGCAGACAGTTAGGATCATCTGAGCACAGTGAGGGAAGTAAAAAAAAAAAAAGTGAACAAGAGGAAGTTGTTCCAAAAACATGAAAGACCTTCAACCCAAAAATTTGACAAGTCTGTTTTTTTTCCCACTCTTAATTAAATCCCCTCCAAACTGACTTCACATACTAGACTAAGCTTTGAAATTCAGACCTTAGTGGAGGACCCATACTTGCTTACTTCTTCAAATTAAAATGTCAGCTTTGACAGGCGAATGAGACTTTTGGAACCGTACACACACAGTCGCACCCACACAAATGACTTCCAGATGGTATGAGACAAAAGCTGAAACGCCACTGTGAGAAATCCGGACTGTGCCTGCAGATGACGTCCAAGGTCACCAGGCAGGAGCCAAGGCTGAGAGCTCTGTCACAAATCTAACAGACAACATAAAGTATACGCGCAAAAAACATAAGGAGCATGCATAAAACGTGAACATCTGCAGAGACAACCCACCCACGTAATGCTGGGATGCAGGATGAAAACAGAAACAGGGAGAACAAATGTGGGCAGTGACTGTGGAAGGTATCAGAAACCAGACATCTGTGGCACTAACCACGACATTTCGACTTTGTTTTATATTTTTTCAGCCACTAAAAATAATAGTGATATTATTAAAGGCTTTTTCGATTTAGAACATTTTTAAAAACATTACTTTTAGATAGATAGATACTTTATTAATCCCAAGGGGAAATATGTTTTGAAATATGTGTTCCTGTAATACAGTGCTTCTCAATTATTTTCTGTCATGCCCCAAAAGGAAGAAGAAAACATCTCGCGCCCCCCCGCGCGACTATAAATAGTATCATTTGTCTATAAAATTGTTATAAGTACACCTCTGCATAACACTGTATCCTTATTAACGTATAAGAGAATAAAAAAAGAAAGAAATATGGACCAATTTACAACAAAGAATAGCTTTATTAAATGTAACAGAAAATATTTAAAGTGCATTCTAAATTCAAAAAAATTTTAAAAGAAAAATTAAAAAGCATGTTCTCCGAGGTCAAACGCGCCCCCCTTGACGGAACCCAGGGGGGGCGCGCCCCACTATTTGAGAAACACTGCTGTAATACCATTATTACATAAAGATAGAAAAAGAGAGATATCCCCTTGATGCTTACCTACAAAATGAGAACTTAACAGCTATCATTTTAAAAATCTTGAGACACCCACACCCACCCACCATGCTAAAATCTACCTCTCTTTAAATCTTGGAACATCACAGAATTAGAATTTGCACTTAATTCAATAGCGCATTTTTGACCACATCACCAACCTTCAACTTACATGAAAGTAAAAACAAATAACGAATCTTCCATACGTATAACACCTGTTATAATTAAGTCGAGAGGGCAAAAATTCAAATACGAGGGTGAACCAAAAAGTAAAAACAGTTTGAAAATTCCAGCATAACTGCAACAGACTGAAGCTGATGCAGCACAGCACGCTCACAATTACTTATGGGTAGTCTGAACTTGCACAGCGCAGCACTCTATCGTTAGTCTACTTGAAGCCAACGTCAAACAAAAATGGACACGGGATTGCATCATTGTTGAATAACATGCTGTACTGTAGTGCGATTTCTTTAAGTAGAGCAAGAGATACTTGCTGTATCCATTTTGCACCAAGTTTACAGTATTTCAAGTCATTATGCACTGTGACATGTGCAGATCCATAGCTAGCATTCAAATGTGCAGCAACATAACCCTTCTCTGATGAAGACGTATATGTGAGTTTGTGTGCACGATGTTGACTGTCAACCAGATGGAGCTTCATCAGTTACACTTGTTCTTCCTGCTTTAAATCTTTCTATCCATTCATTGCGTCTTTGATGAGTCTTTCTATTTTTACTTCCATACTCTGCCAACACCCTTCTGTAAATTTCAGTGTCCATGCTAATTTGACCTTGGCTTCATGTAGACTAATGGCAGAGCACTGAACTGTGCATGTTCGAACTACCTGTGACGGTCACTCTACCAGGTCCTTCCAGGGAGCCTCTTGAATCTGCTATCACCAATAACGTACTTGAGGGATGAGCCTAGTAAATGAGGACACAACACACATATAGCAAGGAGTAGGTGCAAAAGTGCTCTAGTGCTTTAATTTAAAACAAGTAAAAAAAACAGTGTCCAAAAGTGTAGTGCACTAAATGTTCAATAAATAAATAATTCAATAATAAGTGACCGTGGAGGTTAAAAAAATCAATCAAATAAATAATCCTTTAAAACAAATTTAAAAACACAGTACAGGAAGCTGTCCATAAAAACATGAGCCCTGATGCACTCCATTAAAAATGGACATCTCCTTAGCTTAACCTTAATGGGTCCTTGCAGCCAAGGAGGCGCCTAACCAGCAGTTAAGTCAACCTTCTGCCGTGTTCCTAGGCTCCTCTCTCTGTAGCCTTCTGTGGCTCCAGCAGGGCACTATGCCAAGCCCCTGACTCCCGCTTCCAGGCTCACATCCCTGCAGTCCATGCGCTCCCCCACGGGATGCCTCGCTGAGCCTTCCAATTCCCCTGCATGTGCGCTGCCTCTCTCCGACCTTATGCAGCGAGTCTCTGCAGCGCCTCAGTTACTCCAGTTACTAGGTCACTCAGCCAAAGTGTCCTTCTTCAGTCCCTGGGTGTCGGCCAATCGCTACCTCGAGGGACTTCTACCCGGCTGCCTGCTTTCTCTTTCTCTTGTTCAACTGCACCAGCTCTCTCTGCCTCCTGCGTTCTCTGTCCTTCCTTTAAACTCCTTATTTCCCCTTTTCAGCTTTTTCTTATGTGCCACCATGGGTGTTGCAACAAGCCAATGAGGCAATTGGGACAGAGCGCTCCTTCACATGCAGGTGTGTCTCACCTCAATTACTCCACCAACCCCAAGCAGCACAGCAAGCACACGCAACCATGGAGAGCGAGCTGGACAATAATTTATTTACCTATTAAAACAGCCGACTTTTCTGAGAGGGAAAACCACTATACCACACTATTCATAAACCTTCACAAATGTATTGTATTGCATCAACCTTTATCCATTGCAATTTATCCTCATACCGATGAAAACACACATAACCACAGCCAAAACATTAATCTCAAACTTTAGTCAGAAACTAGTTACCCAGAAGTATTTCAAAAGAACAAGTCAGGTCAGGTCAGTTTGGGGAGCATGCACTGGTACAGCGCATTGCCGCACCCAACACATGATGAAACAGCTCGGGATTCCAGTTGGCAACTCCCCCAAGGGAGACACGCAATCCAGACACCCCACAGAAATGACCATCTATCTGCCAAACTGCCACAGCCAGGCGTTACATGAGCCTCGCCTTGGACTGGTCCAGCCTCTTGGGCCTTTAACAAAGAGGACCACCCTCGGGAAATCGCGCCACATGGCCACTGTGCCATAGTTGACACTCCCTTACAATGCAGGTAAAGTGCCTCATTCGGGACTCCATGAGAAACCGCTGGTTCGACTTTCCCAAGGATTCTCCAAAGAGACACAGTACCGAAGGAATCCAGCGTTCATCTCAGGTTACTGGACAGCATTCATGTCTCAAAACCAACTAACAAAACAGGAAGCATTAGGATTCTAAAGACTTGGACATTCGGAAGAGTCACCAGAGACTTGAATGTTACTGCGAGGGTAAGTAAAACTCTCAACATGGTCAACACTCTCTCCGGAGACAGACATACTGATGATAGCTGTGCACAAAAGGTCATTAATGGCCAATAAAAGAATAAAACTGCTTAGGTTCGAGGACAATTAAGAAGTGCATGATGCAACATTATATATTTTCATATTCAATGTAACAATATCTTATGAGGCTACATTGCTAGTACAATAGCATTTAAGTTTTTGAACAAATCATTTAATTTGGTCTCTTCACTTTGACTAACCCTATACAGTACATGCACACTTACATACAGACATACACACTTACTTACATACATGTTCATAAAGGCACACAAATACACATTTATGTATAAACAATTCAATAAGCTTTTACTGTATTTCTAGACCTAAGGACCCAGAAACTGTATTACTATTGATGTGATACTCTGCTGAATTTATTAGATGGGTGATTTGAACTGACCAGACAACATTCCCACCCGCAATGAGAGGACACTTAAATGCAAAAATAAACTGAAAGGTACTTCCTTAAGAAAAATGACAAATGTGGCATTGTTACAAGATGATAAATGCTTACTTCAAATATGGGAGCTCAGATAAAACAAGTCACTTCTTACAAAATGAATGCACAGCACACATTGAGGAAAAATGTTAAGGCTTAACTAAAAGCTACCCAGTTCTAACTTTCACTAGGAAGAGCATTTTTTGTAATCTTTTATTCGACATATAAAAATTTTTCATTTTTAGTATACCCCAACTTACTCTCCAGAGAGCTTTTGGGGTCAGAGCACAGGGTCAATGATTTGTACAGAGCCCCTGGAACAATTAAGGTTAAGGACCTTGCTCAAAAAGCCCAGCGGAGTCGCATTCCTTCTCTTACTGCAAGGATTCAAACCGGCAGCCAGACTCTTTTACCCCAGAGCCACCACTCTGCCCATTTAAGCTGAATACTCACAAAAAAAAATGTAGCTTTTGAGGACTAGCAGTTTGTAAGCAGTGGGACAGTCAGGTTTGCCTTGTTCTGTCACAGCTATGACACCATCACTTGGAATTAATGCCCATAGCTCAAAGCTACTCATACCATGTTTGCATTGAGGAATCACTCCACTTCATACCACCAGTTAGACCACTGGTCCAGATGGCCTGACATGAACACTTAGAAGGAGAACGCACTAAAGGCACCATATGCATATCCCAACTACCACCTTTCATCAAATCCCTTTTAAATTAAAACTCGCAGCAGTACGAGGGCCACAGTGTCACAACCCTGGCAGTGTCTGCTCCTTGGTTACTCATTAAGCAGCACTAAGCCATTAGTGGCTCTTCTGACCAGAGTGCTGTGCACATGCCAGGCTTGCTGCAGATAAAAGCTTTGGACAATGTGTGCTTCCACAAAAAAAAAAAAAAATCAATACACACATACACAGAAACATTTCAAAGAGCACTTATTGCAGATGTCTAACTCAATTTCTACCAACGCATCCCCTTTTTAAGCCCCAACTCACCCCGGCACAAAGCAATCAGGGAGATTTTATATTTTTCAGATTTCCTTTTATATAGTTATTAATTTGTAATTCTGGTAAGTTTATCCCAGCCCTTCATGTTCATATAGGTGGAGGATGCTCTCATCTTTATGCTCCACGCAGCCTACTCACCAGAGTCAGGATCATGTTCTTTGACTTTTCCAATGCTTTTACAATCATTCTGCCTCATCGACTAGGGAAAAGGCTCAAGGCTTTGAATCTTCAATACTCCCAGAATCTACTGCATCATGAGCTACCTGGCCAATAGACAACAGTTTGTGAGGCTGAGGGACTTCGAGTCAGTAATTGTGGTGTGTAATAAAGGAGCATCTCACAGAACTGCCCGGTTTCCCTTTCTGTTTACCCCTCTACACAACAGACTTCCAGCAAAATAGCAGCACTTATCATCTACAGAAATTTTTAGATGACTCGTCCATCATTGGCTGCATTAATAATGGAGACGAGTCAGAGTAAAGGAATGTTCTGGAGGACTTTATCTTGTGGTGCAGAGCTCAACATCAGAAAGACAAAAGAAAGAACTGATGGTGGACTTCCGACATGCCAAGAAGCCTCTGAGACCAGTCACCATTCGGCTGAGGATGAGGAAGTAGTGCAGAGGTACAGGTATCTGGGGGTCCCACGTAAACAACAAACTGGACTGGTATGGCAACATAGTGGTGCTGTATAAGAACAGCCAGAGCATAATCAACTTGCTAAAGAGACTTGGGTCTTTGATGTAAATGTTCTACCAATCCATAGCAGCCAGTGTGATGTTCTACTCTGCAATCTCCAGGGGGAAGCAACTTGAACTCAAAAGAAGCACAATGCCTGAACAAACTTATGAGGAAAGTCTGTGCCATCACAGGACAAACCCTAGACATTCTGGAAGCTGTGGCAAAAAAAAAGACTGATAGCAAAATTGGATACCATCATGAAAAATCCCCTCCATCGCCTTCAGAAGGTGCTCTCTTAGAACACATTTAGCCTTATGCTTATTCCACCATGGTGTGCTATGAAGTGCCTCGGGGTTTTTTTTTCTGCGCACTGCTATCAGGCAATTCAATGCTTCCTCCCGGATCACTTGTTAAGTTCATTTTGAAGTATCTGCACAATTTACATTTATTTAATTATTTTTATTTACTTATCATTGATTGCAAACTCTAATGAGATTGCACGCAGTTTGTGTGAGCAACTTGTAGATTTGGATACAACTGCCAATCCTAATGTGATGTGGGAGACCTTCCATGACAAATTAGGGTTAGGGTTAGGGTTGCTGAGGGTTGTGTTGGTGTTACCGGTGTTCCCAGAAGGAGGCGTTTCATCTCGCAGGGCACCCTGGATATCATTGAGAGGCGTCGCAGCACGTGGCTCAATTTCAACTCTGGTTTATACCAGGAAATGAGAAGGATGGCTGTGAGGGCTCCGAGGGCAGATAAAGAGGCGTTTGTTAGAGGAATTTGTGAGCAAGTGACACACCATCTTTGGTCTAGCGACCCACATCCTGCTTACAAAGGAATCGAAGCACTATGCACATCTGAATCTGCTTCTCGGACAGTCGCAGTCAGGGTGGCTGATGGAACGGTCCTTACCGATGACACTGCAGTTGTCACCCACTGGACCTCGTCAAGAGGTTTACTTACCTTGGCAGTGACATTCATGTCTCTGGTGACTCTTCCTATGATGTCAGTAGACAGACTGAGAGAGCATAGGGGGGTGTGTCATGAGGTCACTGGAAAGGGATGTGTGGCACAAAGGACAAAGGTACAAGTCTTTAGAGTCCTGGTGCTTCCTGTCTTACTATATGGTTGTGAGACATGGATGCTATCCAGTGACCTGAGATGAAGACTGGACTCCTTCACTACTTTGTCTCTCCAGAAAATCCTTGGGTACTGTTGGTTTGACTTTGTGTTGCTCATGGTGTCCCGAATGATGCACATTACCTGCATTGTGAGGGAGCGTCAGTCACGGCACTACGGCCATGTGGCGCATTTCCCCAAGGGTGATCAAGGTCATAAGATCCTCATTGTTGTGGAATTGAGTGGTTGGACCAGGCCAAGGGGTCGCCCACATAACACCTGGCTGCAGCAGATAGAGGGTCATTTCCGGAGGGGGGGGACTGGACCGCGTGTCTGCCTGGGGGATTGCCAACCGGGATCCCAAGTTGTTTCGTCGTGTACTGGGTGCGGCAACACACGGTACCAGTGCATGTTCCCCAACTTGACTTGACTTTATCATTGATTGGGTGACTGTATTATTTGTCCTGTGAATTTGTATTCTTCTTTTTTATGCTTTTGCTGCTGCATGCACCTGAATTTCCCCCAGGCGATTAATAAAGTTTATCTAATCTAATCTTCATTTTCTATTTATACTTCAGGTGTTAAATCTGCTTATGGACCTTCTTGGGCAATGGAGGAGTGAAAATTGACAATAAATTGAGGCACATGTCAGGGAAAACCAAAGCCTTTACATGATTAGGCTAGAGTCAACTAAACCAGGCTAATGCAGACCACACCACATTTTCCCAGCAAAATACTACAACTATAAGATTGGTTAGTTTGACGAGTAATGTCGAGAACAAACAACATAATTGGGGAGTTCTAGCTGAAGAGGAAAAGGGCGCCATGATGGATACAGTAAATGTCATGTGTGTATAATCATACCAGACTAGGAGAACAATCCATGAGTCAAATAATAAATATGAGGTCTTCATTGATTACAACATCACACAAAATCCATTTACCTTGTTCAGAATCCGTGGATGTTATGCTGCTTTATTTAAATGTCCAATTACTTTGATTGTGTTTCACACGGTGAACTTCCAAGCAAACGAAGCATATCAATGTATATCCCATGGGCATGTCATGGCCTTTTTCTTTGAGCGGAAATATATTTTTCGCAGAGAAAAAAAATATCATGGTGGGTATTTGCACACCACTCTATTTTCCATAATTATTAACTAGAAGACTACTTGAAAATAGCCAAGTGTACAACAGAAGACAACTTCTGCTGACGGCCTACACAGATATTCTTCAGTTTTATGACAGTGGACTGATTAGGTAATTTTGACTTAACTGTAAGATGTTGTATGTACTCTCCATTAGCCGCAATATAAACATAACCTGAATTTATTTTTTCCTCAAATCATGTCTAATGTCTTAACCCTTGTACGTATTTGGTATTAATGTTTATTTTGGAGTGCGTGACTAATATTACTTAACATGTCAAACTTAGTGTGCACATTGAGAGGATGCCACACCTTTAACGCATCGTGTATTCATGGTGTAAGAGGACTGCTGTTCGTTCTTGCCCTCTTCTGTATGTGATCTGATCAACCCGACCCCAAGTTAATTAACGCCACTTTTGAAAAAAACACCTGCTGAGCTGTTGTCCGATTCCGCACACAAGAGTCTCTGACACAATCAGGTGCTGCTTTGATTGAGTGAGTGATTGTGCAAGTCGTTTTATGTGGATTGTGTTATATTTGTGCCCGTGTGCACATTTAGTTTTTTATTCTTTTTATTGTTTTTAATGTCTCATGTTAATCCTCGACTCGTTATGCTATGCTAATTACAAAAACAGGTGCTCAAGCGGGACTACCCCAGCACACAAAATATCACGAATATTGCACTGTATTTCATGAAAGATCATTTTCAGATCTAATGCAAACCGTTTAGGGTATTCTTGGTACTGCACCAAGAGAACACCCTTTCCAAAGGATCTTGGTACAGTCGTTTTTATCCATCCCAGGGAGCAATTGCCATGTTGGACTTTCTGGGAAAACACATCCGAGCTGGAAAAAACTGTTGCAAAAGAAATTGGTGTGAATACGCCTTTGCATGTCATTCTGTCCTAAATGGTTGGCAAAACTAGTATTATTATCATAAATGTTCCGACTTGGCAGCCACCATCGTAGTAAGGCCAAGCAATGGTTCCTTATCAGTTTGTTCTAAAACTGACTATGTCTTTTCATTTGTGTTTTTAGCTTGAGGCTCCACTCCACTAATGAATACTGAGAAGTTACCATAGCGTGGCAAAACACACAGAAATATTCATATTTTACAGCATGATGTTATTTCATCCACAAGATGGCAGCCGAATACTGACCCAAACATTATTTGGGATTAAAAGTATAAAGCAGATCATTACGTCTCACCCCGAGTCTGACTTGTGCTTAACCGTACTTACATAGAATTCTGAGCCTGAGTCACCCTCAGGGTTAACGGCAGGTTATTTCAACCCTGTTAGGACCCCATTACCCATAAGCTCCTTTATAAAAAGGCAAGAACAGGCTAGTTAATTATAAAATATGCTTCACTTTAGAACATAATTTCATTTGGAATATTACTATATACCATGATTGTGAACATTGATTTGAAAAATAACTAACTTCTCTGGTAAATGTCAAAACCCAAAATGAATCATCAGCCTCGTCGTGCCCTCTACTAGGAACCCTAACCACTGCATAGTTCCATTCACTCAGATGGCCCAAACAGGGTGCATCTTTACATTGAACGCTGGCATCACTAAATACTCCAGCTAAACACACCAGGTCTCATTTAGTTCTCATACAAAGACGGCATTCATAATATCTTAGTATTCAGCTCAGTGTAGCAGGAACTGTAAAAAATAGGGATAGGATTAACAGGGTAAAGAAAATGGTCAGAATGTACATGCATTATCTTCTCTTCAGAGTTTACAGAACTCTCTTTTGTGTCTGTGGGTTACCTCCCAAAGGTTTGCTGTGAACTGGACTGCCATCTCTAAAGTGGCCATGTATGAATAATTCCCCCCTGGAATCCCATTTTGAAATCCACTGTGGGTTCCATACTTAAAATACTCGTGGTAACAATTGATATGAAAAGTGCTGTAAAGCAACTGACTGAATTCTATCTATCCATACACTCATATTTATTGAGCTCAGAGTCATTGGCAGCTGAACCCAAATTCAGCAGCGATGGGCACAAGGTGGAAACAACCTTGGATGGACCTCCAGTTTATTTTTTGGCACATACATACAACCCTGTGCCAATTCAAGTCACAAGTTAAACATGATGCATGTTTTTGGGTTTGCACAATAAGCATTATTATTAGTTGTAATATAACTTATTATTTGACCGACACCTTTGTCCAAGGCTACTTACAACATCTGAAATACAGTGAGTTGCATTTCTTTTATTTCTCCAGTTGGTGAGAAGGCAGGTGAAGTGACCTGCTCGTGGTCACACAATATCAGTAGTGGGATTTGAACTGACAACCTGAGAGTATGAAGTCCAAAGCCTTAATCACTATGCCAGGCATCAGTGTGCAACTCTAAAGAAATAAATTAACTTAGCATTGTTCAGATTTTAGTAACATTGAAACAACTGTACTGTACCTGTAGAGAGCCTTGAGATCTTTCCTGTGAAAGACACTATATAAACCAATGTAATGCTGAAAAGATATTCACTATACACACATGTACATACAAATACACTCTCACATACACATATTGTATATTTTAAATATTGCATACAGTATACATCATACTCAGGAAGACACACATACATATTGTGATAAAAATTAGATCCTAAATGAATGGTGTTTTATAAAAGAAACCATGACACAGACAGTCTGGTAGATACACGCGCACACATGGGAACCTTTAACCCATCGGCAGACACCCCATCTGGGACGCCCACACAATTTCAAAGCAAATGAACCTGACCACACGACTTGGCATTGTGAGAAGTCCCCAGAGGACAGCAGATACAAATATCTGGAGGATGTGCAAACTACACACAGAAGGCACTGCAGAGTGGAAGTGAAGGTGTCAACACCACCGTCTGCATCGTGGTGCCACCCATTATGTATATTATGTGCTATTTATTTATATAGCACATTTTCATACAAAAAGTAGCTCAAAGTGCTTTACATACTGAAGAAAAGAAAAATAAAAGACAAAATAAGAAATTAAAATAAGACATTAGTTAACTTAGAAAAGGAGTAAGGTCCGATGGCCAGGGTGGACAGAAAAAACAGAAAAAAAAACTCCAGACGGCTGGAGAAAAACATTGCACTACTCATTTTAATAAACATAGTCCATTACTTGATTTTATAAAGTACTTCACCACAACGTGTTCTGAAAGTCACCATAAAACAATTTGCCCATTTTATTTCCGCTAACACATTTCTTTTTAAAGAACGTGGTTATTTAAGCCACTGAAAAATTCACACACACATTATATGTATTATTTGAAGCACACTCCCTTCAGGTGCTAAATTCGCACTGTTGTGTGTGTTTGCCCTGCGATGGACTAGCATCCTGACCAGGGCTTTGTTCCTGCCTTGTACCCTGTGCTAGCTGGGACAGGCCCCAGCACACCCTGGTTTGGTTTAAGCAGATTACAACAGATGATATGACATAACCCCCTTCCAGGCCCAAAATCCCAGTGTATTACATGGAGGTTTGTAATGTGAGGGAGAATTTCATTGTCTTTACTACATGTGAGAATGAATTAGAATTCAAAACGGAGCCCATTTTATTTTTGCACTAATTTTAGTTTGGCAACTTGCCCCAAGTTAGGTGTCTCTGCCACCATGTCATAAAAAGCCCTCCATTTTAGTCAGCAGACTCAATGGCAGTATGCTGAATATGGAGCAGTCTGATGCACTCCGTAGGAGCTCAAAGATGAGCATGTAGGCCATAAATCAGTTGTTTTATACAATACCTTTCGCAAAGAGCACTGTGATAGAGAAATAAAGGATTAAGAGTATTAAAAGTGAAAAGATACCCACTTGATGGTGATCAATTTTAATTCTATAGTGCCTTTTTGACATCGCCATCCATCTCTGCACATGCAAGTGATCTTGCAATGTAATCTCAGTAATTACTTGTAAAGGTCCTTCTAGTGAAGTCTGCATTCACGGATGCCAGACCAAAACACATTTAAATCTACAGTAGATTGCATTTGCCAAGTTCTACAATACAAAATTACAACCTACTGCTCAAATGGAATCCTTATCAAGGAGCCAACAAGCCATCTTGAATTAGGGTTGTCACTATGATACCAAATATTGACACTGGATACCATATTTGATTCCCAATACAGTATATAATGTCACTCAATAAAACAATGTATTTAAGTAAAGAGCAATTCTAAATGCAATAAAATCTTTGCACGGATTAAAACAAATAATGTACCACAGAATAAAACTGACCAACAGGTAAAAAAATGCAGACCCCTGTGTTAACACGTTAAAACGTTTCAACTGACTACAAAAGAAAAAAGTTTTAGTGGGTGGCATCTTCAAGGGTAATGTATAGAGACAAATCTAAGGAAAGAGATTCAGAGGTTAAGTACAAGATTATCAGACTTTGAAAGGTTAAGTTTAAGAATGATGATTATTCATCCATGATGAGATGGCAGAGATGGAAATGAGAGGGAGATCACTTGGTGTCACTGCTCTATTGCCAAGTTGTTTGCCTGCCTATGGAAAAGTCATCTTGGAATCATCATGTAGAAGGGTCCTTTCATCTGAATGGCCAGCCCAGCACTGATGTAGCTGTTGAATGGCCAATGAGGTGAGGTGGCTTGTTGGTCATGGTCTCCAGGACTCTTACTGTGTCTGCCTTGTCTGACTCCTTTTCCATAATCTGGTCATGGTTCTACAGTGACCCGACATTTGTGCGATAGACATATGAGCGCCGACAAAATAGCGGCCATTAAAATGCGGCTTCAAAATCGCGCCCACAAAATCACGAAAGTTTCATTAAATATGAATTACTAGTTTAACGCATATATAATAATGTTTATTTCAAGTCAATATTATGAGACACGCCCTGCATATGTAGGAAGAATTGCAGCAATACGTCTTGATAGTTGAGCATATTTAGACTTGCTGGCTGCCCGACTGCTGGTAATTCCGCTTTGTATACAACGCGTTATGCCAACCCTCGACTGAGTTATTTGTTCGCGGCATGCCATCAGCAGTTATAACCTAGCACATAATGTGTACATAATGCGCACGTACACGTCCCACTCTCTTGGTCTCTCTCTCGATTTTGTCGCCGCACATTTGTTGAAAACCAGTTAGCGAGTTTGTCGGCGCGAGTTTGTTTGTCGTGGTTTTGTCGGCGCTCATATGTCTATCGCGCTTTTGTCGGTGAACCTGATTCTACAATTAGCTGATGAACAGATATTGTTGTTTTTCATTTATGTGAACTAGTTTCTACTTTGTTGTTGATGTATTCAAACAAATCTGTACCCTCATGTGTGCCAGTTCTGTTTTTAGTGCAACAGAATAATTGACATGTTTAAGGGTGAAATAATTTGAGCATGAAGTGTTTTGGTGTGCAGTGTACATTAAAAAGAAATATATAACATTTGTCTTAGAACATCATGAAGAGCCTGCTGAAATGGTTAAGTAAGCAATCAGAATGTTCCAGGAGATGGTTCAAGAAATAGGATGATGTCATGTTCTTTCATGAACCAAGGAAGACTTGCCAGGTGTCACATACACAGTTTCTCAAAAAAAGAATAGGAGCTGAACTTAAGATATTGAAGGACAAGAATGTAGTAAAAGTTAGACTTTTATTTTGGTATGTAAGCCAATGAACCAATCAGAGCTTATGCAAGCTTGTGAATAAATCAGAGTAAATATTAATTCGGCACTGTTATGCATGGTGATTCTAAATTGGCCCTAGTGTGTGCTTGGTGTGTGTGTGTGTCCTGCGATGGGCTGGCACCCTGCCCGGGATTAGTTCCTGCCTTGTGCCCTGTGTTGGCTGGGATTGGCTCCAGCAGACCCCCATGACCCTGTGTTCGGATTCAGCGGGTTGGACAATGGATGGATGGATGTTATGCAAATTCAGTTATCTATACGAATCACTCTGTCTCTATTCTGTGACCATTCAAACTGACTGTCATGAGACAAATTAACAAGAATCTCATAGACTAAAAACATGGAGATGAAGGATCGAGAGAGGCATTCGCTCGGTCTTCCATAAGAGAAGCAAGATTCCAGTCTTTAACCATGCAGTGGCATCTCTGCTCAGGAGGCATTCCCTTAACAGCCTGTTGTGCTTGGGTGCTCCCTTTTCATGAAGAGAAATTAAAGACACAATGAACAAGCTTCCTCCTGCCTGGTTTCTCACTCAAAAAGAGGGTTGAGAGGAAGAATTGTGTTTCTTTATTATATCTACAATTTTATTTCTTCCACACTAGTGATTGCTATCATTTATTTACCCTTGCATTTTTCTTTAAGAGTTGTTATGATGCAACCCATCTGTACTTGGTGAGGAGTGCTGTGCAAGAACAAAATCTTTTGAACTGCTGTGTTGATGGCCATGAAAGTCTGACCATCTAGATCTATGAAGAGGAATACAGGTGTTCTGTTGTGTGGCTTGCATTTACCCCATTTTTGACACCCACTGCACATCCAACATACATAAAAAGGTGGTCTCTTTCTAAATTAGGATAGATAGATAGATAGATAGATAGATAGATAGATAGATAGATAGATAGATAGAGAGATAGACAGATAGACAGAGAGATAGACAGAGAGATACTTTATCAATCCCAAGGGGAAATTCACATAATCCAGCAACAGTATACTTATACAAAGAAACAATATTAAATTAAATAGTAATAAAAATGAAAAAAAAAATTAAAATAAAATTAATGTTAGCATTTACTCCCTGGGTGGAATTGAAGAGTCGCATAGTGTGGGGTCTCCTCAGTCTGTCAGTGCAGCAGGACGGTGACAAAAGTCTGTCACTGAAGCTACTCCTCTGTCTGGAGATGACACTGTTCAGTGGATGCAGTGGATTATTCATGATTGACAGGAGTTTGCTTAGTGCAAATTGCCTTTCCCAAGACTTTTTCCTTCCTTTTTTTCCAACCTACAAAGGATTATTTTTGGGAATTTATTTCTTGTCTTCTTAAGGAGTCATGGCTGGGGGCCTTTCAAAGCCGACTGAGGCACTGCTTGGGTGATTTTGGGCTATACAAAAAACATGTTGTTGTTATCATCAGTGTGTCACTGGTACAGAGGTGGTAGGAGAGGCTATGAGAAGAAATGGCATTGCATAAAGAACAAATGCACAGAGAAAAGAGAAGTGAGACCAACACTGGTCCTTGAGGCACACCTGTAGAAATGTTCTGACCATAATGCACAGGTGGATTATGTGACAGGAGCTACATGAGAATTTTTCTTTTTGTTCACCCCCATGTACATTTTTCATATCATTTGCCACTGTCCAGAACTGGTCAACGTAGAGTTCCTTTGAGTTTAAATCTTCAGTAGGTAATTTCTTCTTAAAAACATCACATTAAAAATGTTTCTCGGCTACCACTACAATGTACATGGAATAAGTAACCAATTTAAAAAAAAGAATAAAATAAAGTAAAACGTTCTTGGGTACATAAATTCTTTAAAGAAAGGCAAGACATAAAATAAAGGACGGCCAATTGTCTGTTGCAGTAAAACAAGTGGATATAATGCAGCCCCCGGGGACACGGAACAGCAGGCCTCCCATGCTGTATGACCAAACACAACTGCAAGTAATTTAAATCCTCTCGAGTCAACAAGTTTTAGTGTCCTCTGCAGCCAGTTAATTTATATAAAAAATGAAAAACAAAAAAAACAACAGTCTAGAATGGAGACATTACTGTCAGCCACATCCTACCATTTACAGTTATCAGGCATGGCTTATTCCTAAGGGACACCCCCCACAGAGACAAAACCCGCAGTCTGTCTAACAATTTAATCAGATAATCACATGACGTCAGGTTTAATCAATCCGGGAATCCGTCGTGTTGTGTCACGCAAGATCACAAAGGCCTTAATGTCTATGTCGGCTGTAAACTGCGGGTCTCAATGCGGCTACCAGGAAGCTCAATATGCCAGTTAGGAAGGAGAAAAGAAAATATGAACTAGACAGTCCAGGAGCAGCTGATCAGAACAAACACGGGTTAGGGAGTGGTCTGGAGAGGGGATTGGTCAGTGGGGGTGGAGGGGTTTAAGGATAGAAATGAAATTAGATTTGAAATATCTGCTACCATGCAGTGAGGGTAATCCATCTAAATTTAGTGTTGTGCAGCTAGTTACATTCTTAAGCGATCTGGAAGCCTAATATCCCACAACACAAGTGGACACAAGGGGTCAGGAATTACAGATAAGAATGCTAAATATACATATTAAAATTCACTTAGTTAAAGGAAGAGTGGTCAGACTGAAAAAGAAAGATTTCACCCCAGTTAGACCACGAAGATGGCTTTTTTTATTTTTTTGTTCGCTATCTCAATAAAGTAGAGGAGCATTTCACTTTGAGAAATGGTTCTACTGCCAGTCAACCAGCAGCATGCAACTGTTTATTGCTTCTTTAATTATTTTTATTTGTTCATTTAGTAGCATAGTTCAGTAGCTTTTACCTTAAGTTATGTTTTTATAATATACGGTACAACATGTCTGCTAAAAACATGTCTGCCTGAAATAACCCTTTTTGGGGAAATGAGTGCAGTTACACACAGATAATTTACTAACCCGTTACACACCCCACACTTCATTAAGAAAGCCAATGAACATGGACAAGTTCCTCTAATGTCTCGTAGCATACCCCCTTACTTGATCTCTTCCAATTCCATATTAAGATGAAGATAACATTTAATTTATATAGTGCTTTTCAAGACGTGTAAAGCACTTTACATAGGAGACAGCCACTTCAACCGCCACCAATGTGCAGCATCCACATGGATGATGAGACATCGTACTGAGGGGAAAAATCGCTGCTCACCACACATTAGATATTAAGTGATGAAGGAGTGAGACAGATAGTTTGCCAATTAGAGAGAGGGGATGAATAGGGAGCCAGAATGACCAGGCCATGATGGGCAATTTAGCCAGGACATCAGCATACACCCTACTCTTTATGAAAGATGCCTACAAAGAGTTAGGACCTTGGTTTTAAGTCTCATCTGAAAGATGGCACCATTTTCACAGCACAGTGTTCCCATCACTGCACTGGGGCATTGGGATCCAAATTCAGACCAAGGGTAAGCGCCCCCTGCTGGCTTCACCAACACCTCTTCCAGCAGCCACCCAAGCTTTTTCTAGATAATCCCCCACCCAAGTACTGGCAGGACCCAAACATGCTTATCTTCAGATGGATTACCTGATCTAAAGCACAAGTGGTTTAGGTGCTGGAACCTCACAAGGTTCATCCCAAAAGCATTAAGCAAAAAGGAATTGTTAAAACAACATAGAACACAGATTTTCTGAGGTATAGACTTACTTTTATCATGAAGCGTGGTAAGCAACAGCCATTGTTATTTATCTGCGGTGTGCTACTACCAAACGAATGTAAGAATCCTTCAGTGAGAAATATGAAAAATTCTGAATATCAATAACGTCACCTTCCTTTTGTTTTCATTATCTTTTATTTAGACAGTCCAGTTCGGTCACCGATTACCACGGTGTCAAATCTAAAAAAAAGAAAGCCCACCTAACTATGCACCTACAAAGAGGGAAAGTTTTTTTTTTTTTTAATACTTTCCCAAATGTGTAAGGCATGGAGTAACTCCAGCCCTTTGAAATATTCTTTATTAAACTATTCCTGCAATTTTCAAGTTTTTGCCTGTAAACTTCAAATATTGTTTGAGATTTTTCAGGTAAAGATGACAGACATTTTCAAGGTGAGGCAGCTCTATCCACTATCAGATCATCGAAGATTAGCACATGCATATACAAATTTCACTGTACTCTGTAAACAAGACAATAAGGACGCTATAAATGTATAGAAGCAGGTGACCACTTTACATAGGCAAACTGCCATGGCTGGCATTCCTAGACATCAGGACAACAAGGCAGACAAAAGGGTGCTGGGCACATATTTCCAATGATCCTTTCATTATGAAATGGGAACTTTTCAATGTTGAGGAATCTGGAAGGTCCTGATCTGAAACTGTACAACCCCAATATATGGTGTCTTACTTGATGACCATTCTTAAAAAGTATGTCAAGTTCACTTGCCAGTTTCATCACACTTTATGATGTCAGTGCTAGCAACTGATCTCATTCTGAGCAGGAAAGAACAGAGTGTGGCATTTGCCCCTTTTTGTAAATGATGGCTGCAGATAAAAGGGCAATCAAAACATGTGAACAGCTTGAGGATCAGGCACCGTACTATTTGTGAGGAGTCTGCATGATCTCCACGTTTCACCTACACAGCCACAGTGTGTGTGTGTGTGTGTGTGTGTGTGTGCGCATGTTAGGGCTAACAGTCACCTTACAAGTGTGCCCCAGGCGCTACATGGGCTATGGCATAGCTACGGTGTGGGCTCGATACAAAAATAATCCTTAAATTGCAGACTCAGACCAAATATCTATCTTGACCTCCTAGACCTGAGGGCGACTTTTGATACCACAGAACTCTTCTTAATTGCCTCCAACAATGGGCAGGCCTCTTGGGCAGTGTCTTAAATTGGTTTCAGTCTTATTTAACAGACAGAAAATTCTGTGTTAGTTGTGGTCATTGTTGGTGGCAGACCAGTGATGTTGGATACTGGGTACCGCCAGGGTCTATTCTGGGCCCCCTTTATTTTTCATCCTTTTTTCTTTAGTTCCATTTATAGATAATATTTGAAAAGAACAACATTCCAAACAATTGTGTCAGTCTTAATAAACCATAATTCAACCCCCAACCGAGAGAGAGAAGTTACAATTGAGCAAATCTAAAAATATATATACATATCTATCTATCTATCTATATATATATCTATATATATATATATATCTATATATATATATATCTATATATATCTATCTATATATATATACACACACACACACACACACACACACCTAAAGGATTATTAGGAACACCTGTTCAATTTCTCATGAATGCAATTATCTAATCAACCAATCACATGGCAGTTGCTTCAATCCATTTAGGGGTGTGGTCCTGGTCAAGACAATCTCCTGAACTCCAAACTGAATGTCAGAATGGGAAAGAAAGGTGATTTAAGCAATTTGGAGCGTGGCATGGTTGTTGGTGCCAGATGGGCCTGTCTGAGTATTTCACAATCTGCTCAGTTACTGGGATTTTCACGCACAACCATTTCTATGGTTTACAAAGAATGGTGTGAAAAGGGAAAAACATCCAGTATGCGGCAGTCCTGTGGGCAAAAATGCCTTGTTGATGCTAGAGGTCAGAGGAGAATGGGCCGACTGATTCAAGCTGATAGAAGAGCAACTTTGACTGAAATAACCACTCGTTACAACCGAGGTATGCAGCAAAGCATTTGTGAAGCCACAACACGCACAACCTTGAGGCGGATGGGCTACAACAGCAGAAGACCCCACCGGGTACCACTCATACCAACTACAAATAGGAAAAAGAGGCTACAATTTGCACGAGCTCACCAAAATTGGACAGTTGAAGACTGGAAAAATGTTGCCTGGTCTGATGAGTCTCGATTTCTGTTGAGACATTCAAATTCTGTTGAGACAGAATGAGAACATGGATCCATCATGCCTTGTTACCACTGTGCAGGCTAGTGGTGTTGGTGTAATGGTGTGGGGAATGTTTTCTTGGCACACTTTAGGCCCCTTAGTGCCAATTGGGCATCGTTTAAATGCCACGGGCTACCTGAGCATTGTTTCTGACCATGTCCATCCCTTCATGACCACCATGTACCCATCCTCTGATGGCTACTTCCAGCAGGATAATGCACCATGTCACAAAGCTCGAATCATTTCAAATTGGTGTCTTGAACATGACAATGAGTTCACTGTACTAAAATGGCCCCCACAGTCACCAGATCCCAACCCAATAGAGCATCTTTGGGATGTGGTGGAACGGGAGCTTCGTGCCCTGGATGTGCATCCCACAAATCTCCATCAACTGCAAGATGCTATCCAATCAATATGGGCCAACATTTCTAAAGAATGCTTTCAGCACCTTGTTGAATCAATGCCACGTAGAATTAAGGCAGTTCTGAAGGCGAAAGGGGGTCAAACACCGCATTAGTATGGTGTTCCTAATAATCCTTTAGGTGAGTGTATAACAAAGAAAGGAGAATGTGCTTTTCCCCTCCAATATAAATTCTTACTCTAAAATTTGATTAATTAGATATTTTAAAAAAAGTTATGAACTGATCATCTAAATCAGAATTTATTTCCTGTTTCAAATAGTAGAAAACTTCAGTTACGCACTGATGTATAACAGGTGGGCTGGGATTCTTCCAGTTAAGCAAGATAAGTCTATGTGCTGGTACTATGGTATCGGCAATTACAATCAATTTGTCTTTCTCCATTGTAAGCCCATTCGGGAGTCCACCAAACACAGCTGTTCGTGGGTTAAGAGTGATTGAAGGCTGTCTGAGAGGCATTCAAAGATTTTTGTCCAGAATAATGTTAATTTGGTGCAGGCCCAAAACATGTGGCCCAGCAAGGCTAGAGCCAAATTGCAACGTATATATGTTGTATCTTGCCCTGGATACATTTTGGAGAGTTTTAAAGGAGACAATGTTCTCTATAAAAGACTTTAAATTGGATAATTGAATGCTTTGCACATATGCAGCTGGAATATATTATAGCATGGCTGCTTCCCACTTCTTTTCAGTGATGTCAAGTGAAAGATCCTTTCCTAATTGTGCCCTAGGGTCTCTGAAAGGAAGAGATTTTAATATGTTTTTATAGATTTTTGAGATGCTGTCTGAGTCTTCAAGACTGATCAGTATTGCCTCTGGAATGGGTGACAGATGAAGAAAACTGAGCAGGTTGTTTTTAGCAAAGTGTCTGATTTGAAAGTAGTGGAAAAATCATGTTGATGGAAAGTTAAATTTGAAGAGTAATTTCAGAGGGAAGAAAAAGGTGATTATCATGTAAATGTGCAACATATAAGAACATCTCTGTCTTAAAGTGGTTCCTGCATTGGTTCCATATTCTGCGCGAGTGATGTACAATTGGATTATCGGTATATTGACAATAATTTCTATGTACTGGGGCACAAATCAAGGCATGTAATGAAGTACAAACGTTAACATTATACAAAGTTATTGTCTTTTATACCTGCATTTTCATCACTCTTTAATTTAATATTGTTCTTTATCAGTATGCTGCTGCTGGAGTATTTGAATATTCCCTTGGGATTAATAAAGTATCTATCTATCTATCTATCTATCTAGTGAGATTCTATTTCTATTGCAGACCAAGCTTGTGTATGCTCAACAATTTGTGACAATGCCCAGGTCATCATAGCTTGCATATCAGCAACCCACTAATAAAACTCAAAGTTAGGTAATGCCGTTTTTTTCAATCTATATGCTCCCACTATACCAGAGTATATCAAAAAGCAAGGCGAGCTACAACAGCTATGCAGATGACATGCAGCTTTACTTATAATCTTGAGCACCTAATGATCCTGATGCTCTGGGTTCTCTGGCCCAATGGCTGTCTTGTATTTCTGAATGGATGAATAGTAATTGCCTTGAGCTTAATAAGGAAAAACAACAGAAATATTAATTGCTGAAAAAATAGAAGTAGTGACGGTCATAGAAACAAACTTGATCCCTTAGTGTTAAAAGTCAAGACAAAAGAAAAAAATTTAGATGTGTAGTTAAATCGCACATTAAACATATTAATAGAGCTGCATTTTTTTCATTCAAGGAACACTGCAAATGTTGGACCTCTTAAAATATTGGGAGATGCTGAAAAATAAATTCATGTATTTGTTTTTAGTTCTTCACACATTTTGCAACTCTTTGATGGCCAAAGCAATATTCTGCACAGAGTTGTGCTGGGCCCATAACATTACTTCAAGAGAGGCCCACCGAATCAACAAGTTAATTAAAGAGCAAGCTCAGTTATGGGACCCACTGGACGTAGTTGTGTAAGAGAGAATGAAGATAAAACTGAGTGTCATTATGAACAATGCTGCACATCCTCTCTCTGTTACACACTAACTCTGAGGACGTTCAACCAACGGACCATTCAGCAGAAGTATGTCAACATCACGACTCTGGGCTCCTTTATACTGTACCAACAATAATACGCCAGTATAGCGCCTCACTGAGACTGCCAAGTGAGAAGTTGTCGTTCTTTTTAGTCATTCTGGTGTGTGTTCTGATCATAGTATATTTATTTATATATCTAATGAGCTTCTGTAAAGAGCTAAAATGTCCTCTTGAACGAACAACTTTCTATCTATGTATGTTTATTACCTATTTTTATTGATATGTAATTTACTTATTCTTATTTTTATCTATTCCTAATTTGTTTTTCTTCTCTTTCCAATATTGCAAAGCACTTTGAGCTACATCCTTTGTATGAAAATGTGCTATAGAAATAACTGTTGTATGTGTCTCCTAGGAACAGTTGACCAAAATACAAAACTGTAGAAATGGGATTAAAAAAATGGATAAACATATTAATAGCATTGCATAACACTGTTCACAATCACTGACACATTTACAGGTAATGACGCCGATTTAAATAAGAATAAAAATAATTCACAGTAACGATGATAAAGTAAATAAGAAATAAACTAGGTTTCAAAGTGATCATTAAATTGAATTTGACAGAGTGGTACTGTATGTTGACACTGATTTGTTGCAAATTCAGCACTCTGTGGCATTCCTAAAGTTGGCATTTTTATCACGAGTGTCATTCCACCTCCATTTGCACTATCACCTTTAGCCTATGAATCATCACAATCATTGGCCTCCAGCCCCAACCTTTAAACCAGTTCACTACAAAAAAAAAAAAAAAACGCTGTCTTTTAGGTTGATAGGCAAACTATATGGCAAAACTTTGTGGACGGGGGACTCTCACACCTATATAAGCTTGTTAAGACACCAAATTCCAAAAAGAGGAGTATTAATATGGAGGTGCTCTAACCTCTGCAGCTATAACAACCTCAGTTCTTCCCACAAGCATTCATGGTTTCAGGTAGTGATGTTGGACAAGAAGAACAGGCTCACTGAATTTGAATTCATTTCAAAAGTGTTCAATAGAGTTAAAGTCAGGGCTCTGTGCGGCCCACTAGAGTTCCTCCATGTCTTCATGGACCTGGCTTTGCACATGGGGCAGAGTCATGCAGGAACAGAAAAGGGCCTTCCTCAAACTGTTGCCACAAAGTCGGAAGCTCACAATTGTCTAAAATGTCATTGTGTGCGGTACCATTACAAACTAATGGACCTAGCCCTAACCACGACATTATCCCTCCTTGACCAAACTTTATAGAAGGCATTATAGAGACCGGATAGTAGCATTCTCCTGGCATCCATCAAACCCGGATTGGTCCAACAGACTGACAAAACAGCAGAAATCACTTTTCTACTGTTCCAGATTCCAATGGTGGTGTGTTTTACGACACTCTTGCAGTCACATGGCATTGCACATAGTGATCTTAGGTTTTGTGTAGCTGCTTGGCCATTAAAACCCATTTCACAGAGCCAATGACACACAGTTCTTGAGCTGAAGTTGGTTCCAGAGTCAGTTTGGACCTCTGTTGTGAGTGATGCCACAGATTATTTTATGCAATATCCACTCAGTGGGACTGCATGGTCCACCACTTTGTGGCTGAGCAGTTGCTGCCCCTCAACACTTTCATTTCACCATAATAGCACAAGTCAAATCTATCAGGGCAAAACGTTCACATACTGACTTTTGACTTGCAGCATCCTTTGACAGTGCCATGTTTCAAGTCACTGAGCTCTTCCTTTTGGCCTATTCTGGTGCCAATGGCGACTGCATCACTAAGTGCTTGGATTTATGAACCAGTTAACAATAATTGTGTTTCTCCAGGAGACACATAACCAGATTAAGGTGAAAAACTCAGTTAAGGCAGAAGCCTGGTTTCTTAAAAATCAACATTAATGTGAGAAAATAGTCTTCTGGAGTTCTCCTTTGTCAAAATGTTCAGACATCATTAACTGCACGAAAAAAAGAGTTAAACAGCATGATCGGCCACCATGAATTTGAAAATAAACATGACGCCTGTGTTAATTTTTGTGTTTTATAAATATGTTTAGTCAAGCTGACGCTTTATTTATAGCTTTCTATCACCCGATTCCGCACAGCTCACTCTCTTCTGCCTGGCTGTGCGACTGAGCCCTGCAAAGAACCAGCATACTGGTATGTGTGCTTCTTGCCTTACAGCCAGTGCTGCTGGAATAATAATGTAGGTATCTTTACTTCAATAAGTACTGTGTTAGGTTCCTTGTCACTTTTAAAACTATTGTAATGTGCGTTAAATTTTAACATTTTACCCTACTGCTTGCGAGATTTGCCGAGTTTAGCACTATAAATTTGAGGCATCAACATAAGTTTAGTGAGTTCTGAAATATTGAGACACATTATTTCAGCCAGAAGAAGGAATAACGCAATTGCTTGAACATTTTGTTGATGGCTGCTGGAAGCATGTGCGAAGCAAATACATGCACAGGCTGACATAGTACAATAGACATGCTCAGATAACAAAATCCTTAACAGTAGCCCTGTGATAAGCAGTCCATGGTGTTATGCAAGTTTGAAATAAATAATCAAGCCCAACAACGTGCAGGCATGGAATCGGGTTCAGGTGTGAGCTAGCACACGCCACTCCGGGGATGGTCGAGATGTCTGGCCAATTGCACACACACATGCAAATGTGAACATCAGACAGGTGCCTCATATGCACCATGGAGGTAGCGTCATTTCACCCCTCCATCCAATTAGTCAAGTTAGTATAAGAGGAGCCTGCATGGCCGAGAGGGACAAACAGGAAAGATAGAGATTAAAATGGAGGGAAAAGAAGCACAAAGAAAGAAAGAACAGGATCATGAAGGAGATGAAGAAAAGGAAGCAGGCAGCTGAGAAGAGAGACCCTCAGAGCAGCATAGGGCCAACACAAGAGGTGGCTGAAGAAGGCCACTCCAACGGAGCATTTTTGGAGTACCTGGAGTGACCCAATGCTCGCTCCCACATAAGTCTGGGGAGTGGCAGTGGGAAATGGAAGAAGCGAAGTGAGGCTCAGCACAGCCATGGGACCCAAGTCTACGAGAGAAAATGGGAGGTCATGCCTATTGGTATGACGTCTTCCCTGTCAGCAGGATCCCATACGAGGTAAGCAATTGTACCAAGTGTTGTGAGTTTAAGAAACTGTATCCTGCCTAGTGATTTTAACCTCTTTTTAATGGAATACTTATTTATTGGATATTTTAACTTCCCGTGTTTCACTCATTTTATGGATTATTTATTTATGGAAAATTAATGTACTGCACTTTTTGAACACTACTTGATTTTCGGATTGTCTTTAATAAAAGGACCGTTACTTTTGCACCTGCCCCTTGGCTGTATATTTGTGTCCTAATTTGCCCAGCTCATCGTGGTACATGATTATCTATGGTTCAGGTTCAAGTGGCTCCAGAACTTAATAGGGAGTATGGATCCAACCAGGACCATCACAAACCGGGTTAAGGGTTTACATGGCCATATAATCAGATTATTAGAGGAAAACTCTACCCCTGTTAACCAGGTTTCTCAGAGGCCAATAATCCAATTTCTCTATTTAGAATAAGTATGTAAATGGTATTTTAGAAACCATGAATAACTGGGTTATTGAAGCTCATGTAAGTGCACCAAAGGAAACACCGCAGCTCAGTTATTTGAAGGGGTGTCCACATGTTTTTGGCTGGAGAGTATATAAGCCTCCTGTATGAGTGAGTAGGCCCTACCACAGATGGGCACCTTGTTCAAGATTAGTTCTCACTTTGCTCCTGAAGCTGCACTGATAGGCTGCTCCTTCCACACTCTCAAACTGTATTAATGTGGTGCATAGTTTTATGTTATTTTAGCTTCCTAGATCTTTATCTCATCAGAGATGTGCTACTTAAAGCAGTACTGCTGGCCTTCTTGGTCTCTCCTGCATTGTTCTTTATTGGCCATCAAATTGTATCGTTCATATCACAGCCACAAGAAAAAACAAAATCCCAAACTTCTGTCTTATTTTACTAAACATTGCATGGAATAGTAGGAAAAAGGTGGGCTGGCTTCACCATGTGGAAGGTGAGGTACTACCTCAAGTGGAGGAGTTTAAGTACCTTGGGGTCTTGTTCAAGAGTGAAGGGACAGGGGATGGTGAGATCAACAGATGGATGGGGCGGTTAGCGCAGTTATGTGGTTGCTGTACCAATCTGTAGTGGTGAAGAAGGAGCTGAACCATAATGTGAAGCTCTCAATTTACCAGTCGATCTACATTCCTACTATCACTTATAGTTATGAACTTTGGGTAATGATTGAAAGGACAGAATCACAGGTACATGCAGCCATTACAGATGGAATGAGAAGCGCAGACACCCAGGAAAGGTTCGGAGTACAACCGCTGACCCTCCACCTTGAGAGGAGCCAATTGAGGTGCTTTGGGCATCTGATATTGATGCCTTCTTTCAGAGATTTTAATGAGCACAAACAGCTGGGACGGGACCCCAGGCTCACTGAGAGGATTCTCTCTCCTAAATGGTTGGGGAACACCTGGGAATCCCACATTATGAGTTGGCAAGTGTGACTAGGGAAAGGGACGTATGGGCCTAACCACCAAGACTGATGCCCACGGTACCTGACTTAGGACAAGCAATGGAAAATGAATGAAGTAAATTTAAAAAAAAAAAAAAAACAATTTTTAGAATATATAATTAGTTAGAATTGTACTTTTCTCACCAGAAGCACACTGTCCTAAGATTTGGAGTTAATGAGCTGTACAAGTCCATCCTGCCCTGTACATGTCATGTACACAGCAGCGTACTGTTCTGAGATGTTTTGATAAGGAAAGACCGATTCAAGGTGAGGGAGATAGAACTTTAGAGGTAAATCTCTCCTACTCATTAATCATGGCTCCAAAGAGAGGGTACGTGCGGCATGTTGATTAGTACACTTAAAGCTAAAATCGCACTGGACTCTTTACAGATGAAAATAAAGGATCCCCTTATAAGCCTTGCAGCCCCAAATCCCAGCTTTACCGGACACAAAAACTTTTGTTTCACCTTCTTCTAAGAACAAGGGTGTAACCAGCATATTCCCAACCCACTGATCTAAAAAAACAAAATCGTGCCATCATGTCTGGATGCCTGGAGGGGAGGTGAGCCAGTGGGCCTTGTACTTAAATGGATTCTTTTATCTCGTTTTTGAGCTTTTAATTACGTTCTGCCTTCTTTGCTTCCTTACCAGGTCATTCACAGCTCACAATGTAAAAGTGACAGAGAGAATAAAATTACATATGAGAATACAGAGAAAGACTTGTGTCAGTGTGCCTGGATACGCATTAAAGGACTGAAATTAGCAGGACGTACAATGTTAAACTTTACAAGTATTACTGAGATGACATCGTTCCTTAAACATCTGTACAATAATTATTAATAATTATATCATGTACTCATTCATTTTTACATCAGTTATTAGACAGGACAAACACACACAAATATATCCTTACGAGAATGTGCGCGCGCGCACACACACACAAATTCACAGGAAGTGAATTTTCTATTTTTTTTTTCTTTTTTTTTTTTTAAAACTTGGTGGCATTGTAGTCTTTCAACATGATTCAATGGAGGCGATTTGAAAAGAACGGCTAATAGGAGGTTAAATTAAACAATGAAAGCGGGCAACCCTGAAGTATTTTAGTGTGTACTGCCAAAAGTAAGGAAGACAGAAGATCTGAGGTAAGGCTGTAATAATCCCTCATCATGGCGCCAGAGAGTGGCGACGTGTTACATTTTGATTGACATATGAAGACAATATGAACCTGTGATGCTTGGGCTGAAACACTTATTTAAAATTTCAATGCGGAACCGACTTTTTTTTTTTTTTTTTTTTAATTTACATAAAAGCCCTGTTCAAGAATGGCATAGGTACATACCAGATAACCCTGGCGCCTTATGGATTGAGCATCCCCCAAGTTCTAATCACAAATCTTTTTAATGTCTGTGTGTAGTTTAAACATTTCCATCAGCAACTGCAGTATTCCTTCAGAATCCAAACTGTCAGTAGATCGGCAGTGGTAAGACAATGTGTGAATGGGATCTGCAATGGAGCAACATTTGTGACAAGAACAGGCCACTCAGCCCAACATGCAGGTCTATTCCACTCACTAAGATTGTACCAAAAAAAAATATGAAGTGGAGATCTAAAGGTACCTAAAGTCCTACTCTCCACCACACTACTTGGCAATTTACTCCATGTGTTTTTGGTTATTTGTGTAAAGAAAACCCTTCTAGCATTTTGGCAAAATCTTCCATTAAGTTTCTATCTATGACCCTGTGTTTCTGTTACAGCCGAGATCCACTGTCCTCATTCCTTCCATAATTTTAAACACTTTAGTCATGTCATCTCTAAATATCCATTTTTTTTTTTTTATAAAAAGGTTCAACACCTTCAAACTTACCACATAGCTCAGACCTCTTATTCTGCTTTGTTGCTCTCCTCTGGGCTTTCTCTAATGCTGCTGTCTTTTTTAACATATGGATACTGTACTCCAGGTGAGGCCTCACTAGCTTGATTAAAGCTTATGTATAGCCATCCCAACTTGTACTCCTCAAATCATATGCCTTATATAACCTAACATTCTGGTAGTCTTCTTAATGGCTTCACCAGCTGGGGTGAACTATTTGAAATATCACATATGATGAAGCTGCTCATAGACATCTTCTAACCACATTAAACTGTTATCATATGGCAATGGAATGGCACTCTTCAGAAGACTGAGGACCTGGTACTGTCAAAATTTAGACTTCAAACCACCCTGTAGATATGGTAAATCACACAATGTTTTTTGAGATCAAGTTTCTTTTGATAATGTATTTTTGTCAACAGTTCTGAGGGGTGTAGGCAGGTATATATTTCATTGTACTATGGAAATAAGAAGAGAGTTTCACTTCCTTTTATCAAATTGTTTAAACAAATCTGTGCCTTTATGTGAAATAATTCTGTACAGTACTTAATAAGTTGTAAAAATTTTTACATGTCACAGCACTCAGTGCCTGAACTCAGTTAAAAGTACAAAAATAAACCGAATTGAATGTAAAATCTGTACAAATGTATGTATTCTGTGTTTATATACAATACAGTTTATTTTTGTATAGCCCAAAATCACACAGGAAGTGCCGCAATGGGCTTTAACAGGCCCTGCCTCTTGACAACCCCCCAGCCTTGACGCTCTGAGAAGACAAGGAAAACTCACTAAAAAACCTTGTAGGGAAAAATGGAAGAAACCTCGGGAAAGGCAGTTCAAAGAGAGACCCCTTTCCAGGTAGGTTGGGCGTGCAGTGGGTGTCAAAAATATATGTATATATTAATATGTATGTATGTGTATTATTTATATTTAATTTTTATATATATACTAGCAAAATACCCACGCTTCGCAGCGGAGAAGTAGTGCGTTAAAGAAGTAATGAAAAAGGAAACATTTTAATAATAACGTAACATGATTGACATTGTCATTGTAATGAGTGTTGCTGTCATATATATATATATATATATATATATATATATATATATATACACACACAAAACCATGCTTTTATCAAGGCTTCCGTCAGGTAGCCTTTTGAAATGAAATTTTCCTCCAATCAGTCGTAGCAACGCTTTCTTCCGACTGTTACATTTTTGTAGCTCTGATGTGTGCATCAATGTAATCGGTGTACCAGGAAATCATGCATTGACAGAAGTTCCCCTTTGCTTGGAATGCAAAGTGTGATTAAATGCGTTTTTTTTTTTACGCGTTATGGAGCACATGCATTGAAGCTTCTCAGCTGTGCTTGTGCTAAGAAAAGGAAACATTTTAAAAATAACGTAACATGATTGTCAATGTAACCTTTTGTAAGTAGTGCCTGGAGGATTCAGAGTGTGGAGAAACTCTAGAGACAGCGTGTGTATTAACTTGTGGATTTTTCTGTGAGTATTTGGTGGCAGCGTCACAAACTCTCTTCCGTAACACTGCGTGCATTAGCTGTGGAGCTCAGCTCAGAGCGAAATGAGGTGAATGGGAGGGAAGATGATGACGTGACTCCCCTACCTGCCTTAACTGTCAATCCCCCACAAACACAGTCTCTCGGAATTTGCATAAGCACAGCCCTTCACCAGCAATTTTAACTTAGTTACAAAGTGATTAAAACTCTCGTTTATACCCTGCGTCCTCTCATTAAACTTGTATCCCGCATTAGCCGTGGGCATGACAAATCGCAGCTTTGTTTTCGAAGTAGCTACACTCATGAATATGCTTGTACGTGTCACTCGTTCGCTTCTTATTGTTTCGCTGCCTTATCAATTGTATAATGCATGTTTTCTTCAGTGCTTTTTGGAGCTCTTCCTTGTTTTCTACGTACTGCGTTGACAGTCAGTTCATGTGATTAAGTGGGAGGCGTGATGATGTCACACGAAACTCCGCCCCCCCACGGCCATCGAGCTCAACTCCATTACAGTATATGGAGAAAAATAGGTTCCAGTTATGACCGTTATGCATAGAATTTTGAAATGAAACCTGCCTAACTTTTGTAAGTAACCTGTAAGGAATGAGCCTGCCAAATTTCAGCCTTCCACCTACATGGGAAGTTGGAGAATTAGTGATGAGTGAGTGAGTGAGTGAGTGAGGGCTTTGCCTTTTATTAGTATAGATACACACACACACATATATATATATATATATATATATATTAATATTTGCAAGTACACACAGTATACATACATTTGCATTTAAATAATTGTGTCATGTGGGTATGTCAATTTTTCAAAGGACAGTGTGACCTGTTGGATTAAATTAAAGAAAAAATAGTCAAAAAATTAAGGAATCAATAGAGTTTACTGACATCATCTTGTTTACTGATTTGAACTGTTTACTGCTATCAACTGACATCATGCTCAGCACCGAGGGATGCACTAGGCAGCCTGTTGTCACCCTTTTGAAATTTTCAGATGTTCATACAGTTCTTGATGGTCCCACAAACGCATCTTTCATACTAACAGAAGACCAAAATTTATCAAATTTCTTTAAAGCAGTGATAATGTGTTTCTGATATGAATGCGAGCAACATAGGAGCAGCACAAGGAACAGCCCTGAATCCTTTTCTCTTTACTCTGTACACCTCCGACTATAAATATAACAGCAGGTTGTGTCGCTTGCAGAAATTCTCAGATGATTCTGTACTTATGGGACGTGTTCACAAGTGGGATGAAACAGTGGAGAGGAGGCAGGTGGAGAACTTTGTTTCTTGGTGCAAACAGAATTGTCTGCACCTTAAGCATCAGCAAAACCAAGGAATTGGTTATTGACTTTCACTGCACCAAAAAGTTTCTATGTCCAGTCACTAATAAGAGAGTGGATGTAGAGGTGGTACACACACACACAAAGACTTATATTCTGTATACTGATCACATGTTTAAGGTTCCAGGGATAAAAAGCACCTGGATTAAATACTCCATCTCAACTGCTATTAATCTTTTAAATAAGTTTAGAACATTAGAACAATCCAGACGAGAACAGGCCATTCAGCCCAACAAAGCTCGCCAGCCCTATCCACTGGTTTCCTCCAAGAAAACATCAAGTCGAGTTTTGAAAGTCCCTAAAGTCTTACTGTCTACCACACTACTTGGTCGCTTATTCCAAGTGTCTATCGTTCTTTGTGTAAAGAAAAACTTCCTAATGTTTGTGCGAAATTTACCCTTAACAAGTTTCCAACTGTGTCCCCGTGTTCTTGATGAACTCATTTTAAAATACAAGTCTCGATCCACTGGACTAATTCCCTTCATAATTTTAAAAACTTCAATCATGTCACCTCTTAATCTTCTTTTGCTTAAACTGTAAAGGCTCAGCTCTTTTAATCTTTCCTCATAATTCAACCCCTGTAGTCCTGGAATCGGCCTCTTTGCTCTTTTCTGGACCTTCTCTTGTGCTGTTATGTCCTTTCTGTAGCCTGGAGACCCAAACTGCACCCAGTACTCCAGATGAGGCCTCACCAGTGCATTATAAAGATTGAGCATAACCTCCTGTGACTTGTACTCCACAGATCAAGGCGCTATATAACTTGACATTCTGTTAGCCTTCTTAATGGCTTCTGAACACTGTTGGGAAGTTGATGACTCCTAAATCCTTCTCATAAGGTGTACTCTCGATTTTCCGACCGCCCATTGTGTATTCAAACCTAATATTTTTTCTTCCTATGTGTAATACTTTACATTTACTGACATTAAATTTCATCTGGCAAAATCTGCCCAAGCCTGTCTGCTATCCAAGTCCTTCTGTGATGATATAACGAATTCCAAATTATCTGCTAATCCACCTATATTGGTATCATATGCAAACTTAACCAGCTTGTTACTTATATTCCTATCTAAATCATTTATATATATTAAAAATAGCAGCGGCCCTGCACTGACCCCTGTGGAACACCACTCATAACATCAGCCATTTCTGATGAGGCTCCTCACAACATCACCCTCTGCTTCTTGTGTCTGAGCCAATTCTGTACCCATCTAAAAACATCACCCTGAACTCCCACTTCTTTTAACTTGATGCCCAACCTCTCATGTGGCACCTTATCAAATGCTTTCTGAAAGTCCAGATCAATAATATCATCTGCTCCACTTTGATCGTATGCTTTTGTTGCCTCCTCATAGAATTCCAACATGTTAGTAAAACACGACCTCCCTCTTCTGAACCCATGCTGACTGTTCAGAATAACTCCTGTCCTTGCCATGTGTTGCTCAATCTTATCCTTAATAATTAATAAAGTTTAACTTTAATTAACTTTCTTACACCTAACACAAGAGACAAACAGGTAACACTCACATCAATCATTAATTAGTCAAGTCTTAATGCTTTCATTTTTTATGAACAACTATATTATGTTATACCATCAGTATTATATTCACCATTGTACTGTATTTCTAAATATTTTTTATATGTTTAAAGTTTATGTTTGATATTGTGTTGTTTATTGACGTGATTTTAATAATAAGTTGTAGTCTCTCAAAACCAGCTGACAAAAATTTCTCTCTTGGGCCAATAAAAACGAACATAAAACATAACAAACACCTATACTGTATATACTGCATATGTGAATTTCTGCATTTATATAAATATCGCATGATGCTTCTCCTATTTATTTCAAAAGTGTTTGTACTGCACTTCATTCCTCTTATTTGAAGCCCATCCTTCATTGTGCACAGGTTAGACTCCAATTCCCTGTGACCCTGAAAAAGTTAAGTCAAGTTGTGGAGCATGCACTGGTACAGCGCGTTGCCGCACTCACTACATGACGAAACAACTCGGGATCTCGGTTTGCACCCCCCCAGGCATATACGCGGTCCAGTCCCACCCTCTGGAAATGACTCTCTATCTGCCACAGCCAGGTGTTACGTGGGCGACCCCTTGGCCTGGTCCAGCCACTCGGGTCCCCAGCAATGAGGATTTTACGAGCTGGATCAACCTCAGGGAAACGTGTCACATGGCCGTAGTGCCATAACTGACACTCCCTCACAATGCAGGTAATGTGCCTCATTCGAGACTCCATGAGCAACCACTCATTTGACACAAAGTCAAACCAACGGTACCCAAGGATTCTCTAAAGAGACACAGTACCAAAGGAGTCCAGTCTTCGTCTCAGGTCACTGGATAGTATCCATGTCTCACAACCATATAGCAAGACAGGAAACACCAGGACTCTAAAAACTTGGACTTTCGTCCTTTTGCAGATATCAGGAGTGCCACACACCCCTTTCTAGTGACCTCATGACCCCCATGCTCTCCCAATCCATCTACTGACTTCATAGGAAGAGTCACCAGAGACATGAATGTCACTGCCGAGGTAACTAAACGTCTCGACGAGGTCGACATTCTCTCTGCAAACAGACACAATGCTGATGGCCGCGCCCAAGAGGTCATGAAAGGCCTGGCTCCTGGTTTTTATCCAGGACACTCAGAAACCCATACACTCAGACTCCTCGCTCAGTCTCTCAAAAAAAGTAAAAGTTTAAGTGAATTCTAGTCTGTTATGTTATAGTCATGTGTCGCTTAAAGATGGCATTTGGTTTCAACCAGCGTGTTCCATTAGTCGATTTTGTTTTTAATTGTATATTAATTTTAATTAATTAATTTTAATTGTATATTAAGGGGGGGCAGGGGTGTGTCTCTGTACCTGAAGTCATTTTTCACTGCGTTGACTTTAGATAAAAGGCGCCATGTCTGCATTGTTACATTCCGCGCCTTAGTGTTATTTTCACCATAATGACATGTCGAGCATACACCTGACCTGATATAACCTACCCTAAGCTAACTTAGCCTAACATCAGCATACTACTACACGTCACATAATAATAGTTATTAAAAAATACAGTAATAATACAACATGAACACTTAAGACGACATTTAGACGCTATTTGATTTCATTTTTTGTACCTCTACGGAACCTCCATTGTTAGTCAGGACGTTGTTAACAGAATCATGACTGCATTTGCAATTATTGCATATCATGCTGGGATAATAAGAGGGAGCACAAATTTGAATATCAGATCAATAGTTACTAACACACGTGTATTCAGAGGCAAGCGGTGTAGAGTAGTGCAGCAAAAAAGGCTTATGACTTTAAATTTTAAAGTTTCAATCACTACCTCCATGTAAAACGTACAGGTCAACACACTGTAAAATGACTAGCATTATGTTAACTGTTAAAAAGACCTTACTCATACGGCATCACTGCTCTCGTAGGTCACAGCGAAATCCCCAGTATCGGGTTGACAGTTGGAAATGCTGGATTCGAAAATAAATGCTGTTTAGGGTTAAATTAACTCATGCAGTTTTGCAGTGTGCTATTTCAGGTATTACGGATTTTGCAGTGCATGTGTGCTATGTCACCTTGAGAGGACATTCTGCTTACAAAGTGTTATATAAAAGGGGGCTTATTTGGTAAAGAATAGCATACATGTAAAAAGTAAATATCTGTTTAGTCCTTACAAATCAAGTTCATAAGTTTTGTATGCATGTTAAGACATCACCAGATGTACTGTACAGTGAGCATCCCCATACTCTTTTAAAAATGACTGTTCTTAAATTGCTCTTTGGATGGATGGATAGATAGATAAGAACTTTATTTATCCCGAGGCAAATTCTTTTGTCATATACATGCTCAGTGCAACAAGAGGAATAAAGATAAGGTAATAAAGAGTTAAAAAGATCAGTAATAATAGTGCAGATAAATAAACAGAATAACAAAATAACTTTAACCAAAATAACAAATAACTATAACTAATAGTTGGTATTATAGCTATATAACTAATTTGTGCAAAGCAACAAACAACTATAACAGATAAAATTACAGATTATTAGTGCAAGTGGTAATGAAAAGTGACTAGTGTTTATGCTATAAAAAAAATGAGATAGCAGCATGTGATGATGAGAAGGATCACCTACAGAATGAGGAAGAATTATACAGTCTTATTGCCACAGGTAGAAAAGATTTCCTGTGGCATTCGATTCTACACTTGGAGGCAATGAGTCTTTTGCTGTGTGTGCTCCGATGACCCATCAAGGAGGCCTGCATGGGGTGAGAGGGGTTGTCCATGATACCGAGAAGCTTTTTCAGCATTCTCTTCTCAGACACCTCCGCCAGGTTCTCCAGTCTGACACCCGGGACAGAACCAGCCTTTTTAATCAGTTTGTTCAGCCTGTTGGCCTCAGCTGTCTTCAGCCCACTGCCCCCAACACACAGCTGCAAAAAACACCACACTCTCCAGCACAGAGTGATAGAACATAGTCAGCATTTTCCTGCAGACATTGAAAGACCCGATCCTCCTCAATAGGTAAAGTCGGCTTTGCCCTTTCTTGAAAACCGTGTTGGTGTTCTTGGACCAGTTTACTGTCCATGTGTACCCCCAGTTACCTGTAGTCCTCAACCACCTCAACATCAGTTCCTCTGATGGTGACAGGGGTGGGAAAAGGAGCCTGTTTTCTAAAGTCCACAACCAGTTCCTTTGTCTTTGTGATGTTTATCTGTAAAAAATTTAGCTCACACCACTCCACAAAGCTGTCCACCACCCTCCTGTATTCATCCTCCTGTCCTTCCCTGATGCAGGCCACAATGGCAGAGTCATCAGAGAATTTCTGCAGATGACATGACTGAGACCTGTACCTGAAGGTAGACGTATAGAGGGTGAAGAGGAAGGGTCATAGGACAGTTCCCTGCAGCACCCCCGTGCTGCTCAGGATGCTATCAGAGCAGCAGCTCTTCAGCCGGACATGCTGTGGTCGATTGGTTAAATAGTCCGTAATCCAGGCTACCAATGGGGCGTCCACCTGCATTTCCGTAAGCTTATTTCCCAGCAGTGATAGTCTGATTGTGTTAAAAGCACAGGAGAAGTCGAAAAACATGACCCTCACAGTGAACCACTGCACTCTGGCAGGGGCTCTATGCATATGAAATGGCGTCTTTGGGCTCTGAAAAAGTCCATAATATGTGGACATGACAAAAATCTTTACATCAAGATACTAACATTTTAAAAATACCTAAACTGGTGTCACCGTACGCAGCAAGAGTTCTTTTAATTATTATTTTAAACTCCGGAGCCCATTGGTACTTCAGACATCGTATCTTTTCATTGTTATTTATGCACAGATCTAAATAAATAAGTTTCTTTTTGGAACCTTCAGGTGGATGGATGGTTCTTTAAGGAACAAAAAACGGTCCACAATGAAAAAATGCTTTTGGTTCTAATAGGCACCATTATTTTTCAGAGCACAAAAGTAAATGTAATAATGTTAATTTGACTTACTTTCTCAAAATAAATGTTATGTATTACACTTCTTACACATTTATGCGATCTTTGTATGGTGTGCAAAACTGAGTAACACTTGTCAACAAAGATTCTGCTTAGGGGTGTTTTAAAAGCACTTTAAAATGCCGATTCTGAAATTTTCCGTACATGTTAAGACATCCCCAGATGTCCAGTGTGCATCTCCATACACTCTTTAAAAATGATAGTTTTCAAGTTACTGGAAGTCTTTCTATAGGCTGTATATTTAGTAACCTCTTATTAAGGTGAACTTTTGAAGCTAAATTCAGGATTAAAGTGTTTTTATTGTTGTGTGAGAACATTCTGGAAATGTCACAGTGGTCAGTGACAAGCATGGCGAATTGTTTCAACAGAACATTTCCGAAATGGAAAAGCGATTCCAAGACAACTGGAGCCCCAGTGTGCTTGCCGACGACTGCAGGACCCCTGACAGGGATACTCGTGAGGCCTAGTACAGCAGAACATTGTACATGCGGTGTAAACTTACATATAGTAAATTTGAATTGGGTGTCACTTAAAATTCTGGAGCGATGAAGCCTGATTAGATTTTTAAATTCAGCACACAAAATACTGTAAGATTCACAGTATTAAAACAACAAATACATTTTGTTAGCCATTGTTATTCGTGGACCGGTACCACCTTCCGGTGGAAGCCAGTGACATTTAGAAGCATGCTCTTAAAAATGCTGGTTCTTTAATGGCAGTTTACAGAGTTGTGTGGCTCCTTGCTTGGCAGAAAATCATTTCATTCTGGGAAGGGTTTTTGTGGACTTGAAAACCTTCTTAATAAGTGGACAAAACAGAAACCTTTAATGTAGACTAGTCAGGAGACTTAACAGATCAAGAAATCCTGAGCTTATGCTGCGTTCACGGGCTCTTGGACTATACGGAGCTCTGAGTCGTAATGTTTCCCCTTCCCGAATCCCGAGATTGCTGTTGAATTGTTATTTGGTCTCTCAAAATCAAAAAAAAAAAAAAAAATTGTGGAAATAAATAAATAAACTTATTAAATGCATATCAATTCACTCCCAAGTGTAATTCGACCAAAAAAAAAAAAAAAAAGGCATTTCAGTTAATTTTTTTAAACAATTGACTAAGGTGAAAGGTCAGCATTACATCACAAATTGGACGATTTCGGTAGCTTTGTTTTGTCCGAGTTGTAATTCCAAGTTGACAGCTTGACAAGTCAGATTTACCGTCTGTCCCAGAGCACACAACCGCAGCATTAGCCTGTGTCAATGTATGCAGTGAGAGTCTTTAAATAAAAAAAAAATAAAAATAAATAAATAAGGAAACCACTGGGATTTCACAAGCCTGTTGTCATCTATTCATAGTTTATTTATGCAGCTCATTAAAGAAATAAAGCAAACAAATGAATAAATCAAGGTTCTTTCTGGAACCTTTATCTGGGTAATTGTTTTGGGAACCAAAAATATTTCCCCTATGACAGGGGTATCAAATGCAGCTTCTGGTGGGCCACAGTAGCTGCAGGTTTTGGTTCCTGCCACTTTCTCCGTTATTAACCAATTACGATGGCTAATGACACATAGCATAGTATATGATTTTAGTTAACTTGCATTTAGTTTCATTACTTCTTTACCCATCAGCCAAATGATAATGAGATTCAAAATGAGCCAACAGATGAGCAGCCTCACTTAGATCCCATTTGCACCTGTGTCTTTCATTCCACATTGGTTTCAATAAAACGGAAAAAAGGGGGAAACAAATGAAGTTCTGCTCTGGTCCACGAAACATTTTGATGGTGGCTTTAGGAATGACTGCTGTGACAGAATGATCAAACCAACAAGCTGTACAATTAAATAGCAGGTTTACAAGAACATTTAAATAGGAAATGTGTTGGGAGTAGAAATGGTGGTCCCTCAAGGACTGCCCGAGAGCCATGTGTTAGCTGGTCTTCTTTTGGCTTGCTTTGTATCTCTTTATTGCTTGGTTGCCCACTAATGCAAAAAAAAAAAACAATTAGGCAAGTTAGCCATGACACCGCTGTCCTATGGCATCGCTCTGAAGAGCCACTTTGGCACCTTGATTTTAAAGAGTGCAGGTATTTGGTTTTTCTCCCAACACACAAAGTACCAGATTGAAACAGGTACATGTTAACACAATACAAAGTTATTGTCTGTTTTTACCTGCATTGTCATCACTCTTTAATATTGTTTTTTTATCAGTATGCTGCTGCTGGAATATGTGAATTTCCCCTTGGGATTAATAAAGTATCTATCTATATTGGTTCTTGGTACTCAACCCAAGTCCTGGAGGTCCGCAGTGGGTTCAGGCTTTCATTCCAAAAGGTTTCATGATTAGACACCAGGTCTAGCAGATCATGAAACTTGGTATATTTAGTTATACGGCCTGTTACTGCTTTCATTTGTCCAGACAAATCTTTATCACATTGTAGATTTTTCGTTTTCTGAGAATGGTAACCATATCCTTTGTGGTCCTGAACAGATTTGTAGCTCTGTGTCCCAACCTTCTCTCTCATTTATTTCAAAACATTGAATTAGCATAGATACTTCAAGGTGCATCTACTCAAGTTAAAATGAAAGCACATCAGCTGGGGAGATGGTGCTTCCTTTGTCATTTGCACTTTATGATTAACTAATGGCCAGTTAGGAGACCTGGGTTTGCTTCCCGGGTCCTCCCTGCGTGGAGTTTGCATGTTCTCCCCGTGTCTGCATGGATTTCCTCCCACAGTCCAAAGACATGCAGGTTAGGTGCATTGGCGATCCTAAATTGACCCTAGTGTGTGCTTGGTGTGTTTGTGTGTGTCCTGCAGTGCGTTGGCACCCTACCCGGGATTAGTTCCTGCCTTGTGCCCTGTGTTGGCTCCAGCAGACCCCCGTAACCCTGTGTTCAGATTCAACGGGTTGGATAATGGATGAATGGATAGTTAAGAAAACAGGCAACAATTAAAACAATTATGTAACTATGTAAAACTTAAACAGGCAATTAAAGGTTCTGAAATGTAATAAACTAGTTAACTAAAATGAAGCCCAAACATATTGCTTTAGTAGTAAATAAACTGATTCTAATGAAATGTTTGGTTAAAGCAAAAATCTGCAGCAACTACAGATCACCAGAGGCCTTGTTTATAAAGCCTGCATCTGCACAAAAAGACTCAAGATGTCCGTACACGCAACTTTGAATGCAAATGTCGGGATTTACAAACCAAACCTTGATGGGGGGAAAGGTGCAAATATTTACAGCAGCTCTGACCCATACATACGCAACTGGAAAATGGCGACACCCTTGATGATGAAGCAAGGGAAATGCAGCCATCCATCCATCTTCCAACCCGCTGAATCTGAGCACAGGGTCACGGGGGTCTGCTGTAGCCAATCCCAGCCAACACAGGGCACAAGGCAGGAACAAATCCTGGGCAGGGTGCCAACCCACCGCAGGAGGAAATGCTGCCAAACCCTAACACTGAGCCGGTACTATAATGTACATTGACGTGACAAACATATCGCACCTCAAAAACTATGAATAGGAGGTCCAGACTGTATTTCAGTTCCCTTTTCAGTGGGCCAATTCTGTGTATTTGCACTGAAGACATGTTTTTGGTTTATCGTCAATTTATATCAGCTGCCTTCTGTCACTTCTCAGGGAACTGGCTGACAGGACAGGAACATCTCAGCTAAGCTTCACTCTGTCATACCCGCCGTGTTGGAAACCATTAACTGACTAATGAGGCACTACATCCAGTTTTCATATGGTGTGGATGCCCATACATAAAACACAACATGACTTTGTCACCATAAAAAGGTGTGTCAAGTTCTTCTAATGTAATTGGCGTGATTGACTGCACTCATATTGCAATAAGGGCATCTAGCGAGAATGATGCTGCTTTTGTTTACTGTAAGCAGTGACATTCCAGTAATACACAAGTTATCCAAGATGTGACTGGCAAATCTTGTGGCTCAGTTGCCTAGGTCAAAAGTGATTCATTTATTTTAAGGCAAAGTAGCTTTGACAGATGTGATGGTGCTGCATGTAATGGCTGCCTTCTTGGTAAGGTAACTAACTGGCTGATCCCTCAGGGTTTCACATGGCCCGTACTGTTCATTGTAGTTGTGCGCAGATTTGGTCTCCAGGTTGCAAAAAGAACATAGCAGCACTAGAAAAAATCCAACAGCGACTAGACTGATTCCAGGGCTACAGAGGATGAATTATGAAGAAAGATTAAAAGAGCAGAGCCTTTTCATTTTAAGAAAAAGAAGATAAGAGGAGACTTGACTGAAGTGTTTAAAATTATGAAGGAAATTAGTCTGGTAGATCGAGACTTATTTCAAAATAAGTTCATCATCAACATTGGGATACAGTAAACTTTGAACAAACATTAAGACATTTTTCTTTACAAAAAAAGTTGTGTGGTGGACAGTAGGACTTTAAGGACTTTCAAAGCTAGATTTGATGTTATTTTAGAAAAATTAAGTGAATATGAACGGTGAGTTTTGTTGGGCAGAATGGCCTGTTCTTGTCTAGATTGTTCTAACTACATAATCACATGTGCCAGTTGATAGGTGCTACTGTCTGAGCGGATAGCCACTTGCACCTTTCCCAGAGCACAGAGGAGAGGCACCATAAGGCCATGCATGATCTTACACTTCTCAGTTGTGGAGCACAGCCAGATCATTTTGAGTGTAGGTAGAGAGGTCTTGATGCGTCAGGAGGGAGAGGGTTCTCTTCCAGCCAATGAAGTTCTGCAGCATGGCGATTGCATACCTGTGAGGTTGATTAGTTTGCTCCATATGTGGACATTTCGGGTCAGCATTTGAGGAGCGTTCAAATTTACAAGGTGATTGTAATTTACAGACAGTAAATTACATAAAAAATATGCAGACGCCGGTTTGTTTCTTTTTGTTTTTGGTGTGGCATTTTCCAGTTTTTTAATGTCATCTGCATATTTTCATGCTTGAATTCATGCAAAGTTTCATAAATGAGGCCAGAGTGGAGTACCCCCTACATAGGGGAACCAGTTTTGTTTCCCAAAAGAACCAGGCTCATGAAGGCTCCTGAAAGAACCTGCTTTTATTTAAATCTATAACAGGCTTCATAAGTAACCATCAAAAGACAAGAGACTTGTGATAGGTTTAAACAGACTCGCACACTAAGTGCCATTTTCTTGATCTGTTAGTATTGTTTTTATTTTTTGCCTTATGAAATTTCTTGTATTAGGAATTTGTTAGTTTTCGCATACTCATTGGGGTCAGAGTGCAAGGCCAGCCATTGTGTAGTGCCCCTGGATCAATTGCAGATATAGGGCCTTGCTCAAGAGCCCAGCAGAGTAGGATCTCTTTTGGCAGAAACGGGGATTTGAACCGGCAACCTGCCAGATACCAGCACAGATCCATAGCATCAGAGACACCACTCCTGCTACATTCTAAAAAAAATACAGGTTCTTTAATAGCACTATAAGGTCTTTCACCGAGATGTTGGGTTCATTCGGGAAACCCGAATGAGGCACATTACCTGCACTGTGAGGGAGCATCAGTTACGGCACTACAGCCATGTGGCGCGCTTCCCAGAGGGTAATCCAGCTCGTAATCTCCTCATTTTTGGGGACCCAAGCGGCTGGACCAGGCCAAGGGGTTGCCCACGCAACACCTGGCTGCGGCAGATAGGGGGTCATTTCCAGAGGGTGGGACTGGATCGTGTGTCTGCCTGGGGGTTGCCAACCGGGATCAAGAGTTGTTTCGTCGTGTAGTGGGTGCTGCAACACACTGTACCAGTGCATTCTCCCCAACTTGACTTGTGTGGTTCCTCATAGAGCCATTAAGGGTTCTTTGCATATAAAGTTGGTTCTTTGTGCTTTGAAAACTTCATAATATGTACAAAATGACACACTTTAAACGTATTGTCAGCTACCTACCAGAACACTAACAGATGAAGAATACTTGAACTTTGCCTGTGTAACTGTATGCAGCAAGAGACCTTTTATCATCACGACCCAGTGGTATTTAACAAGTCTTATCTATTCATGTTTATTTATGAAGCCTAATATGGATCTAAATAAATAAAAGTTCTTTCTGGAACCTTCACATGAATGGGTCTTTTATGAACCAATACTGGCTCCCCTATAGCATCGTTCTTAAGAACCACTCTGGCACCTTGATTTTTAAAAATGTAGATGCCTTAATGTGTTAAATATGTCTGTTATGTCCCAATATTAGAAACCATTTCAAAGCTCAAAGAACCAATTTCATATGCAATGAACCCTTCCTGTAACTAAATGGTTCTTTGTCAAGCAACAGTTCTAAAAGGAACCACACAACCCAGCCAAGTGCCATGTTAGAATGGTTTCGTTTTTAAGAATGCAGGTGTCTGCGATTTTTCTTCAAAGTTTCTTTCGTGTCCTAACGACAAATCTAAAACCGGCCTAGTATAAGTGAGGGTTGGTTCCCTGCACCTTTCACCTGTTGCTCAATAAAACTAAATCAGAACCTCACACTTGCGTAGAGTTGACAGGTTCTTCTCCAATCTGTTTTCCCCATCTTATCCCACAAAGCCAACATGTTAATCCGACTACACAGACCCAAAGATAGGTGATGCGTGCCCTCCACGGTTTGATTGGCCGTCCTTAACTGGTTCAGCATGTTCGAAAACGTAGGAATGGACAGATGACATTGCGGGCACACGTGAGCGCGTATTCTTTGTTTTGACACACGTGACCCGCGTATGCAGCTTCCATTCTTTCGTATATGCGTCTGCAGCCCAGGTGACCAGGTCGCCGGTCATCAGTGTCACGATGTGCCCCGCGGCCCAACCCCGAACGTCCGCTGAGCTGCGAGTCCAGGTTGTCTTCTGGAAGGCAGTGTCTTGACGGATGTGACGATGCCGGGCTCTACCGAGGCACACGCCGCACCCACAACTGTGACTCCATCCAAATGGTACGTTATCAATGCCACTTGATAATTGCAGCTGAGCCTCACATGCAAGGCTGAAAATAACAAAACCCAGACAAAAGCTTTCGAGACAAAAGACGGCGAGTGACGTTGCTGTGGTCACCTTCAAACAAAAGCAGCCCTGCCGATCACACACTTGCGCGAGGGTGTCTGAAGTGAGCCACCATCTTTACAAAGCACACAAATCGGAAAGTTTCAGTCCGCTAACGTGTGATCTGAAAACACGAGGAGGGCACGTTAGACCTGATCGGGGATGGGTGGGGGGAAGAAAAAAAAAATAAAGACCGTCACTAATACTGAAGGCTTACCTGCCCAAAAAACACTCGCTGCCAACACTTCCAAGAGTTAACGATTGTCTGCTTTCACGAAACACAATGAGCCGAACTGCTTAACGAAGCAACTCGGATCGGATCGGTGAGAAGATCTGCTGAAGATGATGAGCTCACCAAAAAAAAAGGAGAGAAGCTCACCCTGCCCTAAATTTCGGGCCTGTCTGTTTTTCCCTTAAAAAAACACACACACACATTGAAAACAGGGGCCGAGGAATGCCTGCGCAACTCCCACTGTTTTTGTGTCTGTTTTTTTTTTTCCTCCGTTGAACTGGGGAAGGGAGGAGGAGTAAAGGAAGAGGGGGGAAAAGGGACAAGAGGCTCCAACTACACACGCCACACCGATTTTTTTTAAGATACTTAGAATAAAAAGGGCGTCTGACAGATCATTAAAATAAGACGCCTTCCTCCCTGGAATGGTGCTCAAGTTCTTAAACATATACACAAGGCAACCCCTTTTTTGTCCTCTCCGATATACACACATACCTCCCCAAATAAAGACTGTAACCTTTTAATCGTTGCTAATTCAATCAAGTTTTCTCCAGATTAGAACTTTCCGTTCTTTAATGCAGTTTTCCTTCGCCTGGAATTCGCCGTTTTCCACGTCTGCTAGTGTCCCTTCCAGCTAGGCCTGATCCAAGCGAATAGAAGGGGGAGAAAACTCCCAAGAGAAAGGAATATTAATCTGCCTTTCGTTATTTGGATCAAATAAATAACAACAATAAATAAACAATAATCTGAAATTGCGAAATTCGTGTAGGGTAACGCACTGCGCTATACAATGTGTGTGCCTGGTCTCCTCAGCCCACACATATGCACAAACTCACACGCACGGCCGATGTGCAACATTTACGGCTCGCTATTTTAGTTCGATTAGGACATTTTTGGGGGGCTACCAGTTTCTCCCCTATAGGCAACGAAAGACGGAACAAGGCCCAGAGACGTCATTTCTGAAAAGAAAATGCAAACGCAATTCCTTTACACATTTGTGGCGAGAGAGGCGTTTTCGCCGTACTGCCCATCCAGCGCGCCGTACCCCCCGATCGTCACTGTTAAAGAGAGCAGCGGTGCTATAGCATGAAATCCTTTTAAATGTACAACATCATACACATTTTTTCTAGTCCAATTTTTCATAAAGAATCATATTCCACGTACCGTGTCATTCCGTTTTTGTCCTGGCGTTGTTTCCCGGCTCCTAGCTGCAAGCACACCCGCCACGGCTTCGAGAAATAAATCAATCAAGAAACAGTAAAGATTCCTCCCAAAAAAAAAAATATCCGTATTTCCCGTCGTGTTTTGCTCGTCTCTTCTTTACTGATGTGATTTAAGTGCAAGGTTTTCTTTTCAAACTTCCAACTGTCTCCGTTTTGCTTTTTTCTCTTTCCTTTTAAAAAATCAGGACCTTTGTATCGGAAGGCTTGGCTGTTCCCATCTTTCTACTCCTTGGTGGCAATTAAAAACACACAGGCGAGGCGGAACCGAATTTAAAAAAAAAAAAAAAAACAAGAAATCAAATCCCGGTGCGCCTCTCGAAACCAACCAAACCGAGTAGTCCACGGAGCAGAGAAAAAGGCGTCTGAAGCATCCAAGCGAACCACGTTGTGTCTTAAGTATCGTTTACTTTCCTTTGTTTGCCGTTTAAAACGGGCTCGTGTTCTAAACTTTTTTTTATCTTTTCTCAAAAGTGGTCGTTAAATATTTCTTATTTGGCTTTGATCTTTACTGGTTTGTTTCTCGGTATGTATGTCTGTCACTCCTGGGCTGGTCCGGATTGCAAGCCCCTGTGCCTGGGCTAAGGGATTTACTCCTGGCAGTAATGGCGGCCTCTTTTTCCCTGTCTGCCTTTCTCCAGCTTGAGAAAAAAAAAAAATGTGAGAGAGAGAGAGACGGAGTCAGTGACTCGCCCAGCGGCGCATGTACTCGGCTGAAAGCAGCGCAGACTGAGCAGCCCTGGCGCACACGCTGCCTACCTGCCCGACAGTCCGCCTCGCCTCCCAGTCAGCCTGCGCAGCGCGCCGCTCGCTCGCTCGCTCTCACCCGGGGGAGCCCAATAACCAATGATGGACGGGGGAAGAAAACTCGGGGACACAGAAACTACCACAAGGGGAAAAGAAATGTGAAATTGGAGAGAAATAAGAATACATGGCATGGTATACAAAGGAACGATTGTACTGGCTCGAAAGAAATCAAAAACAAAACAAAAAAAGAGGCAAACAAACCAAAAATAGGAGAGAAATGAGAATACATGGCGATTCAACAGACTTGAAATTAATCATAAAATTACAAAAAGGGGCAAATAAAACGAAAATAGATAAGAAAAAAAATACATTGTGATTGCACTGACTTGAAATAAATTATAAAACTGCATAAATGGGAAAATAAAACAAAAATAGGGGACAAATAAGAATACATGGTAATTCCACAGATTTTACATTTATCATAAAATTACAAAAAGGGGCAAATAAAATGAAAATAGGAGTGAAGTAAGAATACATGGTGATTGCACTGACTTGAAATAAATCAAATGTACCAAAATGGGAAAACAAAAATAGGAGAGAAATAAGAATACATGGTGACTCAACAGACTTGAAATTAATCATAAAATTACAAAAAAGTCAACTAAAATGAAAATAGGAAAGAAATAAAAATACATGGTGATTGCACTAACTTTAAATAAATTATAAAACTCGCAACTACTATGTTGCGACTGCACTGACTTGAAATAAATCATTAAACTGCATAAAGGGGAAAATAAGACAAAAAGTAAGAGAGAAATAAGAATACATGGTGATTCAACAGACTTGAAATTAATCATAAAATTACAAAAAGGGCAAATGAAACAAAAATAGGAGAGAATTAAAAATACATGGTGATTGCACTAACTTTAAATAAATTATAAAACTACAAAAGGAAAAAATAAAACAAAAATAGGAGAGAAATAAGAATACATGGAATGACAAAGGAATGATTGTACTGACCTGAAAGAAATCATAAAACTACAAAAAGGCAAACAAAACAAAAACAGGAGAGAAATGAAAGTAAAAGAAAGTGTGAGCTATATAAAAGACTGATCACATGACTTCAAAGAACTCATAAATAAACTAAAAAAAGATGGGTATTAAAACAAAAATAGCACAGAAATAAGAAAAGTTGAGGAATATAAAGGACTGACTACCCTGACTTGAAAGAAATTATAAACTATTAAAAGAGAAAAAAGTAGAGAAATGATAAAAAAAAAAGAAGTCGGTTATACATAGGACTGATGACACAGATTTGAAAGAAATCATAAAACTACAAAAAAGGGACAACTTAAAATAGGAGAGAAATACGAAAATATGGGATATACAAAAGACTTACACCGACTTATAAGAACTCATAACTACAAAAAGGGGAAATAAAATAAAACCGTGAGAGAAATAAGAATACATGGGGTATACAAAAGGACTGATTACCCAAACTTGGAAGAAGTTTAAAAAATTTCAGAAAGGGGCAAATAAAACAAAAAAGAGAGAAATAAGACAATATGGGATATACAAAGGACCGATCAGATAATTGAAAGAACTCATAAAACTACAAAAGGGACAAGAAATAGGAGAGAAATAATTATAAAATGAAATATACAAAAGATTGATTACACAGACTTGAAAGAAATCATACCAAAGGAGTAAACAAAACAAAAATAGGAGAGAAATAAGAAAATATGGGATAATAATAAGAATTCTTTACATTTATACAGTTATTTTCTTGATTTTTAAAGTGATGTTTACAGTGAGTGTGGAGCCACTTCAGTCACCCCTAATGTGCAGCATCCATGTGGATAATAGACTGAAATACAGTTCGGTCCATAAATATTTGGACAGAGACAACTTGTTTCTCATTTTAGTTCTGTACATGACCACAATGAATTTGAAATGAAACAACTCGGATGCAGTTGAAGTGCAGACGTTCAGCTTTAATTCAGTAGGATGAACAAAAAGAAAATGTGAGGCAACTAAAGTATTTTTGAACACAATCCCTTCATTTCAGGGGCTCAAAAGTAATTGGACAAATTAAATAACTGGAAATAAAATGTTCATTTCTAATACTTGGTTGAAAACCCTTTGCTGGCAATGCCAGCCTGAAGTCTTGAACTCGTGGACATCACCAGATGCTGGGTTTCCTCCTTTTTAATGCTCTGCCAGGCCTTTACTTTCAGTTGCTGTTTGTTTGTGGACCTTTCTGTCCGAAGTTTAGTCTTCAACAAGTGAACTGCCTGCTCAATTGGGTTAAGATCAGGTGACTGACTTGGCCATTCAAGAATTTTCCACTTCTTTGCTTTAATAAACTCCTGGGTTGCTTTGGCTGTATGTTTTGGGTCATTGTCCATCTGTATCATGAAACGCCGCCCAATCAATTTGACGTCATTTAGCTGGATTTGAGCAGACAGTATGTCTCTGAACACCTCAGAATTCATTCGGCTGCTTCTGTCCTGTGTCACATCATCAATAAACACTAGTGTCCCAGTGCCACTGGCAGCCATGCACGCCAAGCCATCACACTGCCTGACTCCACCGTGTTTTACAGATGATGTGCTATGCTTTGGATAATGAGCTGTTCCACGCCTTCTCCATACTTTTTTCTTGCCATCATTCTGGTAGAGGTTGATCTTGGTTTCATCTGTCCAAAGAATGTTTTTCCAGAACTGTGCTGGCTTTTTAGATGTTCTTTAGCAAAGTCCAATCTAGCCTTTCTATTCTTGAGGCTTATGAGTGGCTTGCACCTTGCAGTGCACCCTCTGTATTTACTTTCATGCAGTCTTCTCTTTATGGTAGACTTGGATATCGATACGCCGACCAAGCCCTGGAGAGTGTCGTTCACTCGGTTGGCTGTTGTGAAGGGGTTTCTCTTCACCATGGAAATGATTCTGCGATCATCCACCACTGTTGTCTTCCATGGATGTCCAGGTCTTTTTGCGTTGCTGAGTTCACCAGTGCTTGCTTTCTTTCTCAGGATGTACCAAACTGCAGATTTTGCCATTCGTAATATTGTAGCAATTTCTCGGATGGCTTCTGTCACCTGCATGGAGAGCTCCTTTGACCGCATGTTGTCTGTTCACAGCAAAATCTTCCACATGCAAGCACCACACCTCAAATCAACTCCAGGCCTTTTATCTGCTTAATTGATAAGACGTAACGACGGACTTGAACACACCTGCCCATGAAATAGCCTTTGAGTCAATTGTCCAATTACTTTTGAGCCCCTGAAATGAAGGGATTGTGTTCAAAAATGCTTTAGTTGCCTCACATTTTTATGTAATCATTTTGTTCAACCCACTGAATTAAAGCTGAAAGTCTGCACTTCAACTGCATCTGAGTTGTTTCATTTCAAATTCATTGTGGTAATGTACTGAAAAAAGTTGTCTCTGTCCAAATATTTATAGACCTAACTGTAGCTTAAATAGATTTGTGGTGGTATACCACAGGTCAAGTGATATAAAAATGACATCAATTGATGTGTGTGAACTAAAAATCACTATCAATATTACTCTATGAGGGTAGCAAAGTAACGGAAATAAGTTCTCCCAGGTTATTAATATTATATGTCGGGCAGGGCTTCTCCCGCAGTTGGGGTTCAAGGTCTTGTTTTATGTTCTTTCTGTTCTCTGTTGAGCCATTTATTTATGCTAATGTTACTATTGTTAAATATCTCCCATATTTTGTTTGTCTGTGGTATGTTCCAGGTGTTTAATTGGTGCTCCCCCTAGAGGTGGGGCCACCTGCCAATCAAAGCCGAGAACTGCCCTCTGCCCTTTAAAATCCAGAGGGTCTTTTACAGTTTCACAGTTCCTGCCTGTTCATTGTGAATGCTCTCTGGAGTTGGAGAGTTCTTGTGGTTTTTTGCTGTGCTTTTTGTGAATTTCCTGGATTTTGTCCATTTTGCTCTGTTTTTTGACTTTGCCTCTATATATCTGCATTTAGACTTTTGTTTGCTTTGGATTGTGTTTGTGTTACAGGCATTTCCATTTTGCTTTTTGTACTTTACATAGCTTTCTTTTGTGAATCTGGGTTGCTTGTGAAAAAAAAAAATAATTCTAAAGATTCTACAAGGCTCTTTTTGTGTCTAGCTGGGGTCTTTGCAGAACCTCCAAATCCCATCTGGCTTAGGGATCAAGACTATGGGACTGGACCAGGGTCTTTAACTTTTCTTTGTCATGCCTAGTTCTAGCATTCTCTTGATCTCAAGTTCCACTTCAGCATTTTTCGCTTCTGGGAGCTGATAGGGTTGTTCACTGACTATCACCCCGGACTCAGTAATTATGTCACGCAATCAAGGAGGTCCAGCCAGGTGTCTCGCTCATTACCTCCTGGACTGACTGGATAACTGATTCCAGCCCTTGTTTTTGAATGCGTGTCAAATTGGTGCCGAGGTTATTCTGAGTGTACAGTGAGTTGGGCTGAGCGGAATAAGGGTCTGGATCCCTTTCCTTCCACCCCTTCAGCAAGTTAACATGGTAGACCCACTCAGTTCATTGACGATTGGTTTGTTTCACCAAATAGTCAATGAGAGCTCTTCGCTCATTAACCTAGTAAGGGCCTTGCCAATGGGCAAATAGTTTAGAATGGGAGGAAGGAACTAAGACCATAATGCGGTCTCCAGGCCTAAATTCTCAAAGCGCCATGCCACAGTTATAGCTCTGGGCCTGAGCTGCTTGCGCCGTGTCCATATTCTCCTTTAGGATGAGTCGAATTTTGGCAAATCTATCACATAATTGTTTGTGGAAGAGCCTCTTCATCCCATCCTTCTTTTAATATGTCCAAAATACCCCGGGGGTTGACGTCCATGCATTATTTCAAAGAGGGAAACCCTGTAGAGGCTTGAGAGACCTTCTGGTAAGTGAACAGTATGAGGGGGAGTAACAGATCTCAGTTCTTCCCATCTTCACTGACCACCTTACATATGGCGCTTTTCCACTGCATAGTACGGCACGACACGGTTCAGTTCCGCTCACTTTTGGGAGGTTTTCCACTGGGAACAGTACCTGGTACCTGGTCCTTTTTTTAGTACCACCTCAGCCGAGGTTCCAAGCGCCGAACCGTTACCAAAATGTGACGTGTAAACTCTGCTGGTCACTGATTGGCCGGAGAAAATCGTCATTACTGCGTCACTGGCTATTCTTTTCTTTAAAGGTACACACACGGGAAGTTTGTGTCCCGTCTCTCCATCGCTGGACGCAGTTTGTTGCATAAGTGGATGAATGTTTCTTCAGACATTCGAAAGTTCTCCAGCCACCACTCTGAGGCACGGTTAAATGTCCAAACAGATGGTCTGTTGCGGCGACTTTTTTGCAAAATGTGGAAGATCTGTAATATACAGAATCAGCATTTTAATGTTACACTGGCAGTTAAGTTCATTTTATGCTTTGCAACAGTGATAAAAGTTAGCTAGTGATGTGCTTTTTTTAGATGCTTACCCTTGCGCGTTGTCGAGCTAAAGTGTTGTCGTTGTCTGCGTGTTGTTGTAAAAGTTCCACGGTGTCACGGCAGTAGAGGCGGCGCAACTATAACGACACGTGAATAATCCGGCCACTCTAAAGCGGTACTAAACTGCAGTTGAAAAGCAAACCGAGCCGAACTGAGCCGAACCAAGGTGAGCTGTACTGAACCATGTTGTGCTGTACTATGCAGTGGAAAAGCGCCTATAACATCTGCTTGAGAGTTTATTTGGACCGCTCCACTAGACCATCAATTTGAGAATGTTATACTGCAGGCTTTAAGTACTTGACTTTAAGCAGTTTGGCAGCCTTCCTGAATGTCTTTGAGGTAAAAGGCATCCTCTGGTCAGTTAGGAATTGTTTGGGGATGTCTACCTGCGTAAAAACCCCTATGAGTTCCCCTGTGATTGTTTTAGAATTTAGGAACAGCTTCAGGAAACTGAGTAGCGCAATCTGCGAGGGCCAAGATGTGTTTGTGTCTTCAAGCTGAGAGATTCAGGGGTCCCATGATGTCCATCCATACTCATTCAAACAGAATGTCAATAGGGAGAATGGGAATGAGAGGACGGAGCTCTTGGGGGTGTGCACGTCCCATCCAGGTTTCACAAGCGGCCTTTTCTGCATGTTTGAGAAATACAATAATATTAAACAGGGCCAAAATCACATAAAAATAATAATATACAGTATAGTACCCAATTAGACAAAATCAAATTCAACAGTTTGAAGAAAAAAAATGTAAAGGGATAAAAAAAGAAAAAAATACTGGAGAATCATTGAGGAAGCACTGCATGGCGGATGAGAGCAAAGTGTTGTGATAGATTGTGGTCGTCAACAGCAATCAAATCGAGAAGGAGACTGACATCATAAAATGCTATTTTTTTCAAACCCCAGCCAGCACGTTGCAAAGAAACTTCTTCATCAGGGCTTCTCTTAAATGTGAACGTAAGGAATTAACTTAAAAAATGGAAACCAGGGGGAATAGTCAGAAGTATTTCAATATTTGACTACTATCTTAATGCCAACCAGATTATAATGCGGAAAATAATGATGAAAAAGTAATTGTCTATAACACCAAACTCATCAGTGTGTTGAAACTGGGAGAAAGGTGAACACCTCATCCCTGGAAGTGTCTATATAATAGGGCTGCAACTAATGATTATTTTGATAGTCGACTAATCGTTCCATTTTTTTTTTCGATTAGTCACGATTATTTCATACCTGACTCTTTTGATGCCTGCAACCTGTGGTTGCACGTCCTGTTCTGGGCTCCAGTGCATGTCTTACCTCATCTGCTCATGTCTGTTCACCTCTGAATGTCATCTTGATGTCTCTGCATTAACACGCTTAAAAATAATACTAATCAAATTAAAATAGCAACCAGTGAAACATATGAATTTGAAACTAATCAGATGTTTGATATTAGTGTGAGCATCACAATAAAAAATAAATACATTAAACAATACAAACTATAGTGTATATAACCTTTAAACAAAAAAAGTGCATTTAACTCAACCAAAAATGGACATTGGTGTGTCTTAAAGTCCAAAAGTTTAAATAAAGCTTCAATTCAAATCAAATAAAACAATAATGTACAGTTTATAAAAGATTCAGTTCATATATTCCTGATTGCAGTGCAGGAACGTGAGCATTTCGACATGTTCTGGTGTGAGGCTGGCTCTCTTCTTTGAGACAATGTTCCCAGCTGCTGAGAAGAGTTGCTCAGAGGGAGCAGAGGTAGCAGGAATACACAAGAATGATTTTGCAGACAGAGAAAGATGTTTGAATCATCACACTCTGAAGGAAAAGTGTTGTAGTTTATCACATCATGTACTATATTATGCCAAAATGAAAAAATAACAGACTAAAATATGTAACAAGATAATTACTGATATACAGTAATCCCTCCTCAATCGCGGGGTTGCATTCCAGAACCCCCCGCGATAGATGAAAATCCGCGAAGTAGAACTCATATGTTTGTATGGTTACTTTTATATATTTTAAGCCCTTATAAACTCTCTAACACTGTTAACATTATTAGAGCCCTCTAGACATTGTGAAGGATGGCCAGCCATTTATCCCGGCCAATAACCCCAAGCCGCCAGGTGGAGCCCTACTTGCAGCATGGAGGTCCCCAGAAGACCAGCAGGGCATCATGGACAATGGAGTTTTTATGCAAAGCCCAGCTGGATGCCGTGGGGGCCACAGGAGGGCGCTGCAGGGAGGACCGAGGGCTTCTTCGTGCCCTGTGACCCGGAGGTTCGTCATAGGAAGAGCGACGGACTTCCGGGTTGAAGAAAAGGACTATTTACCCTGACCCGGAAGGAATAAGGACTTGTGGACTGTTAGGCAGAAACACCTCCAGGTTAGGGAGTATAAAAGGACTATGGGAACTCCCAGACAATGAGCTGAGCTGGGTGGAAGGGTGGCAACGCGTCTGGGAGCTGGAGGATTGAATTATTGTGATTTATATGAGTATTGTGGTGGAGAGTGTGCTTTGTACACTGTGGAGGAAAAATAAAGTCAACATTTGGACTTTTACCTGGTGTCTGGAGTCGTGGACAGGGGTTCAAGGGAGCGAGACCGCCCCCTATCGTTCACAACATGAAATAACACCCTTTAGTCAAAAGTTTAAACTGCTCCATGACAAGACAGAGATGACAATTCTTTCTCACAATTAAAAGAATGCAAATATATCTTCTCTTCAAAGAAATGCGTGTCAGGAGCAGAGAATATCAGAGAGAGAGAGAGCGAGAGAAAAGCAAACAATCAAAAAAATCAATACGTGCTTTTGGGCTTTTAAGTATGCCGAAGCACCGCGATAAAGCGACATTTTTTAGAGGAGCGTCCGTATCCTCTAGGCAAACATCCTCTGTGCAAACAGCCCCTCTGCTCACACCCCCTTCGTCAGGACCACAGAATGTCAGAGAGAGTGAGAGAGACAGAGAAAAGCAAACAATCAAGAAACGCGCGGGAAGTATATCGTATATCATTGAGGAGTTTTATTTAATAAGTAATACATGCTCTGATTGGGTAGCTTCTAAGCCATCCGCCAATAGCGTCCCTTGTATGAAATCAACTGGGCAAACAAACTGAGGAAGCATGTACCATAAATTTAAAGACCCATTGTCCGCAGAAATCCGCGAACCAACGAAAAATCTGTGATATATATTTAGATATGCTTACATTTAAAATCCGCGATAGAGTGAAGCCGCGAAAGTCGAAGCGCGATATAGCGAGGGATCACTGTACTCCAAAACACAAATTACCTAACGTTAGTTAGAGATGGTTTACTATTCATATGAAGTCAAGTATTATACGAAAAAAGAAGAAAAAAAACCTAGAGCAGCTCAGCTACTCCTATTCACTCTTTTACTATAGCTCCAAACACGTTAGCAAACATAACTAAAATTATATTCACTTAAACCTTAAACCGCCGGAACCTGCATCAGTTCCCAATGCAATTTGCCAGCACGCCGGAGCCAAGTATGTTCGGAAAAGTATATTCGTTGAACGCCGTAAGTGGCTAGATTCGGTTTCCAGTGCAATTTGGAAGCATGTCGAAACCAAGTATATGAAGCAACATACATTCGGCGATGTACATTCATTGAGCTCCGCAACTGGCTACAGTTGTTTCTCAGTGCAATTTGCCAGCATGCCAGAGCTGGGTATATTTGGCGATGTATATTCATTGAATGCTGCAACCGGCAATAGTCGTGTCTCAGTGCAATTTGCCAGCACGCAGGGGTGAGTATATTCGGCGACATACATTCATTGAACCCCGGAACCGGCTATATTTGCTTCACAGCCCAATTTGCCAGCACGCCGGAACTGATCAGTCAGGGCCGTATATTAGTTGAGCAGCCAGCTCACGACCACTGCTGGCCCCGGCAGAACTGCAGCACCACTATCTCTGGGATTCAGCACTAGACGAGCCTGCAAGCATCAGCGCTTACCTCTGTGTGCTCGTGTGCAGCCAGTTCAAGCGCAGTTGACTCAGTGATTTACTGAATTTCATCAATGGCTTCAGTTGCACCTTAAACATATAATAATAGATTGTTGCAGCTAAAAAGTATTTGTCGTCCAGGGGTGCATTAACCCCCATGTATGTGTCGGTTTAAGGGTTAACTATCATTGTCGAAACCTTGATATACACATTATAGTACAAACATCAACATTAACACGTGACACTAACTTTACTCGCTAAAACTTACCTCTCGAGAGACAGCGGCATCACAGCTCCAGGAAGCTTGTGTTGGTAGGACTGTGTGTGTCTTGACAAACAATAACAAACGATACTGCCCCCAGACGTTCATGTAGTGCATTGCAGTTACAAAAAACAATGTGGTTCTTTGTGACTGGAGCCTCTATTGAAGGTTCCATTTATGACGCGTCGACAATAAAAAATCCACGTTGACGATTTTTTATAGTCGACGTTGTGGATTATGTCGACTAATCGTTGTAGCCCTACTATATAAGCTGCCATTTGTGAAGTTCCATTGTTTTTGTGGGCAGTCCCTCAAAAGGCAGGTCAACCTGCCAACCACTGTCCTATAAATGCACAGGGTCTTCCACAGTTCTTGGCAATTAATTGGAGTCGGTGAGTTACCTGTGTTTTGCTGCACTTGTGCCTTTTATATATTTTGGAATTTTGAACTTCTTCCTGTTTTTTCGACCACTCTATTTAGATTCTGTATTGGGACTTTGCTCCACTTGGATTGCCTTGGCTATAGGCAATTCTAGTTGCCCTTCATGCTAAATGGACTTTCATTGTGTATGGAATTCTTTGTGTGAAGGATAAATCTTTTATTTTATTAAGATTCTGTACTTGCTCTTATTACTAGCTGGGGTTTGACAGTAATTTTCCCCTCTAGTGAGCAGTTTTAGAAGTGTTTGGGACCTTGACCTTGGAGCTCCTTGATAATGACACAATCAGCTCCTTTGTGCACCACATAAACTGTAAAACATGGCACAGTCCTCATTGCATGCCTGATCTTCATATCAACTGCAGTTCCCCTTCTAAACCCATACTAACTTTATATCGCTTAGGGGAGCTGCACCTATCTTTTGTAATTAGTTAGTTCAAACAGCATGCATCCTTTACAACAATAAACTGCAGATAATATTTGTTCAGTCAATTTAGTCTTATATATTTCTTTATAATTGCTTTCCTATTCCATTCATTTCCAAAAGAGTGTTTTTTTATTCTACTTTAATAATAAGAAGCAGAATAAAAAGAATTACATTTAGAAATTACTTTTTTCACTTCTTAGAGCATTTAGACAAAGAGGAACCACTTCAACCACCAGCAATGTGTAGCACCCACCTGGATGATGCAACGGCAGCCATTATTGTGCCAGTACGCTCAATGCACATTAGCTATTTTGTGGTGAGGTGGTGAGACAGTTAGATAGATACCCAGTTAGAGACAGGGGATGATTAGGGGGCCAGAATGGAAAGGGACATGATTGGCAGTTTAGCCAGACCATCAGGATACACCCTACTCTTTACAAATGATCCCCAGGGATCATTTATGACCACAGGGAATCAGGACCTCAGTTTTGCATGTCATCTGAAGGATGGTTTTATTTTTATAGTATAGCGTCCTCATCACTGCACTGGGGCATTGTTGATCCACACACAGACCATAGGGTAAGCGCCCCCTGCTGGCTTCACCAACACCTCTTCCAGTAGCAAACCATGCCTTCCCTAGATGGTCTCCCATCCAAGTGATGGCCGGACGTGAACATGTTTAGCTTTAGATTCAGGTGTCTCCAACCTTTTTTCCCCTGAGAAATGGCTGAGAGCTACTCATGTTTTCTAACGTTTATTCTCATAGCTTATTTCATTCCAAACAAACTGAATAAGCTTGTTTTTACCTGAATATTTACAAAATGTTGGTGTACACAACTCACATTTTGCATTTAAACATCAGAAAAAAATATTGAGTTCACCTGCAAGTGCATTTTGTATGTCTGTCTGCATCTCACACTATTGAATTAAAACATGAATGCTGTCAAAATAAAACAATGCAATTCCAAATCCACAGACAGGACTTGTTTATTTGTCATTTTGTCATATGTCACTGTGTCACTTTATTCACAGGTCCAGTCGCATGTGTGATGTGTTTTTTAGTTAGTCAGATGACTGGCACTGCGTGGAGTCAACAAGAGAGACAGGCGTATGGTGGAGTGGAGCCACTTAGGTTCACTCTTATGGAGTCATTTAAACGTTCATCTGTTAGTCTTGTTCTGAACTTTGACTTGATGACATTCAGACAGTCAGACTCAAAGAGGTATGGAGACCCAAACAAAGTAGACATTTGCAGAGCTGCTTGGTGAAGATTCTTGTAGTTATCTGGCTCTACTAAGCTCCAGAAATGCTGAGAATGCTGTTGAGACTTTAACTGCACATTATTCTGAAGGTTTACTAATACTGTATATAATATATAAAATCCAATGTCTATATGCCTGTATGTCAATCTGCTTTTCACGAGAGAACTGCGTAACGGATTTAGATCGGGTTTTTTTTCTATAATTTGGTTGAACATTCCGGTTGATTTTGCGACTTCTCTCATTTCGCTATGTATCGTAGTTCGCTTGTGGTAACGATTTATTAGCGTGAATCTGTGAAACACGCAGCGGGCCGAGGGGAGGGACCTTCCTCACTCACTCGCCAACTTCAGGGTGTGTTCCTTAAGTCCGCTTCACTAGCGAAAGGGAGAACAATTGAACTCAACTTTGTTTGATATTTAAAATAAAGTGTTACTGAGGTCCTGATGAGTTTGAGTCCGGATATTCTCTTAAGTGTATGCCACATTAAAAAGAGAGATTGCAATTCAGATTGTGGATCGTGATTTTGTGGTAAAAGGATTGTGATCTGATTTTTTGGAAAGATCACCCACCCCTAATTTTACTAATCAAGTTTTAAAATTTATTTAGGATTCATTAACTCTTTGGCGAGCTACTTGGAAAAGGGTTGCAAGGTACTGATAGACCCCTGGTTTAGATAGATGACCTGTTCTGAGGACGAGACAAAGATCAAAATATTCATGTAATTGCTATCAAGGTTAAATAAAACACTAAAACTAATTTGTAGTTGAAGTCGTACCAAATGTTTCCCTGTTTTAAGATATATTTGTTTGCAGATTCAATGCTTTTCAATCAGAGATTTTCAAACTTTAAATATTTTGTCCAGAGTGATCTGTTTGAGATATTTTAACAAAAGCTGAGCCGTCGGTACACATTACCTTGTAGAATAAGTTTGCCACATTGGCCACTTGGACAAACGGAGATATTGTGAGAGAAGAGCAGAAGATGCCTGAACAAGAACTTGATGGTCACTCTGGCTGAGCTCCAGAGATCTTGTGTGGACATCGGGGGAAACTTCCAGAAAAACTGCTATCATTGCAACACTCCACCAATATGGGCTTTATGACTGAGTAGATGGAAACCTCTCTGTAGTAAAACACGGATGGATGGCCACTTGGAGTTTGTAAAAAAAAAAACGCAATGAAAGGACACTCAGACTATGAGAAACAAGATTCTCTGCTGTGATGAAACCAAGATAAGCGCCATGTCTGGAGAAACACTGGCACCACTTATCACCTTCACAATACCATCCCAATGGATAAGCATGTTGGTGACAGCATCAGGCAGTGGGGTTGGTTTTCAACAGCAGAGACAGGGTTGAGGGAAAATTGAATGGAGCAAATATAGAGATATCCTTAATGAAACCCTCCTCCAGAGTGATCTGGACCTCAGAATGGGCTAAAGGTTCACCTTCCAACAGAACAAATCAAAGACTACACAGCAGTGGCTTATGGATTACTCTGAGTGGCCCAGCCAGAGCCCAGACTTGAACCCAATCAAACATCTCTGGAGGAGACCTGAAAATAGCTGCCAACCATCCAACGTGACAGAACTTCAGAGGATCTGCAGGAAAAAAAAATGGCAAGACAGTCCCCAAAGCCAGGTGTGTGAAACTTGTTGTGTCAGACCGAAGAAGACACCAAGCTGGAATCACTGAAAAAGGGGCTTCAATGAAATACTGAAGAAAGGACCTGGATATTTGGGTCAATTTGATATTTCAGGCTTTTTATTTTTATTTTTAATTAGTTGGCCAAAATTTCTAAAAATCCTAATTTTGTTTTTTTCATTCTAGAGGATTGCAGAAGGTAAGGCTGCAACATGACAAAATGTGAAAAAGGTGAAAGGATGCAAATACTTTTTAAAGGTGCTATTTCTTCTTAAAATACCATCACATTGTTGCTAACAGACTGCTCTTCAGATTTCAGTGCTTAAGTGACAGTGAGCCATTTGACAGAAGCAGGAAGACTCCCAGCATTCCATCAGCCTCAAGATGTTATATTTCAGCCAGGGGTTCAAATGCTATTTTTATGTCTTTCTTGTTTAATTGGGATTCCTGTTATTAGTACTGTTGTTTGTCTTACAATATTCTTTGCTTTTTGTATATCCACATTCATGTCTTTGTTATGTGCCTTGTGTTTTGAGGGTGGTCCCCCAAAGAGGCAGGGCCGCCTGTCCATCACTGCACTCAGCCCTACTGCGGTTCATTCTGAATGCGCTCCCGGTGTGGTGAGTACCCTCATGGTCGTTCTTCTGCTTTTGTGATCTATTGGATTTCCTTAATACTTAGACAACTCCTTTGCCTTTTGTGCTCCATGGAGCTTCTTTGTGCCCCAGGACATTTTTGAAACTTTTATTTTATAAAGATCCTGAACTTGGCCTTTTTACTAGATGAGTTTGATGGTTTCCCCCTCTAGTAGGCATTTTGCAAGTTTTTGAGACTTTGAGCTTGGGAACTTTTGAGATACATAACACAAGAACATTCAAAAAGACAAATGTATTATTATTATTATTATTATTATTATTATTATTATTATTATTATTATTATTATTGACAGGTGGAGACTTTCATAGAGAGGATAAATAGCAGCCCCATATGGAAGTAATGTAGTTGTTTTTGCTTGGTGGAAAGAGAAAAAGACAGAGAGAGTGACAATAAGAAGGAGAGATCAGAGATGCCATGTTAAGATAAATAGATAGATGCCATAAGCATGACAAAGGAGCTATATAAATAAAATGTATTGTTATTATTATTATTATTATTATTATTATTATAGATTTTTGTATTGATTCCTTATAAAATGTTGCATGATCTTCATTCCAAGTCACAACTCTAGACAAAAACAATCTGACTAAACGAATAACTGACAGGCAGTTGGACTTTTCATGTCTTTATTGAGCAGATAGATAGATAGATAGATAGATAGATAGATAGATAGATAGATAGATAGATAGATAGATAGATATCAAAGGTTTGGGGCAGCCACCCATATAATATGCCCTGGCTGCAAATGGGTATTATTTTTGAGTTGTGTTCAGGCTGAAGTCCTAAACAGAACTGATTTGAGTGGGAAAATATATCAGCTTTAAAGGTGAAAGGAAATGATGTCAACAGTGACATCATCAATGGCACTGGTTCCGGAAGTGACATCATCAGTGGCACCGATACTGGAAGTGACGTCATCAATGTCACCGGGACTGAGTGGGATTTCCCGTGGATGGTCTGCAGAGGATTGAGAGAGAAAGTTAGTGCAGCTCGCCACACCCTGGTCTGCCCCCCAATCGCACATGTGTGATGATAGATAGATAGATAGATAGATAGATAGAACCTTATTTGTTCCCTCAGGGAAATTTGGCTTTTAAGAAGAGGGAACTAACCGAGTCATGTCTTTTTCCTGTGAACTGTAACAGTGAGAAAGTGTAATTGGGTCTTTTGGACTTTTAAAGTACAGTTTATTTTCATTTAATAAATACTTCAGCACATTTTCAAAATGTTAAATGATTTCTACACTAGCTGTGCTACCCAGTTGAAATCTAAGTAATTAACACTACCCTCGGCTTATTCAGCTTTAACATTTGCAGTGCACCATCTATTAGAATATATTTTATAATGCATGCAGAAATAAAGTGGTATCTTTCTTTCCAACAGATGAGGCTTCACCAAGATTAGCACTGCTTTTACGAATCATATTTTGTAATGCATGTTCTAATAAAATGCATTGCACTTTGTCTTTCTAACAGAAGGTGCACTACAAACATTAGCTCTGCTTTTATAAATGTTATGACAGTTCCAAAGCACAATGTTCCAAAAATGCCCAATAGAGGGGGATGTTGCAATCAAACCCCTGCAAGTAATAAGGGTAAACACAGGATCTTTATATCCCCAAAAAGGCAGCCCCTGGCGGTTCATTCAGATATGCTTGCAAGTTGGTGAGTGTTCCCTTGTGATTATTTCTGTGCTTTTGTGATTTCTGGAATTCTGAACTTTTTGCTTTGTTTTTTGACTACCTCATTGGATCACTGTATTTGGATTTTGTTTGCATTTGCTGGTAAATCTTTTTTGTCTTTCTGTGCTCCACGGAGCTTCATTCTTTTTGGAAAAAAACATAGGAAAAATGATGCCATCCTTAACCTTTGATCTAGCCAAGGTTTGACAGTAAATCCCCCTCTAGTTGGCATTTTGAGAACTGTGGGACTCTCTTTGTGTTTGGAGCTCCAAGTTCATAACATGCATCCACTTACTAAACATGGACTGCCTCACTGAAATAAATACACAATAGAAGCAGAATTCACATTTTCACGCATTTAATGTTTTTTGGATGCTAGTCTTGTTTTTTAAGCCTACGTTCACACGGTAGCTAAAAGTGACTCTATTTTGGTTTTTCTGTGTCCTGATTTTTGCCTTTTTTTGCAGCTGATTTAAATCTGTCCTACAGTCGCAAAATGAATAAAACAATTTTGTCAGACCTACAAACAACAACCTAAAATATGCTACCTGCTGCTCTTCTCTGCTTTATGTCATTTCAATGTAGGATGTGTGTAAATTTGTCAGCTTGTGACGGCAAGGAAGAGCAATCAACAAATGAAAGATCAGAGTTGTTGGTTTGAGTTCATTTGTCCCTTAATGTGCTCTGTGATCCAAAGGACCACAGATAGGACTAGCAAGGGCAAGGTGAAATGTTTGGCAGCAAAATCGTCATTACGAGAGCAATGTAAATACTTTGTGAAAAGCTTTGATTTCATTACTTTTTTGCTAATCATACTCATCTAAAACTCAGATCTGCGTCACAAATGAGTCATAAAATTGGAAAGTGAGCTGCGGTGTGAATGGAGCCTTTAATGGTTTCATAAATCAAAACACAAAGTTGTATGCGGTGGTTTATTACAACGGCGCTATGACTCTCAGAAAAACAGTGGCATTCATGAAAAGGAACTACAACATTATGGAGATCCTACAGGGCCCTTTTTTATCTTACCAGGGTTTTTGACATAATTTCCCCCTCTAGTGGGCATTTTTGAAAGTTCTTTTGGGACTTACGTACTTTGGGATTCTCAATCCTAACACTACGGGGTGGCATCTACTATGCCACTGTTGTTTGGCTTTCTGTCTTGTTTCAGCCAGCATTTCTTCCTTGGGTGTGGTTCAAAGTCGTGTTTATTGTCTGTTTTGTCCATTTTTATGCAATTTATTTATATCAATTTTTCTTTTGTTTATTATTCATATTATTTTTTTTTGGTTTTGTCTGTTGCTATAAAATGCCTTGGTTATGTGCCATGTATTTTTGTGGGTGGTTCCCCAGGAGGTGGAGCTACCTGCCAATCACCTCAGAAACTGCCCTACATCATTTAAAATGGAGGGCCTTCCACAGTTTCTGGCGGTTCATTTCAAATGTGCTAGGGAATGGAGTGTTTACTTGTGTTTTTTAATGTCTTTTTGCTTTTGCAATTTCCGGGATTTTTTGAACCTGTGCTCTGTTTTTGACTTTGCCTTGGAATTCTGTGTTGGGACTGTATTTGCTGTGGATTGCATTTTGTGCTCTAAGGAGCTTCTTGTACCTCAGGGCATTTTTGATAAAAGTAAATCTTTTATTTCATACAGCTTCTTCAAGGCCCCTTTTCTTTCTAGTCAAGGTTTTGACAGTAATGATGATGGAAATCTTTGGAAGAATTATGGGACTTATAGTCATATGAAAAAGTTTGGAATCCTCTCTCAGCCTGCATAATAATTGACTCTCCTTTCAATAAAAAGATACCAGTGGTATGTCTTTCATTTCCTAGGAACATCGGAGTAATGGGGTGTTTTCCGAACAAAGATTTTTAGTGAAGCGGTATTTAGTCGTATGAAATTAAATCAAATGTGAAAAACTGGCTGTGCACAAATGTGGGTCCCCTTGTCATTTTGCTGATTTGAATGCCTGTCACTGCTCAATGCTGATTACTTACAACATTAAATTGGTTGGATGAACTCAGGAAGCCTTGAACTTTATAGACAGGAGTGTCCAATCATGAGTGGTCAAAGGTATTTAAGGTGGTCAATTGCAAGTTGTGCTTCTTTCCCTTTGACTCTCCTCTGAAGAGTGACAGACAGCATGGGATCCTCAAAGCAACTCTCCAAAGATCTGAAAACAAAGATTGTTGGGTCTCCTGGTTTAGGGGAAGGCTACAAAAAGCCATCTCAGAGGTTTAAACTGTCAGCTTCAACTGTAAGGAATGGAATCAGGAAATGGAAGGCCACAGGCACAGTTGCTGTTAAACCCAGCAGGTCTGGCAGGCCAAGAAAAATACAGGAGCGGCATATGAGCAGGATTGTGAGAATGGTGACAGACAACCCACAGATCACCTCCAAAGACCTGCAAGAACATCTCACTGCAGATGGTGTATCTGTACATCGTTCTACAATTCAGCGCAATTTGCACAAAGAACATCTGTATGGCAGGGTGATGAGAAAGAAGCCCTTTCTGCACTCACACCACAAACAGAGTCGCTTGTTGTATCAAATGCTCATTTAGACAAGTCAGATTCATTTTGGAACAAAGTGCTTTGGACTGATGAAAAGAAATGGAGTTATTTGGTCAGAACAAAAAACGCTTTGCATGGCGGAAGAAGAACACCGCATTCCAAGAGAAACACCTGCTACCTCCTGTCAAATGTGGTGGAGGTTCCATCATGCGGTGGGGCTGTGTGGCCAGTTCAGGGACTGGGGCCCTTGTTAAAGTCGAGGGTCGTATGAATTCAACCCAATATCAACAAATTCTTCAGGATAATGTTCAAGCATCAGTCACAAAGTTGAAGTTACGCAGGGGTTGGATATTCCAAGAAGACAACGACCCAAAACACAGTTTGAAATCTACAAAGACATTCATGCAGAGGGAGAAGTACAATGTTCTGGAATGGCCGTCACAGTCCTCTGACTTGAATATCATCAAAAATTTATGGGATGATTTGAAGCAGGCTGTCCAGGCTCGGCAGCCATCAAATTTAAGTGAACTGGAGAGATTTTGTATGAAGAATGGTCAGAAATACTCCATCCAGAATCCAGACACTCATCACAGGCTATAGGAGGACAGCGTCTAGAGGCTCAAAGGAGCAAAAGGAGGCTCAACTAAGTATTGATGTCATATCTCTGTTGTGGTGCCCACATTTATGCACCTGTCTAATTTTGTTATGATGCATATTGCATATTTTCTGTTAAACCAATAAATTTAATGTCACTGCTTAAATCCTACTGTTTCCATAAGGCATGTAATTGGCGATCATATAGTGTGGAATGTTAGAATTTCAAACTATGTTAAACCAGCATTTAATGTTAAATGCCTCGCAGGGGCCAAGATTTCTGAAATAGAGCCGCATTGGACCGTGTCGCCGACGATGAAGTATCTACCTTATTGCTGCATGTCAGCACTAATGATATTTATTTACAGCAATCTGAGGTGTTAAAGAGGAACTTCATCTCTCTATGCACCAAAGCTAAAAGGAAATGTCAGAATCTAGTTGTATCTGGTCCCTTACCAAGATTATATAGAGGGGATGTGATTTATAACGGATTACATTCTATTCACTGCTGGCTAGAAACCTGGTGTGCAAATAAAAGCATAGCATTTGTGAACAATTGGGATGATTTTTGGGAAAGGCCTGGATTTTTCAGAAGAGATGGTCTTCATCCTAACTGGACAGGATGTTATGTATTATCCCAAAATATGGCAGCAAAACTGCCTGGTTGACTGATTAGAGCACAATCCAGGCCACAGTCATGTGATCTTAATCCCACCTGTTACTATCCTAAAGCTGTTACCCATAATCCCTGTTGTGGGGCATCCAGTAAATTTAGTCTTGATACAAACCTTAAATTAACTGATAACCAAAAAATAAGGTGTATAATTAGACCAAGGGTTAAAACCAGACCCTCCACCAGGGGCATCTGTAATAGAAATTTACTTCAAATTAAAACAAAAAATATATCAGCAGTTCAGAAAGAACCATGCAGTTTTAAATGCTGTTTATTGAACATTCGCTCTCTTGGCACTAAAGCTGTTTTGGTAAATGATATTATATTAAGTACAAAATCTGATCTGTGTCTTCTTACTGAAACCTGGCTTAGTAAATGTGACACTGTTCCCTAGCTGAGGCGTCACCAGATGGATACTCGTTCCTTCATAAGTCTAGAGATTCTGGTCAGGAGGAGGCCTTGGAATAATTCATTGTAACAAAATGCAAATCACTCTAAAAATTTAGTTTACATCCTTTGAGGCATTCATTTTAAATATTAAAACAGATTCCAACACAATTATAGTGCTAGTCTACAGACCACCAGGGCCATATTCATTGTTCATGACTGAATTTAGCAACCTTCTATCTGATTTGGCTATAAATTATGATCACGTAGTTCTGATGGGGATTTTAATGTACACATTGATGTGGAAACTGACACTTTTAGCAAATGTTTTACTTATTTGTTAAATTCAGTAGGATTTTGTCAGATTGTCAAAGGTCCAACTCATAATCATAACCACACATTAGATTTAATTATAACTTACAAAGTTGAAATTCAAAATTTAAATATTACTCCATTAAATGAAGTTATTTCCGATCACTTCTTAATTACATTTGATTTAGTTCTGCCCTTGCCAACACTCACAGATTAAAACAAAGACAGTGCACATCTAGATTGTAATTCTGCTTCAAAATTTATAGATACCTTGAGTAAGTCGAGTGTAATTGTGGAAAACCATTTAGATCAGTTAACATCAAATGTAAACGTGGAAAACAATTTAGATCAGCTAACATCACATTATAATGTGACCTTGAGAGATGCTCTGGACACAGTGGCTCCCTTAAAACAAAAGTGATCAAAGCACATAGAAACTCTTCCTGGTTTAATGAAAACACTTCAGCTCTTAAATTAGAGTGTCGAAAACTGGAGCGCAGATGGAGAACAACAAAGCTACATGTCTTTCAAATTGCATGGACAGAGAGTGTTAATAAATATAAAAAAGCCCTCTTTAAAGCTCGCTCAGAATACTATTCTACATTAATAGATAGCAATAATAAAAATCCTGGGTACTGTTTAGAACAGTGGCTAAATTAACAAATGGGAATTCAGATCAACAGTGCAAAATACCAACAGATATTAGCAGTACAGACTTTATGAACTTCTTCAATGAGAAAATTAAAAATATAAGATCCCAGATCTCAGCATCACAGTACAAACCAAATACTAGCTTAGCAGACCCTGCTCACATTGCATTCAGCACTTTAGTAATTTTAATTATGTAACTGGGCAGGAAGTCTTAACTTTAATTTCTAAAATGAAGCCCACTACTTGTTCCCTAGATCCAGTGCCAACAAAACTAGTAAAAGTGCCATGGATGTTCTTGCAGCGCCTATTCTAAACATAATCAGTAGCTCATTATTGCATGGCAGAGTACCTGGTGTCAGTCATTAAACCATTACTTAAAAAGTCAGACCTAGACACACACATACTAAATAATTATAGACCTATTTTAAATGTTTCCTTTCTCTCTAAAATACTAGAAAAAGTAGTCACCAATCAGCTTCAGTCACACCTTAAGCATTACAATTTCATTTGAGAATTGTTTCGCACTGGTCATCTATACTTATAAAAGGCAAAGGCCTCACTGACTGACTGACTGACTGATTGATTTACTCACTCACTCACTCACTCACTCACTCACTCACTCATCACTAATTCTCCAACTTCCCGTGTAGGTAGAAGGCTCATTTGTCAGGTTCATTCCTTACAGCTTACTTACAAAAGTTGGGCAGGTTTCATTTCGAAATTCTACGTATAATGGTCATAACTGGAACCTATTTTCGCCCATATACTGTAATAGACTGCAGGTCGATGGCCGTGGGAGTTCCGTGTCGCATCATCACGCCTCCTATGTAAGTACGTAGAGAACAAGGAAGAGCTCCAAAGATCGCTGAACAAAACACGCATTTCACAATTGAGAAGGCAGAAAAAGATTATGAAGCGAGTGATGCATACAAGCATATTCATAAGTGCAGCTACTGCAGAAACAAAGCACGGTGTGAATCGTAAGTTTAAATTAAGTTTATAGACACTTTCCAGCTGCTGTTTGTCATGCCTACGACGAAAACAGTATTTGCGAGATAAAAGTTTAATGAGAAGACACGAGGTATAAATAAGACTTTGGATCACTTTGTAACGGAGTTAAAATTGCTGTAGCAAGAAACTTTTCAGTGCCGGGTCTTAGCTAACATTAAATAAAGCCGTGGACATCGTAAGATCGCACGAGATAGCACGAGCACAGCTGAGAAGCTTCGATGCATGTACTCCATAACGCGTTAAAGAAAATAACGCATTTAATCACACTTTGCATTACAAGCAAAGGGGAACTTTTGTCAATGCATGATTTCCTGGTACACCGACTACATTGATGCACACATCAGAGCTACAAAAATGTAAGAGTCAGAAGAAAGCGCATTGCTAGGACTGATCGGAGGCACATTTCATTTTAAAAGACTACCCGACAGAAGCCTTGATAAAAGCGTGGTTTTGTGCAAAAAGGAGTTTGCATACCACCGAGGCACTTCAACCTTACGGTGCCATCTAAATGCAAAACATGTTACAGCGAGCACAGAAACTGTGTATGCTGTTAGCACCAGCAGTACGAGTTCGAGTACCAACAAAAGGTGTCAGCAGCCCAAACCTGATGAAATGTCTGGCTTCAGGACCAAAATTAGTAAGTCAACATCGGTGAAACTTACAAATTCTCTCGCAAAATGGATTGTATTGGACTGTAGACCACTAACAGTGATGAAGGATAGGGGGTTAGAAAATGTGCTACAGTTAGCGTCAGGTGATCCAGCTTTCCAACTACCGTGCCGAGTGACTATTTCAAGTAAAATTCAACAGCTTTATGACACTGAAAAGCAAGCAAAATTAGATGCATTACAGAAAGCGGACTTTGTGGCTCTTACTGGGGATCATTGGACGTCCGTGACCGTTAGTAATTCTAATTACATCTAATTACAGAATGTTCAATGATCACACTGTTTTAGCCTAATGCATAAAATAATTTTCGCTAAGGTTACTCAGAGTTTAAAGGTGAAGCTGGTCAGATTACCTTTTATGTTTCTGCCTTATTTTTTTAAGAAGAAACTTTATGTTGAAATTTTTGTTATTATTATTTAAAGACAATACCATTCTGAAAATGTACTTAAAGTACTTAAAATACCACTTTATTTTTAAGTCTGCACAATTTTAGCCAGGGATGATATTTTTGTTTCTGTTTTGAATTGAAATGCAGTTTAAATGCATTTTTTTTTTTTTTTCAGAAATTAAAAGAGCTTGAGTTTACAAAATTCATGTCAATGTCTATTATTTGATTCTGTCACCCACTAAAACCCTTTTAAATTAAAACAAACATTTGCGCTTTGGGGCAAATTTACTTGTGAGATTACATACGATTAATCAAGATTAGTTAATTACAAAGCCTCTAATTAATTAGATTAATTTTTTTAATTGAGTCCCACCCCTAATATATATATATGTAGATATGTATATGCATATATATGTATATATGTGTGTGTGTGTGTATGTATGTATGTATATATATTGTAAAGAAATAAAGTTACACAAAGTGAACTTTTTGGGGTTTCCACCCTGGTTTACTTGAACTTAAATAGAGTACCGTCTCCACAATACAAAGTAAATGGTCACACCGGACAATATTACAGAAAAATAGGGGAACATTTATACAGAGGGACAGGAAATTGAATCAGGGATGCTGGGAGAACTCAGATGCACGTTGGGATACCGACGTCATCATCTTGGGACTGGAGGGACGACAGGAATCCGGAAGTATGGCTTCTTTTTGTTTACCCCGGCAGCGCGTTCTCGTTCTGGCTGATGAGATAAGAAGAGAAAGGTTAGTGCGCCACCTCTGTCCTTCGGTATTGGTTGTCGCGATGTGGTCCGAGTCCTTAAACTGCTTCCCATGCGCTCGTGCGTGACTATATATATATATATATATATATATACATACACACACACATATATATATACATATGTATACATATATGTGGATGTATATGTATATATGTATATATATGTGTGTATATATATGTGTATGTACTGTATATATATATATGTGTGTATATATGTGTATATATATATATATATCTATATATGTATATATATATATGCATATGTGTGTATATATATATATATATATATATATATATATATATATATATTGTGAACGCTGGCCCAGACACACACAGACGGACAACATAGTTCCACCCAACACATGTTTATTTTCACAATATTTACAATTAGTGCACTCACAAACCCCAGTGCCTCCAGCACCAATTCCCCCAATGTCCTGGCCACACAGTCCTGTGCCTCTCTTTCTCCTGGCCGCCTCCAGTCCTCACTCCAGTTCCGTCCTCTTCCACCCGACTTCCACTAATGACTGGAGGGAGGCAGCCCCTTTTATAGGAACCTGGATGGGCTCCAGCTGCTTCCCGGCAATTTCCCGTGGACACACCCCCGTGTGGCGGAAGTGCCAGCTGCGCACCCGGAAGCCGTCCGGGTGTCCCCAGTCGTCTTCCCCCCGGCACTTACTGGTGTGGCGGAAGTGCCGTGTTCCCGGGATAATCAGGCACTGGGGCGCCGCCTGGCGGTGGCCACGGGTCCCTACAGGGCTGGGCTTTCAAGCCCTCTACCCGAGGCCTCCAGCATAACCAGGACGAACGCCCCCTCTCGGTCTGGAGGAGGCACAAGCCCTCCTCCTGGGCGTCCCGGCCGGGGACCACAATATATATATATATCTGCCAGCAACACTCATGACAATGACAAAACAATTACATTGTCAATCATGTTACGTTATTATTAAAATGTTTCCTTTTCTTTTTCATTACTTCTTTAACACACTACTTCTCCGCTGCGAAGCTGCGGCACTAACACGGGTTGTAAACAACATTCTGATATCCTCTGATAAAGGAAACTCCACTGCAATTATGTTGTTAGACTTAAGCACAGTGTTTGACACCATTGGCTATTTTATTTTACTGCACAGGCTAGAAAATGATGTTGGACTTACAGGCACTGTGCTTGCCTGGTTTAGTTCTTATTTATCAAATCGATTCCAATATGTACAGAAATGTGCTGACAGGACTCCATCATTATACACAGAAGTTCAATATGGTGTCCTGCAGGGCTCAGTACTCTGACCTTTACTGTTTTCACTTTACAGGCTTCCACTGGGATCTCTTATTAGGAAACATCATGTTAATTGTCACTCGTATGCAGATGACACCCACTTATACCTTTCATTTAGACCAAATGAAGTTTCTCCAATGTTGTCTTTAATTAGTTTTGTTAGTGAATTAAAGGAGTGGATGGATGAGAACTACTTGTCTTTAAACACAAATAAAAAAGAGATGTTAATTATTGGAGCTAATGACACTGATCACAACAATATTCTGTCATCATTTAACTCAGTTGGAAGCCCCATTAATTTTACTGAATCAGCCCGCAATATAGGAGTTCTCTTTGACTCTAGCAGGTCATTTAAAGCACACATTACAAAGTTGTCCAAATTATATTTCTTCCATTTTAAAGATGTTGGGAAATTAAGGCGCTTTTTAAATAAACAGGATTGTGAGAAATTAATTTATGCATTTATTTCTAGTCAGATTGACTACTGCAATGTGGTGTTCACTCGATGTTCAAACTGTTCTTTATTCAGCCTCCAGTTAATCCAAAATGCGGCTGCAAGAATTATTACAAGAACAAGAAAATATGAACACATAACTCCAGTTCTTAAATCCTTACACTGGTTCCCGGTTAAGTTTAGGGCAGATTTCAAAATCCTCCTTTTAACATATAAAGCATTAAACAAAAACAATAACAACATTTATTTATACAGCACATTTTCATACAAACAGTAGCTCAAAGTGCTTTACATAATAAAGAATAGAAAAATAAAAGACAATAAGAAAACAAAATAAATCAACATTAATTAACATCGAATAAGAGTAAGGTCCAATGGCCAGGGGGGACAGAAAAAACTCCAGACGGCTGGAGAAAAAAATAAAATCTGTAGGGATTCCAGACCATGAGACCGCCCAGTCCCCTCAGGTCAAGGTCCAGCTTACTTGTCTGAACTTATCATGACTTACAAACCTGAGCGCACATTAAGATCTCAAGATGCCGGTCTGCTTATGATCCCAAGGATTAATAAAATAACAGTAGGAGGTCGAGCTTTTAGTTACAGGGTCCCTTAACTGTGGAGTGGCCTGCCTGCTACTATAAGAGATGACCCTTCGGTCCCAGCTTTTAAATCTCGGCTGAAGACTCACTACTTCAGTTTAGCACACCCTGACTAGAGCTGCTGATTTACTGTACAGACTGCATCTCTGTTGTTAGTCATTAGCACTAAAATATAAGTAACATGATAGTTAGAATTGGATACTAACCCTCACCTATTTTGTTTCTCTTCTCGGTACTCAAATGTGACACTTGGTGCCACGGCCCACCTGCCAAGTTGTTTTGCCTGCCTAAGGTAAAGTCATCCTTGATGGAGGATCACAGGAATCGTGGGAAAGAGGGGTCCTTTCATCGGATTAGCGCTATTTCAGCTTTGGAATGGCCAAATGGGGGAGGCAGCTTGATGGCCGAGGTCTCCAGGACTCTAAATAAATCCAAATCATATTATGTGATATCATCTACTGTTAAATTCTAAAATTTTTATTTTTATACTGTATTGAGGATTCGTTCTGTTCTGTGTATTGTATTGTATTGTATTGACCCCCCTTCGTTTTTGACACCCACTGCACGCCCAACCAACCTGGTAAGGGGTCTCACTTTGGACTGCCATTCCTAAGGTTTCTTCCATTTTTTCCCCACAAGGTTTTTTTTGGGAGTTTTGTCTGGTCTTCTTAGACTGGGGGGCTGTCAAGAGGCAGGGCCTGTTAAAGTCCATTGCAGCACTTTTTGTGTGATTCTGGCCTATACAAAAAATAAATTGTATTGTATTGTATTGTATATATTAAAAGGAAGATGCCACTTTGAAAGTTCAGCCGATGATAAACAAAACCCTGTGCTGGGTTATGAAAAGAAATTGATCAATGGATGGATGGCTAAGTAATTGAATGATTAGATAGGAAAGTTAAGTGAGTGGGTCCATCATTTTTGAGTGCGTGCCCTGCAGTGCATCTGCATCTCATCCAGGGATGGGGCTCACCTTGTGCTCAATTCTGCCAGCTTCATCTCCCATCATGGACAAAATAGGTTAATCATACGCATTCATAAATCAAAATGGTTTAAGACATATCAGCCTTCTTCATCTCCTTCTCATCAGCAACACCAAAACTGAAGTGTCGTTGATAATCTTTTAGTTCGCCCTCCTGCAAACGCCAGCCGAGGTCACCTTGAGCTAAGCCGGAAAAATCACTTCACATCATGTTCTGCCTTCCTGCAGAAGTGTCTAAAGTCGAGAGTCCTTTTCACTTATTTATTTATTTATTTACTGCCGTCTTCAGAGATAGCGGCAGTGGAGCTGCACTCCTTGTCCTTTGCTGCAGGAAGGTCAATATGGGCAGAGAGCGCAGATTGGATTGTAGGAATTTATTTATGTGGCCGGTGCTCTGATCTCTAGGTTGATGAGCAATAAATAACTCCTAATTTGCAATTTGAGAAAACAGAAATACTAATAATCATTCAGTAGATCACCTAGCAAGAGTTACTGTGCAACGGTATAGAGAGTTTTCATCCCCTTGGAAGTTCTCACATTATATTGTTTGTTTATTGTATTATATTGTCAGAAAACCTACCATGAAAAAAACGTTGGGCGGCTTTTTCCCTCGCCCGGACGCAGGGCACTGGGGCCCCCCTCTGGAGCCAAGCCTGAAGGTGAGGCTAGATGGCGAGGGCCTGGTGGCCGGACCTGTACCAATGAGGCTTGGCCGGGCACAGCCCAAAGAGGCAATGTGGGTCCCCCTTCCCATGGGCTCACCACCTGTAGGAGGGGCCAAGGAGGTCGGGTGCAGTGCGAGTTGGGTGGTGGCCAAAGACGGGGACCTTGGTGGTCTGATCCTCAGCTACAGAAGCTGGCTCTTGGGATGTGGAATGTCACCTCTCTGAAGGGGAAGGAGCCTGAGCTAGTGCACGAGGTTGAGAGGTTACAGCTAGATATCATCGGAATCACCTCAACTCACAGCGTGGACTCTGGAACCAATCTCCTTGAAAGGGGCTGGACTCTCTACCACTCTGGATTTGCCCCCGGTGAGAGGCGCAGAGCAGGTGTGGGCATATTTATTGCCCCTGACTTGGAGCCTGTGCATTGGGGTTCACCCCAGTAGACAAGATGTCAGCCTCCCTCCGCCTTTGGGTGGGGGGGTTGGGTCCTAATTGTTGTTTGTGCATATGCGCCGAACAGCAGTCTGGAGTACCCACATTTTTTGGAGTCCCTGGAGGGACTCTCTCGTTCTGCTGGGAGACTTCAATGCTCACGTGGGCAATGACAGTGAGACCTGGAAGGGCATGATTGGGAGGAATGGCCCCCCCGATCTGAACCCGAGCGGTGTTTTGTTATTGGACTTCTGTGCTCGTCACGGATTGTCCATAATGAACATCATGTTCAAGCATAGGGGTGTTCATATGTACACTTGGCACCAGGACACCCTAGGCCTTGGTCGCGTCATCGGACTTGCGGCCACATGTCTTGGACACTCGGGTGAAGAGAGGGGTGGAGTTTTCAACTGATCACCACCTGGTGGTGAGTTGGCTTTGGTGGCTTTGATGGTGTGGGAGGATGTCAGTCAAGCCTGGTAGACCCAAACGTATTGTGAGGGTCTGCTGGGAATGTCTGGCAGAGTCCCCTGTCAGAAGTAGCTTCAACTCCCACCTCTGGCAGAACTTTGACCATGCCCCGAGGGACGTGGTGAACATTGAGTCTGAATGGGCCATGTTCTGTGCCTCTATTGTTGAGGCGGCTGACTGGAGCTGTGGCCATAAGGTGGTCGGTGCCTGTCATGCCATCTAGTTGAAGTGGAGTCCTACAGGACCTTTTTGTCCTGTGGGACTCTGGAGGCAGCTAATAGGTACCGGCAGGCCAAGCGGAATGCGGCTTCAGTGTTTGCTGAGGCAAAAACTCTGGTGTAGGAGAAGTTTGGAGAGGCCATGGAGAATGACTGTCCGGATGGTTTCAAGGAGATTGTGGTCCACCATCTGGCGTCTCAGGAGGTGAAAGCGGTGCAGTGTCAACAATGTGTGTGGTGGGGATGGTGCGCTGCTGACCTTGACTCAGGACGTTGTGGGTCGGTGGGGGAGTACTTCAAAGACCTCCTCAATCCCATTAACATGCCTTCCAATGAGGAAGCAGAGCCTGGGGACTCAGAGGTGGGCTCCTCCATCTCTGGGACTGAGGTCATTGAGCTGGTCAAAAAATTCCTTGGTGGCAGGGCCCCGGGTGTGGATGAGATACGCCCGGAGTTCCTCTGGATGCTGTAGGACTGTCATGGTTGACACGCCTCTGCAACATCGCATGGACATTGGGGACAGTGCCTCTGGATTGGCAGACCGGGGTGGTGGTCCCCCTCTTAAGAAAGGGGACCGGAGGGTATGTTCCAACTATAGAGGGATCAAACTCCTCAGCCTCCCTGGAAAAGTCTATCTGTGGGTCTTGGAGTGGAGGGTCCATCGGATAGTCGAACCTCGGATTCAGGAGGAACAGTGTGGTTTTCTTCCTGGTCGCGGAACAGTGGACCAGCTCAACACAGCAGAATCCTGGAGGGTGCATGGGAGTTTGCCCAACCAGTCTACATGTGTTTTGTGGACTTGGAAAAGGCATTCAACCGTGTCCCTCGGGAAATCCTGTGGGGGGTGCTCCGGGAGTATGGGGTACCAGACCCCCTGATAAGAGCTGTTAAGGTGCCTGTATAACTGGTGTCAGAGCTTGGTCCGCATTGCCGGCAGTAAGTCAAACCCATTTCCAGTGAGAGTTGGACTCAGCCAGGGCTGCCCTTTGTCACCGATTCTGTTCATAACTTTTATGGACAGAATTTCTAGGCGCAGCCAGGGCATTGTGGGGGTCCGGTTTGGTGGGCTCAGGATTGGGTCACTGCTTTTTGCAGATGATCTTGTCCTGTTTGGTTCATCAGGTCGTGATCTTCAGCTCTCTCTGAATCGTTTCACAGCCGAGTGTGAAGCGGCTGGGATGGGAATCAGCACCTCCAAATCTGAGACCATGGTCCTCAGCCGGAAAAGGGTGAAGTGCCCTCTCAGGGTTGAGAGCGAGATCCTGCCCAAAGTGGAGGAGTTCAAGTACCTCGGGGTCTTGTTCACGAGTGAGGGAAGAATGGAGCGTGAGATCGACAGGCGGATCGGTACGGCATCCGCAGTGATGCGGGCTCTGCATCAATCTGTCGTGGTGAAAAAAGAGCTGAACCGTAAGGCAAAGCTCTCAATTTACCAGTCGATCTACGTTCCTACCCTCACCTATGGTCATGAGCTATGGGTAGTGACCGAAAGAACGAGATTGCGAATACAAGCGGCTGAAATGAGTTTCCTCCGCAGGGTGTCTGGGCTTTCCCTTAAAGACAGGGTGAGAAGCTCAGTCATCCAGGAGGAGCTCAGAGTAGAGCCGCTGCTCCTCCGCATCGAGAGGAGTCAGACGAGGTGGCTTGGACATCTGATCAGGATGCCTCCTGGACGCCTCCCTGGTGAGGTGTTCTGGGCATGTCTAACCGGGAGGAGACCCCAGGGAAGACCCAGGACACGCTGGAGGGACTATGTCTCTCGGCTGGCCTGGGAATGCCTCTGGATTCCCCTGGAAGAGCTAATAGAAGTGGTTGGGGAGAGGGAAGTCTGGGCATCTCTGCTCAAGCTGCTGCCCTCGCGACCCAATCTCAGAAAAGTGGAAGAGGATGGATGGATGGATGGATGTATTATATTGTATATTGGTATATTGTTTTACAACTAAATTACAATGGAGTTATTTAGATTGTTTTTTGGCAATTGATCTAGAGAAGAATACTCTTAAATATGAAAACAGACCTCTGCGAGGTGGTCGAAATGAATTACAAATATAAAACACAAAATAATTGGTATCAAGTCAGTATTAACTGTGGAATAAACAGAATTAAATAATCAATGTAAATAAATAATCAACCCGAAGAAGCAGGCAAGAAGACTGAGCACCCTGCCACAATTGTCTGCCAAGAGATGGTTCCCTGAGCAGAGGTGCCACACAATAATCACAGAACAAAGACAAAGAAGCATACTTATGAATTTACGTAACAGTGCTTAATTATTGCTTACACATCATCTTGACTGGTTCATTGGCTTACACATCTGAGTCTTCACTCTGATTGGTTCATTGGCTTACATAGCCAAATAAAAGTCTTATTCTACTACATTCTTGTCCTTCTCCATATCATTTAAGTTCAGCTGTTACCCTTTTATGGAAAACTGCGTATGTGACAACTGTCAAGTCTTACTGGATACGTGACATCAGCCAATTTCTTAAACCACCTCCTCGAACAGTGATTCCCAAACTGGGTCCTGGGGGACCTCCTGTGGCTGCAGTTTTTTTTATTCAAACCAGATTTATTGTCAGTGGCAACACCTGATAACACTGAGCTCAGAAAGGTGACTGAGTTGTCTTTGAATGTGGCCTGGTTGTTGGTGCCAGACAGGTTTGGTCTGAGTATTTCAGAAACTTTTCTACTGGGATTTTTCTTTTGTCTTATTCTACATTCAGAAAAACACAGCAGCATGATTTTTACATTTATAAGACATTTAGAAATATTTCGGCTTTTGCTAGAGATTAAAATGCTTAACTCTGTTTTGTTGATTTTATTATATTTTGCCTTTTCCCTGTGCAGTTTTTCCCCTTCATTGTATTTTATTAATGACAATTAGAAATGAGCAGAGCAGACTCGCTGGCAAACAACACTGAATAATCATAGGCTGCAAGTACTTTAGCGTCAGACCCACTTATTAGTAAATAATGGATTAATTAAACTATCAGAACACCTGGAAAAGTAGAATGAAAATCAAGATGAAAATATTGTTAAAAAGAAAAAAATTGCATTATTCCCATATAACTGCTGGGTACATTTATATATACTGTATATATATATATATATATATATATATATATATATATATATATATATATATATATATATATACAAAAAATATTATTTCTTGGAGTCAAAATGACGAAATTCTATTAATATGTAAAAGAAAATTGTATTATTATTTAATAGAGTAAAAATCATGAAGTGAGAATACAATATTTACTCTCTTATCGCTTGGAGTTTTCCTGTTAAATTGAGGTCCACTATGCTTGATGAGTATTTATAAGAGACTAAATAAGCGATCCATTCATTTTAACTGACAAAAACATGACTTTCTTGATATTTCAGTTTATAATTTAGAAACGAAATAAGAGTCTGAAAATCTAACAACATAAATTCTGAAAAGAATGATATCAAACATTTATATGAAGGTTTTAAAATAAGCCCGATTTGAAGCGTGCCAAAATATGTGACATAAAAAGTCATATAAAATCGATGCAAAAAATCATTGCACTTTTAGGCTTAAGATTTTATATATATATAGAGTAGATATATTTTTTTACAAAACTTAGTTTTCTAATTTCTATATTGTTCCCAAAACACAGAATTTGGGAAATAACAGTTCATTTAATTAGCCCAGGAGTCCAATTAAAAACAGAAGCTGGTTGGAGTAAAATCCTGCAGCCACAGGGGGTCCCCAGGGCCAAGTTTGGGAAGTCCTGGGGTGATATTGCTTACCTCTTATAAACCTGGAAAGTGATTCTCCAACATGTATGCATGACAATATGAGTGAGGAAGGCCACGGACATACCTCTGAAGGAGTTATAAGCTACAGTGGAAGACATTAGAGAGACTTGAAACGGAAAAACAACGCCTAGGATATCTCAGCAGAAGGCCCATGCGAGACTCTGATTTCAGGTGTTCTGTGGTATGGCAAGACCAAAAGTGAGCTTTTTTGGCTATCAGACTAAACTCTGTGCACAAAACTAAAAACACACCATCCCCACCGTGAAGCATGGCAGTGGCAGCATCAGGCTGTGGGGATTCTTCTCTACAGCAGGCCCTGGAAAGCTTGTGAAGGTAAAAATGAATTCACCAAAATATGAGGAAATCCTGAAGGACAAACTGATGGAGTCTGTAAGAAACCTGCACCTTGGGACAACATTTGTTTTCCAGTAACACAACGAGCCCAAGCATGAAGCTAAAGCTGCAATGCGAATTTGCAGGAGTGGCTGAGTCAGAGTCCAGATCTCAGTATTTTGGAGACATTGTGGCTGACGTGACAAAGGCTGTTCACTCACAATCACCATGACACCTGACAGAACTGGTAAAGAAGAAGAATGGAGAGAAAAGCTGACAGAGACAGAGACCTGAGCACACAGACTCAAGGCTTTCATGGCTCCCCTCGACGAAATGCTGATGTGAAGGGGCTGGATACTTAGATCAATTATTTTGTGTTTTATATTTGTAATTATTTTAGACCACCCTGCAGAGATCTTTTTCATTTTGACATTAAAAGAGCCATTTTCTGTTGATCAAATTAAATACACTGGAATTCAGTGATGTATGAGCGTAAGTCAAAAAGTCAAGACAATTTGAAAATTACATGGTAGCTGCAATAGATAGAAGTTGATGTAATACCTCACTTTCTCAATAGCTTATGGGAAGTTGGAACACACAGAGCGCAGCACTCTATCGTTAGTCTAGTTGAAACCAAGGTCAAATGAACATGGACGCTCTGCTGAGGGACACTTGTAGTGAAATTTCTTTGGGCAGGAGGGGAGTGAAACCTGCTGAAATTCAAGAATGTCGGCTTGCGCAGAGCATGTGAATTTCCCCTTGGGATTAATAAATTATCTATCTATCTATCTATCTATCTATCTATCTATCTATCTATCTATCTATCTATCTATCTATCTATCTATCTATCTATCTATCTATCTATCTATCTATCTATCTATTATATAGTGCCTTTTATCTATCTATCTATCTATCTATCTATCTATCTATCTATCTATCTCTCTATTGTGGAGGACTGCTGGCTTCCCATGCCGGTCCGCACCCCCAGGCCGCCAGGAGGAGCTCTCCCGACAGCAGGATCGTGCCCCGAGGTCCAGCAGGGCCTTATGGACTTTGTAGTGTTTATACACAGCCCTGCTGGATACCTTGGGGACCACCAGGAGTCGCTGTGGGGGCGCTTATGGGCCCTGTGATGCCATATGACCCGGGAGTACGTCATGGTCACGTGACGGAAAGAAATGTTGTGGTCCCGGGTTGAATAAAAGGACTGATTGCCCTGACCCGGAAGGAATTAGGAACTATGGACTGATGGGACAGAAACACCTCCGGGTCAGGGGCTATAAAAGGACTGTGCCTCACTCCAGACACTGAGCTGTGCTGGGAGGTGGAGGAGCAAAGTGTCTGTGCGAGGAGGAGTAGTGATTATAGTGTTGTGTTGAAAAGAGTTTATTGTATATGAGTAGTGTGGAGGGTGCTTGGTGCATTGTGGGAAAAGAAAATAAAAAGTATTGGACTTTTACCTGGTGTCTGGAATTCTACCTCAGGGTTCAAGGGGGCACTAGCGCCCCCTACTGCTACACTATCTATCTATCTATCTATCTATCTATCTATCTATCTATCTATCTATCTATCTATCTATCTATCATATAGTGCCTTTCATTTCTATCTATCTATCTATCTATCTATCTATCTATCTATCTATCTATCTATCTATCTATCTATCTATCTATCTATCTATTATATAGTGCCTTTCATTTCTATCTATCTATCTATCTATTTAAGGGTCGGTTTATACTTTACGCTCATGACGTGTTCATGCACGCATCATGGCTGCCACGCGTTCCCATCGTTCATTTGACACGTCCTCAGAAATTAACATGAAGCTTGCGTGAGTTGCTGTACCAGCAAAAAGTCGGGGGGCACGGTGTAATCAGGTTGGAATGTGACGTCAGAGTCTCTGTTTACTATCAATATGTGACAGAAAGCCACTTTGAGGATCCTCCAGGATCGATGTGCCTGCTTCGATGTTTGATAAATGGTTTGACGTGGTGAAGCAAAATGCCGACATACAAATGCATTCGTCGTGCTTTTATATTCAAGCATCGCATATTCCCCATCGTAATGACACGATACATTTTAAAAGGTCTCACATACCATCTTTTGTGCTGTCTTTTTTTTTGCACCTTCACAACAGCATCAGAATGTATGGTGGCGTATTTGAGCTACAGAGAGAAAATTAAGGACACGGTGAAAAGGTCTACAGTATTTTGTGATTAAAGTGGAAATTTTGGCTTAAATCTTGAAATGTCCACTTTAACCCCGTAGTTTACTTTATCATTAAAGTAGATCGTCGTAAACGTCATCTTAAAACCAACCCAGTTGTTGATGGCTACTTGCTTTCTGGGCCTTCCTCCTGAACTGACAGCAGCGGCAGGTAGTGATCGCCACACAGAACACGTCACATTTCTGATATTCCAGCTCTGCACATTTAGAATCCTTAGATTTATACTTGACTAGCAAAATACCCGCACTTTGCAGCTGAGAAGTAGTGTGTTAAAGAAGTTATGAAAAAGAAAAGGAAACATTTTAAAAATAATGTAACATGATTGTCAATGTAATTGTCGTAGGGTTATTTAAGTATTGAGAGCAAATTTGATGATTGTAACAAAAAGGCAGGAGTCACCAGAAGGAAGGCCAACAATAACAGGCTTGAAGTGGTGGAGTAAAGAAGAAGGGAGCAGTGAGCACAACGAACTGCTGAGGAAAGTAAGGAAGTTAGTGAGGAGGCACATGAGCACGGGATGTCATTAATGTATATAGGCAGGGAGCCAGCCACATGGTAGGTGCGCAGACAGCGGCCATGTGGAAAAAGGAAGGGGGACCAGGGGAGGTGAGATAAATCATGAAATAAATCATCTGTTAATGGAAATAAGGAATGAAACCGCCAAAAGGAGAGGTCAGTTCCAAACGATCCTTACGGCATAATGGTGAGAACCGCCAAAAAGAAGACGTTATTTTCGAAAGTTCATTACAGAGCACAGTGCGAAATGAAACATACTTAAAGTTTGTAAGTACAGAGTAAAGGATGAGCATAGGAAATTCAGGCTTCCTACATACAGTGGAACAACGGTTCACGAACGTCTCTGAACACGTACAAATCGGGTTACGACCAAAAAGTTCACCAAACTTTTGCATCTGTTGACGACCACAAACTCGGTATACGAACAAGCCAGTTTCCCTTTTGGTTTGTGTGCACCGATGATTTCTGCACGTGTTGAATCTTTCTCAGTCAGACATGCGTGCTTGCACGTGTGTACATGCTTTCGCTGTGAACTCATTGTGCTCTATTTCGTTTCCCTTCCGGTTCGTATGCGCCAGTTACTCTATTTAAGCACGTGTTCAGCCTCTCCCTGTGCATTGTTCTCACTCGGACGTGTGTGCTTTCACTGTGAACTCTTTGTGCTCTATAGTACTTTGTGTGCTTTTGCAGTTAACCATGGCTTCTAAGCAAGTGAAGAGTGGTGAGAAGAAAGGTTTGAAGAAAATTGAAATCGAAGTAAAGAAGGAAATTATTGAATGGTGTTCGTGTTACTGATCTTGCTGCCGAGTACAAGAAGTCAAAATCTACGATTTCGACTATTCTAAAGCAGAAAGAGGCCATTAAAGCAGCTGATATTGCAAAAGGAGTTACAGCGCTAACCAGGCAGAGACCTCAAGTGCTGGAAGAGGTGGAAAAACTGATATAGTGTGGCTGAACGAGAAGCAACTTGCAAGGGATAGGGTAAGCGAGGTGATGTTATGCGAGAAAGCCAGGAAGATTCATGGCGATTTGCTGCAAAACTATCCTTCTACGAGTGGTGAAAGTGAGGAATTTAAGGCCAGTAGAGGATGGTTTGAAAAGTTTCGCAAGAGAAGTGGCATTCATGGTGTGGTAAGGCATGGAGAGGATGTTAGTTCCAACGCTGAAGCTGCGAAAGAATTTGTGATAAATTTCACAAAATTAATGAAGGCCATATCCCGCAACAAGTGTTCAGTATGTGAATTTCCCCTTGGGGATTATCTATCTATCTATCTATCTATCTATCTATCTATCTATCTATCTATCTATCTATCTATCTATCTATCTATCTATCTATCTATCTATCTATCTATCTATCTATCTATCTATCTATCATATAGTGCCTTTCATATCTATCTATCTATCTACCTATCTATACTAATAAAAGGCAAAGCCCTCACTCACTCACTCACTCATCACTAATTCTCCAACTTCCCGTGTAGGTAGAAGGCTCAAATTTGGCAGGCTCATTCCTTACAGCTTACTTACAAAAGTTGGGCAGGTTTCATTTAGAAATTCTACGCATAACGGTCGACAACATCTGCCATGTTGAACTTTCTTATTTATGGCCCCATCTTCACGAAATTTGGTAGGCGGCTTCTCTGCGCTAACCGAAACCAATATACGTACCTATTTCGGTGGTATGACGCCACTGTCAGCCACCATATTGAACTTTCCAACTGTCTTTGTTACTTATGGGCCCATCTTAAAGAAATATGGTACGCGGGTTCCCAACGCTAACTGAATCCTACTTATGTACATATATACGTCCATAGCCTGCAGCTCGGTCACCATGTGAGGTGGCGCTGGGTCCCCCATCCCAACGCCTCCCATGTTGTTGGCTGCCTGCCTATATAAGGCTGTCCGTCACTCCGGTCTCTACATTCCCTTCCTTGCGTCGCCACGGGATTCACGTCTCCCTGCTGATAACTACAGCCTTTTTATTTAATCCACGGCTTCTCCGCTGTCTTATTGTTCATTTATTACGATTATAGTTATTGTGTAGGTATTTTAGACTTACTTTACATTTTTCAGGTACCCATTTCCTTTACCGTTCCAACCGTACCCCCATTAACATGTCTATCGAGGTGATCACCATTGATCAAAGAACTGTCACTTACTGAGTGGTTTCCATGCCGGAGATACCACCTACCTTTTCCATTCTCTGTGTTACATATTGCACGGCCATATCAGGCTCACTCTTGATATCCGGATGAACATTGTGTCTTATGTATTGAATGACTGGGACAGGTTCAAGGTGTGGACTGATTACAGTACAGGAGATAATTAGACTACACAGGAGCACTAGAAGAGTGAAATGCTTAAGCCCTTCACGTATGGTTCTGCATGTGAGTTGATGGCTGCTGCTGAATTGTTCGGTTGTCTCTTTCAAGTGTACCAAAATGGCCAAATATTTTACACCTTTCGAAAACCGCCAATGCCTCTTAAACATCTTAGATTGACAGGTGATGATTTGAGTAGTGGACACTTTGATGTTTATGAATGTTTAAACTCTCAAAAGCTGGATGTGATTTTATCGATGAAACCGGTTGTATACTTACAACGCTTGACAGATGCCGAATGTCACTTCAACACAAGTCCTGCAAATACTGTCATAATTGAAACAAACCATGAAACTCAAACCGATTATGACAGCAGCAATCCAAGCTGTGAGATTTGAGACAAGATTACTGTTCACATGGCCAACTGTATGTTACATGCTCAAGAGTAAGCTCAGCGCACAGCTTGGTCATATTACAACCGGAGGGCCAAACTCACAATGTGGTGTACAAAGAGATCCTTCACAAATAATTATTGGTATATTTTCACTCAGTTTAAAAAGGTTTCATTTTCTTCTTAATAAAAATTTTAAGGCAGTACTTCGCCGCTGCGAATCGCAGATATTTTTCTAGTCTATCATATAGTGTCTTTCATTTCTATCTATCTATCATATAGTGCCTTTCAAATCTATCTATCTATCTATCTATCTATCTATCTATCTATCTATCTATCTATCTATCATATAGTGCCTTTCATATCTATCTATCTATCTATCTATCTATCTATCTATCTATCTATCTATCTTATATAGTGCCTTTCATATCTATCTATCTATCTATCTATCTATCTATCTATCTCTCTCTATCTATCTATCTATCTATCTATCTATTCTCCCGTGAGCTTTGTCTTATTCCTCCCCACTCAGGCTCCCTGAATGGAGTGAGGCAGCCTCTTTTATTTTGCACCCAGAAGTCCTCCAGGTTCTAATCCATCCTGCTCCAGCAGTGCTCCCAGATGCGGCGGAAGTGTTGCATGGGCATCCAGAAGTATTCCAGGTGTGTCTGGATTCTCTTCTGGCAGCACTTCCTGGTGTGGTGGAAGTGCTGCGATCCAGGGCTCTAGAATTGTCAAAGCGCCCCCTGGCAGCAGCCACAAGCCCCAGCAGGGTTGAGTTTCTAAGCTCCAATCCCATGGCCCCGATACAAACCAGGAGGCTTGCCCTCTTGTGTTCCCGGGGAGGTATTGCTTCTCTCCTGGTCCTTCCATAATGAAGGCGTCCCGGCCGGGCAAGGGCCCCCAGCACTTCACAAGGGCTTCTTTGGGTCTTCATAGCACTTCCAAAGCATCAGCAGATAAGTTCACACCTCTGCTGTGAAATAAATGCCAATGACATTGCATAATGATTTTGGGCAGCCACCCCATATACTTGAAGAGTTGGCTGATAAAAAAGACAAAAAACTTTAAGTTTACAGACTTTAGTCCAAAACAGAACCTGCATGACAAAGAGAACATGGGGGTTTAAAAACCTGGGCAGGGGGAATGATGCCATCTGGGCTGGAACCTGGAGGTGACGTCATCGGGCCTTGAACTGAAAGTGATGTCATCAGGCCCAGGCAGAATTTCCCATGGTCAGCCCACAGAGGAAAAAGAGAAAGGATCAGTGCACTCTACCACCCGCCGGTCCAGCATGGCATTATTCTTTTTCGAACCCGTTTGTGGCACTGGGGAGTGTGGCATAATAAGACCCTATGATATGCTAATAAATTGACTTAATAATGTAAAGAATTCCCAGGAAGGCCTGATGCTGAAGTTTGGGATATCAAGAGAAGTATGTCTTAATTAAGCCACCATTTCAAAGTGAAGTTATTTTAGTAGGTTGCATTGCACAGATGAACAGCCACTTCAATGATGCTTTGTAAGTGATTCTAACACCAGAAGAAATCTTTATTAAAGTCTTGTTGCAGAAAAATAAATGAATAATAATTGAATTTTTGTGTTACCCATCACTGATGCAGCCCATTGGTTTTAGAAGTCACAGAATTAATGCAATGGAGGGCACCTGTCTGGGGTTTCAGTTGAGCCAGCTTGAGGGGAGTCACTATGGTGGCCTCAGCTACACAATGAAGAGAAGGAACACTCCAATGAACGCCATGAAGCAGCAAACGTCAGGGGATGGAGACAAGAAAACATCCTTGTCAATAAATATCTGTTATGATGTAGGGGGTTCTTCACCACATTATTCACGGGGGCCTCCACACAAGTGAAAATCCACACTGGTGCCCCCAAAAGAGGTACACTAAATACTTGGGGGTGTGACAGTACCCCAAACCCGAAACACAAATGCACAGACACAAGATCCAAATATAATAAAAGGGTTTATTTGCATCCAAGCACCTTACAAAGACTTTTGCAGTTCTCACACCCATCGTTTTCCTTCATCTTCCACTTCTCCAGGCAAGCTTCATCCTCTTCCACCCGATTGTGACTCCCTGGCTGAGATCAGGTGGCTTCTTTTATCTAAAACCAGAGAGTGCATGTGGTGCTCGAGTGCAGCCCATTGGAAGTACTTTCGGCTCGACTTGAAATCCCAGCAGCTCCCTCTGGCTACCCAATGGAAACCAATAGGGCTGCCCCAGGAGACTACAGATCCCAGCATGCCCCGTGGGAATCTGTGTGGAAATACAGCCATTTGGTGTACAGTGAACCCTCGTTTATTACGGTTAATCCGTTCCAGACTCTACCGTGATAAATGAATTTTCGCGAAGTAGGATTCTTTATTTATAAATCGAATATTTTTGCAGTTACAGTATAGAAAACCTGTTTACGACCTTCTAAATACGTTTTTTAACATTATTAGAGCCCTCTAGACATGAAACAACACCCTTAGTCACCATTAAACTCGTATTACTCAATATATTAGACAAAATAAGAGAAAATAAGACATATTAGACGTTACAAATATCATATTACTAAGCGTACTCACCTTTTATCCTCAATTTTTGTGCGCTCTATGTGTACATCAGGCATGTAAGTGTAGGGAATAAGAACATCAAAGTGCCCATTCATAACATCTTTTTTTTTTAATCCCCTCAAGTGCCTGTCCAAAGTCGTACAATGTCAGCCCGAATCTGTACCGCTAAAGATGGAGTTTCATGCACTAAATAAGCTATAGATGAGAATAAGCAAGCACCATCTCCCCTGATATTTACTACGCGGTGAGACATTTGTACTCCATCCACATTAATTATTTCCAGAGACATCATTTTGTCTATTTTTCCAGCGCATCGCGCACAAAAGCAAGGGAACGATGAGAGCACCAGAACTCTGCTCACATTGCGTCGCTTCGTACCTCAAGCCGCAAGTAGTAAGTCTGTGATAAGCGGAATACCGCTACGCTTTGCACTCACGGGACGGAAGGACAATCCCGACCGCTTTTATATAGTAGATTATTGTACTGTACATTTAATTACACACAACCACTAACCTATGAAGGCACGACCTCAGTAGGAGAGTCTTCAGAGGTGGTGCAGTATCTTCAGGTGGTGCGTCGTTGTCTTCTTCCGCTGAAGGAGTACTAGGAGTAGGCAGTGGGTGTCTGGGTGTGCGGCTGAAGAACATCTTGATAGGCAGTTGCTGGCGCTGTCTTTTCATATGCGTGAGGAGGCTTTTGTAGGGTATTGCCATCTTTAATTATATCCAAGAGTTTCACCTTCTCCTGGATAGTAAGCATCTTCCTCCGGCGCTTAATTTTATTGTCAGAAGGCTTAGAAAAAGCAGCACGTTTAGGAGCCATCATAGGGCTTAGATAAAAGTTCTCAGATAGCGCATGCCTAGTGACATAAGCGTGTATGAGAAAAAAATCGTGATAGAGTGAAGCCGCGAATGTCGAAGCGTGATGTAGCGAGGGATCACTGTATTGGGGGAGAAAATGTTCAACTGTACTCATCTCCCTTGGTTCTTTCAATTGCACTGGCCTCCCAGTTGGGTATGGATCCTTGTTCAATCTTGGTCGGTATGCCAGTCCACGTGTGCCATCCATTGCAGCAGCCAGGTCCTACGTTTCATCTGCCAGCTTAATTGGGAGCTGGCCCTCAGAATGGGAAACTGGCAAACAAAACTATCAGTCCTAAATACATTAACAAATGCCCATAGAGGGAGAGGGTTACTGTAAACCCGTTTCTCTATACAGTAATAAGGGCACAGGAAGGATTTTAATAAAAAATAAAAGATTTATTTAACAAAACAAATTAGGCATTTCCAAAAATGCTCAAATCAGCACAAATAGGCTGTCACACACGAGCGATTAGGGGGCAGCTAAAGGACCCGATGAGCCGCAAGAAAGCACAAGACCGGGAACTAAGGCAACGCATTAACGCCTCTCTCTTTATATTATCAGGAATCTACGGCACCTTGAATTTGTTCTGAAACCTGAAACCACCATCCTAACATCCGAGAAGCTTCCGCATTACTCCCGACTCACCCTGATGACTTCACCTCTGATCGGTCACGGATGACGTCACCTCTGCCGAAAAATCACCCACGTCACCCTTCCTCCAGTTTTACTTCCGTTCCTAATCTCATAAATTGCTCCGTGTATCCGCCATTTATTGCAAACCTGACTGTTGTACTTAACAGCAAAGTTTGTTTTTTTTTCAAACCCACAATATACAGGGATGGATTCCCCAACCCTTAATTTGTGTTTTCTTCACAACCCACAAAATAGATTTGCATGAAGGTAATCCTAAAGCAAACACAGAATCTAAAAAGCAGAGGTCAGAAATCTAGCAAGCAATAAATCATAGAACATAACTGAACTCACCACACCTGGAACAGCTAAAATGTTCCGTATTCTGATGTTCCAACAATGATGGATAGATTAAAAGCCAGAAGTCTACGTGACCATCACCATCAAGTGACTCCGTGAGAACCCTAACTACAAAGAGGACTGTTTCATTGATGTTAGGTAGAATGCCCAGAGGGGACTGGGTGGTCTCGTGGCCTCGGACCCCCTGCAGATCTTTTTTTTTTTCTCCAGCCGTCTGGATTTTTTTTTGTTTGTTTTTTCTGTCCACCCTGGCCATTGGACCTTACTCCTTGTCTATGTTAACTAATGTTGTCTATTTTAATTTCTTATTCTGTCTTTTATTTTTTTCTTTTCTTCATTATGTAAAGCACTTTGAGCTACTTTTTGTATGAAAATGTGCTATAGAAATAAATGTTGTTGTTGTTGTATTTGATTGGTGGGTCTCCCCTGTCTTTATAATGCTCGAGGTGGTGCCACACAGAGATTCCCCAACTCTTAGAGAAGCACCCACAAAATACAAGGAACAAGAGGAACACATAAAAATACATAGAAAATATACTGTACACTAATGAAATAATATAAATTATAGACCAGTGGACCTCCCCTGCCTTTACAGGGCTCGGTGTGCTACCACATGGAGGTGGACAGGTGACCCTGTCTCTTGACAAACCACCCACAAAACAAAAGGAACTTGTGACAATACATTGAATTAAAGATAAATCAAAGACAACAAAGAAATGGCTTAGGGACAACTCTGTGACCGTCCTTGAGAGGACCAGCCAGAGTAGAGACTTGAGCCCAATCAAAAATCTTTGGAGAGACCTGAGAAGAGCCGTCCACTGATGGTCTACACCCAATCTGTCAGAAGTTGAGAGGATCTGCAAGGAACAACGGCAGAAAGTCACAAAATCCAAGTGTGTGAAGCTTGTCACTGCCAAGTAAAGGGTATGAATAGGGTGCACCCAAGCCAGATTTCGAGTGTCATAGCAGAAGGTCTCAATATTTGTGTTATTGGGGTATTTCCATTTTTTCCTTTAATGCATTTGCAAAAATTCTCTTTCTCACTTTGTCGTAAATAGATAGATAGATAGATAGATATGAAAGACACTATATAATAGATAGATAGATAGATAAATAGATAGATAGATAGATGGGCGGCACGGTGGCATGGTGGGTAGCGCTACTGCCTCGCATTTAGGAGACCCGGGTTCACTTTCCGGGTCCTCCCTGCATGGAGTTTGCATGTTCTCTCCATGTGTGCGTCGGTTTTCTATGGTGTCACACACGCGCGCATGGGAGGCAGCTAAAGGGCTCGAGTGAAGGCAGTTCTGAGCCATGCCGGGATGTGGCAGAGTGCACTAACTCTCTTTCTCACTTCCCTGTAGACCTAACCCGGGAGGTTCCACCTGTCTCTCTGGACGTCACTTCTGGGACCGAGCCAATGGAGACAGACCTTGCCAGCTCCGGCCCCCCTGATGTCACATCCGGGACTAATCCAATGAATGATGAACACGTGCCCAATCCTTATGACCTCACTTCCTGCCTCCCCCTTTAAAAGCCTTCCCTTTTCCCTTCTCTGACAGTCTTGTTTTGGACTCTGTTGTAAGCACTTCAGTGCTGGTATTTGGAAAAGAAAACGACCTTTGCAGCCAGGATACCAAATTACATGGGTGGCTGCCCCAAACCTTTTTCTGTCTTTGTCTCGTTTTGTGACAACGGGTACTCCGGTTTCCTCCCACAGTCCAAAGACATGCAGGTTACGTGCATTGGTGATCCTAAATTGTCCCTAGTGTGTGCTTGGTGTGTGTGTACCCTGCAGTAGGCTGGCGTCCTGTCCAGGGTTGGATTCCTGCCTTGTGCCCAGTGTTGGCTGGGATTGGCTCCAGCAGACCCCTGTGACCCTGTAGTTAGGTTGGTTAGTGGATGGATGGATAGATAGATAGATAGATAGATAGATAGATAGATAGATAGATAGATAGATAGATAGATAGATAGATAGATAGATAGATAGATACTTTATTAATCCTAAGGGGAAATTCCCATACTCCAGCAGCAGTATACTGATACAAAAACAATATTAAATTAAAGAGTGATGACAATGCAGGTATAACAGACAATAACTTTGTATAATGTTAACGTTTACCCCCCCAGGTAGAACTGAAGAGTCGCATAGTGTGGGGTCTCCTCAGTCTGTCAGTGGAGCAGGACGGTGACAGCAGTCTGTTGCTGAAGCTGCTCCTCTGTCTGGAGACGATCCTGTTCAGTGGATGCAGTGGATTCTCCATGATTGACAGGAGTCTGCTTAGTGCCCGTCGCTCTGCCACGGATGTCAAACTGTTCAGCTCCGTGCCTACAATAGAGCCTGCCTTCCTCACCTGTTTGTCCAAGCGTGAGGCGTCCCTCTTCTTTATGCTGCCTCCCCAGCACACCACCGCATAGAAGAGGGCGCTCACCACAACCGTCTGATAGAACATCTGCAGCATCTTATTGCAGATATTGAAGGATGCCAGCATTATAAGGAAGTATAGTCGGCTCTGTCCTCTCTTACACAGATCATCAGTATTGGCAGTCCAGTCCAGTTTATCATCCAGTTGCACTCCCTGGTATTTATAGGTCTGCACCCTCTGCACAGTCACCTCTGATAATCACGGGGTCCAGGAGGGGCCTGGGTCTTTTAAAATCCATCAACAGTTCCTTGTCTTGCTGGTGTTCAGTTGTAGGTAGTTTGAGTCGCACTAATTATTAAAGTCCTTGATTAGGTTCCTGTACTCCTCCTCCTGCCCGCTCCTGATGCAGCCTACGATAGCATGTCATTTTCCAACCCACTTAATCCAGATCAGGGTCACGCTTGGGTTTGAGCCTAACCCAGCTAGTACAGGGCACAAGGCAGGAACAAACCCTGGACAGGGTGACAGTCCATCGCAGAGCAAACACACACCAGGGTTAATTTAATTTAGCATTACTAATTCACCTAAACTGCTTGTCTTTGAACGGTGGAAGGAAACCGGAGCTCTCAGAGAGAACCCACATAGACACGGGGAGAACATGCAAACTCCACATAGGGAGGACCCGGGAAGCGAACTCTGGTCTTCTTACTACAAGGCAGCAACACTGCCACCATGACACCATCTCGCTTTGTCATTCTGGAGTATTGAGGGTTGCTTGATTTGGAAAAAAATGAACTTAAATGATTTCAGCACAAGGCTGCAACATAACAAAGTGTCTAACACGTGAAGGGGTCTGACTACGCACTGAAGGTGCTACATGAAAGTTCTTGGGTTACCGATGAGAACCTGGTAAAATGAAGTTGTTCTCTGAGATTAAAGCCACTCTGAAAATCTCTGTCTTCACTATCACAATTAGTAAAAGTAAGTTTGGAGCAGCCATATAATGTAGCTGTCAGTAATCCAATCCAATTGACATTAGTTTTAGGTCTAGGATTGGCATGAGGAATGTGTTTCTTGCGCACTGCCAGGTAAGCCATTGATGGGGTGGTACAGTGGATCCAGAATCCAATTGGACTTCATATTCTCTTCTGTTAGCTTCGCCTTTCCCTATATATCCAATTTCCTTCTGTAAAATCTTTATTTTTATATACTCTAGTCTTGTTGGCATCATTTTGGCAATGGGTCAAATGCCTCCTTCTGGTGATAATAACAGCTAGTGTGCATTGACAGTCCTGGGCCCAATAGAAAATGGTGAAGCTGTTGGGCACCTCAGGGCCCGGCCCCATGTTCTTTCACAAGTGCTGCAGTGCCACTCGCGCTCTTCCCGCTCCGCCCCGTTCTCTTTCAGCCGCATGGCATTCTCTTTAGCAATCTTGGCGGGCTGCACAAGACAACTCATCTACAGTATCTGGCAACTCCTCCGCTCTTATTCTCAGAGTAACTCCCCTCTCTGGTGAAGTGCTTGACGGGTTCTTTCATCCAGCAGTTGGCACAGTTCCTCTGACTTTGGCGCCATTACACTTCTGCCAGCACCCTGCTGCCTGTAGGCCTGTTATTCCTGCCATTGAGGAGCGACTCGTGCTTGAAGTCTCACTGACCTGTGGCGCTGCTTTTCTGCATGGAGAAATGGCAGAAGACTTTTGTCAGAGTGACTGGGCCACCGCTGTGATGGGATCACATCAGCAAGATGAAGTCTTTTTAGCTTCACCCTCAATGACGCCATCATCAGGACAGTCTGGTAGGTGTCTCCTCCACTGGGGTCAGACATGTGGTTACATCAGTGTCCTCCCTCTCCATCTCATCCCTGATTTTATTATGTTTATGGCTCAAAAAGCAGTGAATGAAAGAAGAAGCATCTGGAATGATGGCTTGGTAGCTCATATCTGAATGAATAAACAGAAGAACTGGATTGTCAGGCAGTATAACTGCTGGAAATGGCTGTTCATTCATGATCACCATGCAGCCTGGCAGAATGTCAGCAGTATAGGAAAGAAGAAGAGATAGAAATGTGCCAAGCTGACAGAAGAGAGAGACCTGTGCACAAAGAACCCAGGATATCACAGCTGCCATTGTAGGGGGGAATACTTGCACCATTAGTTATTTTGATTAGCTCAACTGTGATTATTCAATGCTTTAAAATAATTAAATGTGAAAAGCTGTGATATGTGATACCCGGAAGCACTTCTGTTGTCCCAACGCTGTGGTATGGAAGCACTTCCGGGTGAAATGGGAGTCCGGCAAAATATGGCTCCCCAAGCACCCCACGAAATCAAAGGAACAATTTGAAAAGACATAAGGTCTCAATGGGAAAAACTCCTGCTGGCTATCTCTACTACTATGGCCTGGTAATGTGTTAGGCACGAAAGGATGGCACATCGTGTGATGGAAATGAAAATGATCAACCAACAGAGGGCTGAATTCAAAGACACCCCAAAAATCAAATGGAAAAAATGATGAGGCGGCAGGCAGGCCAGTCCATTTGGCCAAAAATTCATTGCTGCAAATCCAAATCGTACTCAGTAGTTTGTAAACTCGTGCCTGACAATGTCCTAATGAGATGACGGATGGTGTCCTGTGGGATCTCCTTCCAGATCTGGACCAGGGCATCACTGAGCTCCTGTACAGGCTGAGGCGTCGGATGGACCCAAACGTAATGTCCCACCCAGAGGTGTTCTATTGGATTGAGGTCAGGCGAGTGAGTGTGGGGGCCAGTCAATGGGATCAATTCCTTCATCCTCTCGCCACATGAGACCGGGCATTGTCGTGCACCAGGAGGAACCCAGGAGCCACTGCACCAGCATAGGGTCTGACAATGGGTCCAAGGATTTCATCCTGATACCTTATGGCAGTCAAGGTGCCGTTGTCTAGCCTGTAGAGGTCTGTGTGTCCCTCCATGGATATGCCTCCCCAGATATACCATCACTGACCCAGCACCAAACCGGTCATGCTGAACGATGTTACGGGCAGCATAACATTCTTCTTGGCTTCTCCAGACACTTTCATGTCTGTCACATATGCTCAGGGTGAATCTGTTCTCATCTGTGAAAAGCACAGGGTGCCAGTGGTGGACCTGCCAATTCTGGTATTCAATGACATATGCCAATCGAGCTCCACAGTGCTGGGCAGGCAGTCAGCACAGGGCTCACTAGAGGACGTCAGGCCCTTATGCCACCCTCATGAGTCTGTTTCTGATTGTTTGGTCAGAGACATTCACACCAGTGGCCTATAGATGTCAGATTGGGTGCCGGAAATTATATTCTTCTGGGCGCCGGAACTGTAAGTGACGTCATCTGCTCTGAATCAGACAGGTTTTACTGCGGCTGGTCTGTAGAGATAACAGGAGAAGGTTTAGTGCCCCCCGCCACTCCCTGGCCTGGCGGGGAATTACCTTTGCTTGGTCCATACAACATCCTCCTAGTCGCACATGTGTGCCAATATATATATATATAGTAATATAGTAATATATATAGTAAAAGAAAGCACAACCACGATCTTTAAGAGTTGGGGTATACTGTAAGAACTGGTGTTTTGCAGTTACCTTGTCAGTCATAAAAATTCAATACAGACAATGAGTATAATAATCGACGGACATTTTATGCTGTGGGGATGGAACTGGAAAGGGAATACTGGGAAAGGAGCCACTGAGGTAAAGATGGTGAGATGGGATATGGTGATGTCATCATTGGGGGGACCAGAGGGAAGGAAGGAACCCGGAAGTGGCTTGTGTTTTTGGGTGAACTCAAGGCGTCGTTTTCTCGTCTTTCCTGTCAGAGCGAAGAGAGAGCAGTTAGTACACTGCAGTCATCTCCTGATGTGCGATTTCGCACTGCTCGTTGGGTCTTTAAGCTGTTCCCTAAATGCTTGTGCGTGACAATATATATATATATATATATATATATATATATATATATATATATATATTGGGGAAGTTGACCCGGACACAGACAGGCGGACATGTTGTTAAAACACCACCACACGTTTTATTTTCAATATATACAAATGATATGGTCACAAAGACCCCAGTTCATTGGTCACTCAGACCCCAGTCACATGCACAATTTCCCCAATCACAGTCCTGGCCACAACGCCTTTCTCTTCGGGCCGCCTCCACAGCTCTCCTCACGCTTTGTCCTTCCGCCTCCCGACTCCAGCCTCGAATGAATGGAGACGCCCCTTTATATGGTTCCCGGATGAGCACCAGGTGTTCCCGGCATTCCTCCTCTGGCCACGCCCCAGCATGGCGGAAGTGCCGGCTGTCCTCCCAGCTGCTCTCCGGCACCGTCCTAAATCTTCCCCCCAGCACTTCCTGGTGTGGCGGAAGTGCTGGGGTAACAGGTCCCCAAGGCATTGGGGCGCCTCCTGGCGGTGACCACGGGCCCCCAGAGCAACCCGGAAGGCAACCCCCACGTGATCCAGGGTGGGCACAGACCCACATCCGGTCCCTCATGACGTCCCGGCCGGGTCATGGCCCCTGGCATCCCTGACACTATATATATATATATATATATATATACAGTATATATATACGAGGTGTGGCAGCAAAGTAATGAGACTGGCAACACTGCAAGCGATCTGGCAACGCTGCGCTGTTGTCCTTGATAGAGCACGTGTATCAGTACCCTCCCATAGCTCAGTGCGAGTTTCAACTCCTTCCGTTAACTACGTGATTTTTGTGTCTGCTATTAGCAAAGTTGTGTTTTTGGTTGTGCGTCACGCAAAATGGAACAGCGGAATTTGGAGCAACGTTGTGCCATTAAGTTTTGTGTTAAGCTTGGAGAATCGGCAAGTGTGACGTTTGAAAAGATAAAACAGGCCTATGGGGAACATTCTTTATCCCGAGCTCAAGTTTTTCGCTGGCACAAATCATTTTTTAGAAGGCAGAAAACACGTTGAAGATGAACATCGTTCAGGGAGGACTTCAACTTCGAAAACCAATGAAAACATCGAACGTGTGAACACTCTTGTGAGATCAGACCGTCGTTTAACATTAAGAATGTTGAGTGAACAATTAAATTTGAACAGATTTACCGTTCATCAAATTTTGACTGAACATTTGCACATGTGAAAGGTCTGTGCCAAAATGGTGCCGAAAAACTGCCCTCTCCATAACAGAATTTTTGACCTCAAAAGGCATTCCTGTGGCTCCCCAGCCCCCTTATTCACCTGACCTCAGTCCGTGTGACTTTTTCCTAAACTGAAAAATGTCCTCAAAGGACGTCATTTCGGGACTTTAGAAAACATCCAAAAGAGTGTAACGGACATGCTGAAGACCATACCGGTTGAAGACTTCCAGCGCTGCTACCAACAGTGGGAACAACGTCTCCATCGGTGTGTAGCTGGTGTACCATGATGTACCAGTCAAAACTTTTAGACTCAGTTGTTCTGTAAATTTAATCAGTTGAAATATAATGAATGACCTAAAATGATGAAAAGGTAACCTGTAAACTGCCAGAGGTTTAAAATTAAAATTTAGGTTAGCAGAGACTGGAAAAAAGAGGATATTTCAGACTATTACAAATGGGCCTCCTTCAGGGACCAACTAATAGGTTTCAACCTACAGACGTTCAGTAGCAATGAAAGTAATTAAGCCTTGCAAGTTTAAGCAAACAGTTTGCACAGGTGTCCTGACTTCTGTCGATTACTTAAAATCCATCTGTCTGTCTTAAAGCAGAGTTGGAACACACTGTGTTACTACACCCTCTGAAGTGCTGCCTCGACAACAGTCCAGTCATAATAGCAAGAAAACAGCAATTAACAAATGAAATGAGACAGCCCCATTAACCTTACAACTGTAGGCCTTTTATTTTGGGAAAACTTAAAATGTCAGTGAGTCCAGTGGTGTCCTACGCAATCCAAAGGCAACTTGAAACTGGAAGAAACTCTGATAGGAAGAGATCTGGCAGAGCCAAAGTCACCAACCAATCAGAAGACAAGATCACCATCTTGTGTGATCCCAGGCGCCTCACAGCACAAGAGCTTCAAACACAGTTTAACAGTGCAGGTTGATAAAAAGCAAGATATCAGTTTGGACTGTGAAGAGGAGACTTTGTGCTGCAAGTTTGACAAGGCGAGTGGCAGGAAGAAAGCCAATCCTTAAAGGACAACTGAGGGCCTTGTAATACCAACTGTGGGCAACTGCAGACTGCAAGAAAGATGAATCCAAATTTGAAATCTTCAGTTCAACCCTGATGCAGGGTATTTTTACGCCGTCGAGTTGGTGATGGTGATGAGTCTGGGGTTCTTATACTGGAGGCAGGGGTGGTGACTTGCCCAGAGTGACTAGCATTCTGAATTCAACAGGCTACCACAGCATTTTGCAGCACCACATAATACCTTCTGGTATGCATCTAGTAGGTCAGGGACTCATCCAACAGCAAGACAATGACCCAAACCATACCTCCATGCTATGTCAGAACTACATTAAAAGAAAAGGACAAGATGGCACACTTCAAAACATGGACTGGCCAGTGCAATCTCCAGACTTGAACCCCACTGAGTTAGTTTGAGATGAACTGGACAGAAGGGTGAAAGGAAAGCAACCTACAAGTGCACCACATTTGTGAGAACTTCTGCAACAGTGCCTGGAAGATCTTTCTGACCAGTATTTGATTTTCTTTTGTCACACGCGTGCAAATTGGGGACAGTTTAAGGGCTCTGATAATTGTACTGTTCCTCCAGAAAGCCAGAGGGCGCTGTTGACTAATGCCTTTTCTGTTCCTCTCTCTGCAGACCAGAAGATTGACTACCGCGACACCTCTGACATCACTTGCGGTTTCTGCCAACCTTTTCCTGCCCAGGACCTTTATCTTGAGAAGCAACACCATTTTGAATCAGTCTTATGGTGACTTACGTCATTTCAATGTTTTTTTCTTTCCTAGTGCGCTGTTCCATGCATTTTATTTGAATATATGGGACTGTCCCTTGTGATGCCCCAAAGATTTATAACCTCTGTTTGTCTCTTTATTGCAACTTATAGAATGTGTCTGTTTGGCTGTTATATCAGCAAAACGTGGCTACTTTGATGAATCAAAAATCTGAATGACATTTTGTGCTCTTACCGATTCCTTGATTTATTTATTTGCCATTGTTTATTTGTTTTATGCCTTGATTTCATGAAACATCCATCCATCCATTATCCAACCCACTATAGCCTAACTACAGGGTCACGGGGGTCTGCTGGAGCCAATCCCAGCCAACACAGGGCGCAAGGCAGGAACAAACCCACACACACCAAGCACAATTTAGGATCGCCAATACACCTAACCTGCATGTCTTTGGACTGTGGGAGGAAACTGGAGCGCCCGAAGGAAACATACGCAGACACAGGGAGAACATGCAAACTCCACACAGGGAGGACCCAGGAAGCGAACCCAGGTCTCCTAACTGCAAGGCAGCAGCGCTACCCACTGTGCCACCGTGCCACCCTTCATAAAACATTAAGGTGCATTTCCACAAAAACTGAGGTGTTCTAAAACTTTTGTCCAGTAGTTTACATAAAATAAAAATTGATGACATATTTATATATGTAAAAAAGAGCTTAATAATACTTACTTTATATCAACAAAATTTAATTTTGCCTATTTAAAAGTTTAATTACCATTGGAATAAAACTATTTCTGCTTCTATTTGTTTTAAATTTTGGCAGCAAGTATCGCCTAGCAGAAGCTAAAATTTTTTAAATATCTGTTCAAGCAGTGTTTCAAGTGCTTTACAATCTTCTTTATTTTTCTTTTTGCTCTTAAAAATTAAAAAGTACATGCCAAAGGTCACGGTCAGATAACACAAAGAGGACAACAGTCAGTTAGTCATCTTCCAACCCACTATATCCTAACACAGGGTCACCTGGAGCCAATCCCAGCCAGCACAGGGCGCAAGGCAGGAACAAACCCACACACACCAAGCACAATTTAGGATCGCCAATCCACCTCACCTGCATGTCTTTGGACTGTGGGAGGAAACCAGAGTGCCAGAGGAAACCCACGTAGACATGGGGAGAACACGTAAACTCCACACAGGGAGGACCCGGGAAGCGAACCCAGGTCTCCTAACTGCGAGGCAGCAGCACTACCATGCCATCCTAGAGAACAACATCATCTGCATAAAGTGGCACCTCTGCCCCTAGCCCCCCCCAACTGGATACCCTCACATCCTTGTCTGAGTATTGATATCCTGGCAATGAAAAATACAAACAGGAGCAGTGACAAGACACAACCTTGATGCAGTCCAGCACTTAGTTTTATCATTTCTACATTGAGCACAAAACATAGAAACTGGGAAACATTAATAAGGCTATGAGTCCGATTCAAAGAAGAAGTTGTTTGGAACAGAAACCTGCAGCCACATTGGGGACTGCAGAGTGGAGCCGAGAATTACTGGAGTAAAACCACTGGAGTCTGCTGAGAAATCATTCTTCAGCACAGAGCGACCTCTAGGGCTCACGCCTGGTAGTACACAAAATGCCTTTTTGTGCTTCATGCTGCAGTTGACAATTGTGCTGTGTGGAGGAATATTTTAGAAAATAATAATAATAATAATAATAATAATAATAATAATAATAATAATAATAATAATAATAATAAATACGTGCATGGTGAAATGTGACAAAAACTAAATACTAATAAAATGATATGTAAGCATAAATAAATGTCTCATGACATAAGGTTTTTTTTTTGCTCATTTATTTACAGACGCAAGAGAAAGTATGCAAAGCCCATGGAGCTCTCTGGATTTCTGCATTGATTCTAATAAAATTCTAAGTCACAACACTAGACACACACAGTCTGACTATACGAATATCAGACAGACAGTTGGACTAGTCATGTCTTTATTAAGCACATAGATAGATAGATAGATAGATAGATAGATAGATAGATAGATAGATAGATAGATAGATAGATAGATAGATAGACATGAAAGGCACTATATAATAGATAGATAGATAGATAGATAGATAGATAGATAGATAGATAGATAGATAGATAGATAGATAGATAGATGTGAAAGGCACTATATAATAGATACACTGTGTGCACAATTATTAGGCAAGTTGTATTTTTGAGGATTAATTTTAATATGGAACAAACACAGTGCTATCAGTCAATCCAAAATGTTAATAAACCTGAAACCTGAATGTTTCACAACGGAAATGTGAGTGTGAACATCATCAGGGGAATACATATGTGCGCACAATTATTAGGCAACTATTAGTGTGCAGATTTATTATGCAACTAAAGGAAAAATGAAAATTTTCCCATCTCACTTGTTTATTTTCATCTGTTATAGTGAGAATAATAAACAAACACCTCAAAATTTACAAATAAACATCTCTGACATTTAAAAAATCAATCAATCAATCAATGACCAATATAGCCACCCTTCTTTCCAATAACAGTCATAAGCCTTTCCATTCATGGAGTCTGTCAGTTTCTTGATCTGTTGACGATCAGCTTTTGTGGAGCAGTGACTACAGCCTCCCAGACACTCTTCAGAGAGGTGTATTGTTTTTCTCCCCCGTAAATCTAGCGTTTAAGAAGTGCCCACAAGTTCTCGATAGGGTTTAGGTCAGATGAGGAAGGGTGGCCATGTCATTATTCCTTCATCTTTAAGGCCTTTACTGGCTGGCCACGCAGTGGAGAACTTCGATGCAAGTGATGGAGCATTGGCCTGCATAAAAATCATGGTCTTTTCCTGTATCACTGTTTGAAGAAAGTGTCTTCGAAAAACTGGCAGTAGGTTTGGGAGTTGATTTTGAGTTCATCTTCAATGCAAAAGGTCCAACTAGCTCATCTTTAAAAATACCAGCTCATACCAGTACCCCACCTCCACGTTGGAGTGGAGCTCTGTGCCATTACTGATCCACAGGTCCATCCATCTGGTCCATCAAGAGTCACTCTCATCTCATCGGTCCATAAAACCTTTGAAAAAATTCTGTCTTCAGATATTTCTTGGCCCAGTTTTGACGTTTCAACTTATGTTTCTTGTTCAGTGGTGGTTGGGTTTCAGCCCTCCTTACCTTGGCCATGTCTTTGAGCACTGAACACCTTGTACTTCTGGGCACTCCAGGTAGGTTGCAGCTCTGGAATATGAAAGTACTGGAGGATAATGGGTTCCTGGTAGCTTCACGTTTGATTCTTCTCAAATCTTTGGCAGCTAATTTGCGTCTTTTGTTCTCAACACGTTTCTTGCGACCCTGTTGACTATTTGCAACAAAATGTTTGATGGTTCTGTGATCTCACACCAATATCTTAGCAATTCCAAAAGTGCTGCATCCCTCTGAAAGACTTTTTACAATTTTTGACTTTTCAGAGTCAGTTAAATCTCTTTTTTGGCCCATTTTGCCTGAGGAAAACTAGCTGCCTAATAATTCTGCACACCTTGATATAGGGTGTTGATCTCCTTAGGCCACACCCTCCCTCATTACACAAATACACATCACCTGACGTGCTTAAATCCAATAAGCATTCAAGTTAATACAGCTTGGAGTTGGAATATACGCATTAAAAATGATGATATGGTCAAAATACTCACTTGCCTAATAATTGTGCACACAGTGTAGATAGATAGATAGATAGATAGATAGATAGATAGATAGATAGATAGATGTGAAAGGCACTATATAATAGATAGATAGATAGATAGATAGATAGATAGATAGATAGATAGATAGATAGATAGATAGATAGATAGATAGATAGATAGATAGATATGAATGGCACTGCACTGAAGTTCAAAAATAGTTGTGATGTGCAGTTAAAATTGCTGTGCTACTACCAGGACCACCAGCAGTAGAGATGGAGGGAGTATAAGCAGCAGGTGTTGCATCTTATTCAGTCCCTCACATCCAACCTACTGGCAAAACTGCAATGAGCAGTGCTGGCACAATCCTCAAACTCTACTGATTGTTTCACCATTCCTACATTTGCTACACTTTCATTCCTGCTGCTATAACTCTTCAATTTCCTCTGAGATTAATACAGCTTCTATCTATCCATCTATCTCTGGTGATCACATTTTCACTTGTTTATGTGTATTTAACCATCCTACAGGAACAGCATCCTATAATTAACCATGAAAAGAGATATTACTTATGGATTGGAAATTCTGAAACTGACTGTAAATGGTGCATCCATTTCTATGAGAAATAGAAAATTTTCAGTTAGAGTTCCTCGTCTACAGCCTCAGCCTATCTGAGCATAAATGTCACCAAAACTTCATTTCCCTACGTGCTTTGCGCAGAAATAGACTTCCGTGGGCTGTTAATCTAGACGCGCGACGGAAGTTAAATGTACTACATTTCCCATGAAGCAATAGTACAGCCGCCTGACTGGGGCCCCTTTTAAATTTCCTGTCAGGTGGTATTCCAGGGTTTCCGATAGACAGGGAGAGTAAATTAATACATGTATGAATAGTAAATTAGGTCGTTATTTCGACCACATTTTCTTAATTGCCCCGTCTAGTGGATAAACAGAATTCTACTTAACAATGGTAAGTAATGAAAACTCCGAGGTTGTTTATCTGTTTCTTTCTTCGTATAAATGAACGGGCGTGGATGCAGCATTTTTCGTCAGGGTGTCAATTTCTGTAAGAAACCATTAAAACTGCTTATGTCATTTTCTATGGAACTGCTTTTTTGAGTTGTTTTCGACACGGTGTAGATTTTAGGATGTGTCCAGGAGGTCCGCCGCTTGATTGATCGGGCTTCTCCGGGCAGCATCGGCATACCGTACAGCGGTTGAGCCGCCGCCACCGCACAGTAGTCGAGTCAACACCGAGAAACTGCCGAACGCCTCGTCCAGTTTTATTGCCCGGATTTAGTTAATCGCTTATCAGTTGAGTTCATTTCTAGTGGATTGGTAGTTTTAAAGTGCAAATGACCAAGTTGTTTATTTGTAAAGTTGTGCATTTTTATATATTGAAAAGCAACCTTGAAGGCATATTTACAGAGCACTTGTCATTGCCGATCTGCTGCCCTTAAAAGCAGAAGCTTATGAGAATTTTATTCGCCAGTACATAATGTATAGGAATTTAACTTGGAATGTTTGGAGTTGGTTAAAACAGAACACAACATCACATACAGATAACAGAAAAGGTAAACATCATTCCTTATAGAGCAGAATAGTGCCGTTATAAAGGAGATGTGAAAACGTGTGTGTCTATAGGGTGTAAGTACACACCCACACACAGATGTACAGGGTGGTCCAGATTCAGTTATGCAGATCCAGATCATCTGGATGACTTTGATTTATGTGGGGATGATTCCAGTTCGGCGCAAAGACGATTCTTCATGTTGTCAGTTCTAACACTTCTTGATGGTCTGGGATTTTTCGGGTTATTTTCAATGTAATAAACTTAATAAGTTGTAGCGTAATGAAAATTGCATAATTAGATCTGGACCACCCTATATATATGCTGTACATACTTGGGATCAACAATTCACAGTAACGGGGATTGTGGAAGAGAGGTGAAAAAGAGAGTGCAGGCAGGGTGGAGAAGAGTGTCAGGAGTGATTTGTGACAGACGGGTATCCCAGGGAAAACACACACACACACATACTAGGGTCAATTGAGGAAACATCAAGCCACCTAACCAGCATGTCTTTGCACCAGGGGTCCCCAACTTCGGTCCTGGAGGACCACAGTGACATCAGGTTTTCATTCTAACCTTTAATTAGTGACCGGTTTTTGCTGCTGATTAACTTCTTTTGAATTAACTTTAATGAACTTGTTTTTTTAAGATTTGTTCCCCTGAATTTCTTTATCGTTCCTCTGAATTGCTTCATTTCTTTCTTTAAATGGCACCCAAAAAGAAATGAAATGAAATGTGAAGTGAGGGAGTCAACAGACGACCAACTAAGTCAGGCCCTCAAACTCCACTCCATCCAGTTGCTTCATCAGGTGCCAAGTCTTGTCATTAATGGAACCCGTTCTTTAATTCCATGGCTTGTTGCTGCTCTCATTCTGCAATAGCAGGCATTTCTGAAATTGTAGATTTTCTCTTTTCTAAGAGCACCGGTCAAATATTTAATGGACCAGAGCAGATCAACATTCCTGAGACCTTCATCTTTCTTTATTTTCAGATATTGTGTGATGGTCACAGTTTGCTGGTCATGTTTTGGCTCATTTTGTATCCCATTATTTGTTTGGCTGCTAATTAAGGAAAAAGAAACAATCAAGGGGTCTGAGTTTTCAAGAGCAAGTCAAATCAAATGAATTCAGAAAACGTTAATTAGCAGCAAAAACGGGTCACTAAGTAAGAAAAGGGACCGGAGTTGGAGACCCCTGCTTTGGACTGTATGAGGGAAACTGGTACACCCGGAGGAAATCCATACAGACATGGGGAGAACATGCAAACTCCACTCGAGGAGGACCCGAGACATGATCCCTGGTCTCTTTACTGCCTGGCAGCAGTGCTACCACTGTGCCACCGTGCCACCCACCTTTTATAGTTCTGTCTTGCAGTTAGCTTCCAGATATCTTATATCTTGGTATTATGAGAAGCTGGTGCAAATAGCCCAAACTCATTGTTGCTCATTTTTCATTTTAATAAAGCTAAGTTGAGCCAAGCAAGATGACATCTTTTATCGGCTAACTAAAAAGATTACAATATGCAAGCTTTCGAGGCAACTCCGGCCCCTTCTTCAGGCGAGATGGAATACAGAAACTGGAGTAGCCTCTGTTTATATACACACTAGGACAACAAACAACATTGGGAAACCTTTAAATGAAAAAATCTTAAATGTATAAAATTATTAGATTCCTTCAGGCTAAGATTAATGTAACAAGAGAGAGAAGAACAATAAATGGTCAAGATCTTTGGATAAGATAACTGTCCAACAAAGTCCTTTGAAGTTTGTGATGAGGTTTTCAAGACAATGTGGGTCTGTAGACGGGTTATCTGTGTCAGTCTGAGAGATGCAAACAGTCCTCATACCTGGCCATAAAACTCTTGTCTCTATTCAAGCCATGTTGTAATTTGTTAAATTTTAACATGAGTTTGACTTTAGAACATTAGAACATTCTAGACGAGAACAGGCCATTCAGCCCAACAAAGCTCGCCAGTCCTATCCACTTATTTCTTCCAAAAAAACATCAAGTCGAGTTTTGAACGTCCCTAACGTCTTACTGTCTACCACACTACTTGGTCTCTTATTCCAAGTGTCTATCGTTCTCTGTGTAAAGAAAGACTTCCTACTGTTTGTGTGAAATTTCCCCTTCACAAGTTTCCAACTGTGTCCCCGTGTTCTTGATGAACTCATTTTAATGTCACCATCTCGATCCACTGGACTAATTCCCTTCATAATTTTAAACACTTCAATCAGGTCTCCTCTTAATCTTCTTTAAAGGCTCAGCTCTTTTAATCTTTCCTCATAACTCATCCCCTGTAGCCCTGAATCAGCCTCGTCGCTCTTCTCTGGACCTTCTCTTGTGCTGTTGTGTCCTTTTTGTACCCTGGAGACCAAAACTGCACCCAGTACTCCAGATGACGCCTCACCAGTGTGTTATAAAGCTTGAGCAGAACCTCCTGTGACTTGTACTCCACACTTCAAGGCGCTATATAACCTGACATTCTGTTAGCCTTCTTAATGGCTTCTCAACACTGTCTGGCAGTTGATAGCTTGGAGTCCACTGTGACTCCTAAATCCTTCTCATAAGGTGGACTCTCGATTTTCCGACTGCCCATTGTGTATTCAAATATCACATTTTTACTTCCTATGTGTAATACTTTACATTTACTGACATTAAATTTCATCTGCCACAAATCTGCCCAAGCCTGTCTGCTATCCAAGTCCTTCTGTAATGATATAACGGATTCCAAATTATCTGCTAATCCACCTGTCTTGGTATCATCTGCAAACTTAACCAGCTTGTTACTTATATTCCTATCTAAATCATTTATATATATTAAAAATAGCAGCGTTCCCAGCACTGACCCCTGCTGGTCACCACTCTTAACATCTTACAGTTCTGATGAGGTTCCTCACACCATTACCCTGTTTCCTGTGTCTTAGTCAATTCTGCACCCATCTAAAAACATCACCCTGAACTCCCACTTCTTTTATTTTGATGCCCAACCTCTCATGTGGCACCTCATCAAATGCTTTCTGAAAGTCAAGATCAATCATCTCATCTGCTCCACTTTGATCGTATCCTTTTGGTGCCTCCTCATTGAATTCCAGCATGTTAGTAAAACACGACCTCCCTCTTCTGACTCCATGCTGACTGTTCCTAATAACTCCCGTCCTTGCCATGTGTTGCTCAATCGTATCCTAAATAATTCCTTCCATTAATGTTCCTGTGATGAATGTTAAGCTTACTGGCCTATAGTTGCTTAGATCTGCCCGGTCACTCTTTTTATATAATGGGATGATATTTGCCATTTTCCAGTCCTTTGGAATCTCTCCAGTGCGCAGTGACTTCCTATAAATATGTGTCAAGGGTTTATATCTGTACTCACTAGCCTCCTTAAGAACACGAGGACAAATATTATTTGGGCCTTGTGATTTGTTTGATTTCATCTTATTTAATTTGAGTAGCACTTCTCCCCCTACAATTTCCAAATCCCTTCCCATTCTTTTCTCTCTTGCTGTGTTCTGAAGTTGCCCATAAGTCCTGTGACTTTAAAGTCCCTCTCATGGTGTCCATGGCTGTTGAAGTGGGCCGCTACAGGAACATCTGTGTTGCCACGTTTAATGTGGACCCTGTGTAAATTCATCCTCTGGTGGAGTGTTTGTCCAGTTTCTCCCACACGGAGTGCAGTGTCAGGACATTTCATGCAGAGAATCGGGTAGAGCACATTAGATGATCTGCAGGAAAATGATCCCTTTATGTGCTGTTCAAGTCGGCAGTGTGGTATAACTATACAGTCTGTATTGTAGATGTGGGCACACGTTTTGCATCTTTTCTGTAGGCAGGGAGATGTGCCATTTTCTGTCGGTTCACTTAGGGAGCTTCGGACAATTAGTTGTTGAAGGTTTGGTGGTTGTCTGTATGCCAGGAGGGGAGGTTCTGGAATTCCATTTTTCAGCGTTTCTTCATTGTTTAGCATTGGTTGAAGTTCTTTTATAATTTTTTGAAGTGTTTCAAGATGTGGGTTGTAGGTGACAACAAAGGGGATGCAGTTCTTGTTGTCTTTGTTTTTATATTCACGTTACAACACCCTAGTACTATAAAGCTAAGTTAAAATACTTTTGTATACTTAAAAATGCACTACCAGTTAAAAGTCTTCACCCATCCAGAAACTTTCATGTTTTTTTCATAGAAATTGCTGCCTTTTTTGTCAAGAAAGCATTAGACTGATTTAAAAATACAGCCATGACATTACTAGTGTGTATAATGTAGGCGTGTGCGATTTACATCGTTTACGATTATAACTTAATTGCTGTTTTAACGATGTGCGGATTAAAATTATCGAGTATGTAACTCGCTTTGCAAAAAAAAGAAAGAGTTAATTCGCTAATGCAACAGTATAAACCGCTACGTGTGCACAAAGCGAGTTGCGTAGGCGTGAATGTCCAGCAAGCCGCAAGTTAGCGTCGCTCCCTGCCTCAAAATGAGTGAACAAACCGCACCAGATGATAAAACAGCCTCGCCATCTACGTCGTCGGAGTTGATTGCCAGACGTCGTTCATTCTCACTCGCATGGCAGTGGTTTGGTTTTGAAAAGACTGATGTTGCTCAAAAGACGGCAACCTGCAAACTATGTGGTAAATCGGTTGCCGTTAAAGACAGCTCCACAACTAACTTGTTTCACCATTTGTGAACTAACCACCGCACAGAATACGAAGAATATGAAAAGCTTAAGGAGCCAACTGTCCAGCACAAGTCTAAAGTAACCAAGGTACAAGCACAAAAACACACTCGACAAACTTTAGCGGACTCATTCTGCAAAAAAGTGCCTTACGACAAGAAAAGCAACGGATGGCATGACATAACAAACGCCGTCACCAACTGCATCGCAAAAAGATATGATGCCAATTCAAGTGGTCGAGAGAGATGGTTATAAACAACTATTGAATACTTTAGACCCAAGGAACACACTGCCTGGCCGGAAATATTTCAGTCAAACCACTCTGCGTAAGTTGTATGATTCGTGTCGCCAAACTCTGACGCATAAATTGCAAAAGGTTTCACATTTTGCCACAACGACGGATTTATGGTCAAGCCGAACATCCGAGCCATACCTTTCCCTGACGGTGCATTTCATTGATGAAGACTGGCAACTGCAAACATCCTACTTCCCACAAGATCCCACTGGCGACATCATTGCGCAAGGTCTGAAGGATGCGCTGGCATCATGGTCACTGCGAGAAGACCGCATGGTTTGCATGACAACAGACAGCGGGACTAACGTTGTCAGTGCACTGCGGATTAATAACTGGAAGAGGCTACATGGTGTTGGGCATAGGCTTCATATTGCGATTTGTGCGTAATTTGGGGTTCATGTATAAAATGCAGTTTAGGTTAAATTCATCTTATTTATTATGACGTTTAAAAATACAAAAAGACCTAATAAGTAAAGCTATAGATGACATACATATACACTCACCTAAAGGATTATTAGGAACACCATACTAATACGGTGTTTGACCCCCTTTCACCTTCAGAACTGCCTTAATTCTACGTGGCATTGATTCAACAAGGTGCTGAAAGCATTCTTTACAAATGTTGGCCCATATTGATAGGATAGCATCTTGCAGTTGATGGAGATTTGTGGGATGCACATCCAGGGCACGGCTCCGTTCCACCACATCCCAAAGATGCTCTATTGGGTTGAGATCTGGTGACTGTGGGGGCCATTTTAGTACAGTGAACTCATTGTCATGTTCAAGAAACCAATTTGAAATGATTCGAGCTTTGTGACATGGTGCATTATCCTGCTGGAAGTAGCCATCAGAGGATGGGTACATGGTGGTCATGAAGGGATGGACATGGTCAGAAACAATGCTCACGTAGCCCGTGGCATTGAAACGATGCCCAATTGGCACTAAGGGGCCTAAAGTGTGCCAAGAAAACATCCCCCACACCATTACACCACCACCACCAGCCTGCACAGTGGTAACAAGGCATGATGGATCCATGTTCTCATTCTGTTTACGCCAAATTCTGACTCTACCATTTGAATGTCTCAACAGAAATCGAGACTCATCAGACCAGGCAACATTTTTCCAGTCTTCAACTGTCCAATTTTTTGGTGAGCTCGTGCAAATTGTAGCCTCTTTTTCCTATTTGTAGTGGAGATGAGTGGTACCCGGTGGGGTATTCTGCTGTTGTAGCCCATCTGCCTCAAGGTTGTGTGTGTTGTGGCTTCACAAATGCTTTGCTGCATACCTCGGTTATAACGAGTGGTTATTTCAGTCAAAGTTGCTCTTCTATCAGCTTGAATCAGTCAGCCCATTCTCCTCTGACCTCTAGCATCAACAAGGCATTTTCGCCCACAGGACTGCCATACTGGATGTTTTTCCCTTTTCACACCATTCTTTGTAAACCCTAGAAATGGTTGTGCGTGAAAATCCCAGTAACTGAGCAGATTGTGAAATACTCAGACCGGCCCGTCTGGCACCAACAACCATGCCACGCTCCAAATTGCTTAAATCCCCTTTCTTTGCCATTCTGACATTCAGTTTGGAGTTCAGGAGATTGTCTTGACCAGGACCACACCCCTAAATGTATTGAAGCAACTGCCATGTGATTGGTTGATTAGATAATTGCATTAATGAGAAATTGAACAGGTGTTCCTAATAATCCTTTAGGTGAGTGTAATTCAATATAATTTCAAATAATACATTATCTTGGAATTATCGTTATCGTCAAAGTCCCAGAAAATATCGAGATTTTTTTTTTTCCCCAATATCGCACACCCCTAGGCTGAAGTTCTTTCATAATTTTTCGAAGTGCTTCAAGATGTGGGTTGTATGTGACGACGAGGGGGATGCGGTTCTTGTTGTCTTTGTTTTTATATTCACGTTACAACACCCTAGTACTATAAAGCTAAGTTAAAATACTTTTGCCTACTTAAAAATGCACTACCAGTTAAAAGTCTTCACGCATCCAGAAACTTTCATGTCTTTTTGATAGAAATTGATGCCTTTTTTGTCAAGAAAGCATTAGACTGATTTAAAAATACAGCCATGACATTACTAGTGTGAATAATGGCTTTTACTCTCTGGAACGACAGTTGATTTTTATTTATTATCCACATATGGCTACAAAGCCTCATTTTCAGCAGCCATTCCTTCCTAATGGTGTCCTAATGGTCAACTCCTTTAGCTTATCCTTATTTAGTCAGGTGTTGATGCTAATTGTTTATTACGGAAACCTTTGTAATTTGCAGCACCACTAAAACTTGTTATCCCGAACAGGTTTTGAGTTTGCAAGCTGAATGAACAAACAGAGTGGGGCGTTCTGCTTTAAGGGTCTTGAGGAAGCTACTGTAGTATAGGGAAGAGTGATAAATGATTGTGACAGGAGTCCTGTAAAGGAGTGAAGAGCAGGAAAGTTAAGCAGAACGTCAATACCAGATGTGCGGGGAGGAGGAGGGGGTTAAGGCATGGCCGAGAACCTCAAATGTCTGTAGGGAAGAGATAAGAGTGAAGACTAAAGGCAAACCGTCACAGAGGAACGTGAAAAAGAAATGGCAGAGTATTAGGGCTGGATACGCAATAGATGGGCATAAGTGAATGTCTTTGAATAGGCTTTGTGGTTCTTTTCTATTCATTAACATTGGTACATACAGTGCCCTCCATAATGTTTGGGACAAAGACACGCCTTTCCTTGATTTTATTTTTCCCTCTGCTCCATAGTTTAAAATTACAAATCAAACAATTCAAATGTGATTAAAGTGCACATTGCGGACTTTCATTTAAGTTTCCAGATGATACCAAGATAGGTGGATTAGCAGATAATTTGGAATCCGTTATATCATCACAGAAGGACTTGGATAGCATACAGACTTGGGCAGATGAAATTTAATGTCAGTAAATGTAAAGAATTACACATAGGAAGTAAAAATATTAGGTTTGAATACACAATGGGCTGTCGGAAATCGAGAGTACACCTTATGAGAAGGATTTAGGAGTCATAGTGGACTCAAAGCTATCAACTTCCCAACAGTGTTCAGAAGCCATTAAGAAGGCTAACAGAATGTCAGGTTATATAGCGCCTTGATGTGTGGAGTACAAGTCACAGGAGGTTCTGCTCAACCTTTATAACACACTGGTGAGGCCTCATCTTGAGTACTGTGTGCAGTTTTGGTCTCCAGGCTACAAAAAGGACATAACAGCACAAGAAAAGGTCCAGAGAAGAGCGACGAGGCTGATTCAGGGCTACAGGAGGTGAGTTAGGAGGAAAGATTAAAAGAGCTGAGCCTTCACAGTTTAAGCAAAAGATGATTAAGAGGTGACATGATTGAAGTGTTTAAAATTCTGAAGGGAATTAGTACAGTGCATCGAAACTGTTATTTTAAAATGAGTTCATCAAGAATACGGGGACACAGTTGGAAACTTGTTAAGGGTAAATTTTGCACAAACATTAGGAAGTTTTTCTTTACACAAAGAACGATAGACACTTGGAATAAGCTACCAAGTAGTGTGGTAGACAGTAAGACGTTAGGGACTTTCAAAACTCGACTTGATGTTTTCTTGGAGGAAACAAGTGGATAGGACTGGCGAGCTTTGTTGGGCTGAATGGCCTGCTCTCGTCTATTTTGTTCTAATGTTCTAAGGCAGGAGTGTCGAACTTTGGGCCTGGTGAGCCGCAGTTGGCTGCAGGTTTTCATTCTCACCCTTTTCCTAATCAGTTTTCACTGATAATTAACCTTCACTTTAACAGCCCTGTTTTTAAGGATTCAGTCCTCTGAACTGATTCTTCTCTTCATTAACACTAGAATTTAGCTTACAAAAAGACTCGTAGATCCGTCCCACCTTAAAATGCTTCTCACCTCTCCGTCAGCGTCTTTTGTCCTGTAAATGTGTTGATAAACAGCAAGCAGCCTACTATCACATTCCCCACCGGCGCACAGTTTTCTCAGCTCAAGTCTGTTTACCTGCGTGTCAGTTGCTTAGAGTTGTTTAGAGTGAGAAGTCAAGCAAAATGGCACCTTTTATAAATACGATATCGTTATTTGGAATACTTGCATTTCATGTGTGTTCTGTGTCTCCAATGATCTATGTAAACACATCGTTAAAACAGAAACGGTTTTCATGTTTTAGTAATAATTGACAAAATGTAGACATGAAGTGTATAATGTGTGAAGCCTGAAGTCCAAATATCAAAGAAACACTTTCACAAAAAGTATAAATATAACAGAAGAAGTGCGCTTCTATTCAAAAATCTAACTGCAGAAAAAAAAGCCACATTAACATGTGACATTGACACGCATTTACTACGACTGCCTCCGTGGAGCAACAGTATCAACTCCTGACTGGGAATCAAAAGGTAACGAGTTCGATCCCGCACGACTCTGTTTTGAGAAGTGAACTGCTCTTATTTTTGCTATTTTAGAATAAAAACATACATTTGATTTCAGTCTGTAACAGCCGGAGTTGATACTGTTGCTCCGCGATCTTTTCAGATTCGCTTTTACGACGAACTGCTACAGTGCTAAAAGCCTGCGGTTGCTTTGAGACGCTCTCCCACCGTGTCATCCCGTTGGGTGGAATCCCAAGAGTTTAGAAACCTTACAGTGCGTAAAGCATTGCGGGTACAGGTTAATTTGTTTTATGTGTTTCTACTTTATATTTTGTATTCATTTTTATATGAATAGTTTTGGGTTGTGGAATTAATCATTTGAGTTTCCACTATTTCTTATGGGGAAATTCGCTTTGATATTCGAGGGCTTTGGATTACAAGCACGTTTCCGGGAACGAATTATGCTCGCAATCCAAGGTTCCACGTTATTTAATATTTTACCAACAAATGCATGCATTTTGAACATTGTGAACGTCTAAATACTGTAGGTAACGTGGATCATGAAACCAGAAAAACTTGATATTAATTTCTTGTTGTTCAGCATTGGCTCCCATTGAAGTGTGTTGTATCCTAAACTTTGTGATCTCCATTCTGCGTAAGCCGTGCGTGGTCGGGCGGTGGAAGGACAGACTGGAAACAGTCGGAATGCTGGGACACGAACCGGGTCGTCCCGTTTAATTGTCTTGAGACGAACAGACAAAATAAAGAAAAGTAACGAAAATAGCGTTTCAGTGCCGTCCCGTACAGGGACTTCTTTCACAACAACCAGTCCTTTCAAAACTCACGGGCTCCGGCATGCGGCTCATTTCGGTTTCCCAGCAGAAGCCATCTTTCTCTTTGCCGGTGCTTCCTTTATAGCGGTATTTCCGGAAGGGGTGGGGTTACTCATACTGGGCGGTCTCATGGTCTGGAATTCCTGCAGATTTTTTTTTTTTTCTCCAGCTGTCTGGAGTTTTTTTGTTTTTTCTGTCCTCCCTGGCCATCGGTCCTTACTCTTATTCTATGTTAATTAATTTTGACTTATTTTATTTTTCTCACTGTGTCTTTTATTTTTCTTGTCTTCATTATGTAAAGCACTTTGAGCTACATTTTTTTGTATGAAAATGTGCTATAGAAATAAATGTTGTTGGTTGTTAAGTGCCCTTGCCGGGCGGCTTCTCGGAGCTGTGGAGGAAGAGGAAGTACAGGACAAGGTCAGCGGTAGCCCCCCCTCTTGTCTCGGCGGGCTGTTGTGTACCTTTCTCCGGCCCTCAGAGGACTTCTCCGATGTCCATGCGTTTATCTCGGCTACCATTACAAACAACTATTGAAAAAGTAACGGATATGATGCTTGGTTACGGTATTCCTTAAATGTGTGATCTTCTTACCAGTTCCCTCTTTTGATATTCGCTTGCTCATCACTACTGTTTGAGTAAATCTCACATTAACATTGCACATTGTGACGATTCTTTATTTAAATTTTGCAGCATCAGTGTGCAGTGTGTTCTCTTGGGACACTCCACTTCTCAGGCTTTGTTTTAAATGAGTGAGAACAGTCAAAGACTATGTCAGGTGTTAATATTGTTAGTGAAAGTAACAAGAATTTATGTTTCCATGGGGAAAAATGTTCATTTGATCAGACAAATCCAGGTTTATGTTGCATCCTGCTAAAGGAGGAATCAGAATGTGAAGAATGCAACACAAGTCCCAACCGTACAGGCTGGTGATGACGGTGTATGTAGCTTGGCACACATTAGGGCCCCTATACATCTAGTGGCTCAGATTTCCTTGGGTATCTGAATATCGTTGATGACCCAGGTCATCCTTTCATGGCAATGCTTTGTATGGACACCTCCAGTTTGATAATGTACCATGTCACAAGGTGTGTATTGTCACAGAGGGCGGAGTGGTGGCTCTGAGGCTAAGGATCTGCGCTGGTATCCCAAAGGTTGCCGGTTCGAATCCCCGTCGCTGCTAAAAGAGATCCTACTCTGCTGGGCACTTGAGCAAGGCCCTTAACCTTCAGTTGCTCCAATGGCCCCAAGGGGTATGCAAAAACGAACAAATTCCTAACATGAGAAATTGTATAAGGCGAAATAAAGAACAAAAAAAATAAAGTGGTTCCGGGAGCTTGAGAGTAGGACTGAGCCAATTGTTAATGACGTCGCCAGACAATTGGCAATGGACGATATCATTGATGTAAGTAGACTTTCTTGAGTTTCTCCAATCATTTGCAGAGATTTCATCAAAACGTCAAACTTTTGGGCGCCAGACAAGGATAGTGCTGTTGCAAAGCTCCGAGAAGACCCTCCTTCCTCCTTAATATCATATACTCGTATACGCGTGTGCCCCGCCACTTCCTGCCGTATCGTGTAAAATTAATAATGGATTGAAAGGAGGACCGAGACACTAACTAGCAGAGTACTGCCAGTAATTTAGTTCCACTTCAAACACCGCTTGCGGGCAAATAGGAATTGTGACGGACAGCCGGGTCCCATGCCCGGCCGGGACACCCCTGCTGCATATGTTCCGGGGGAGCCACCATGGACACCTCAATACACTTGGGGGCAGCCTCCCTGGCTGTTGTTCATTTCCCAGTCTCCCACGTGGCTCCAGCCTGGTTGGGAGATGGGGTGGCTGCTAGGGGGTGCTGGCGAGAGCCAACAACCATGGACGAGTTATCGGCCCCACCCGGAGGGCAATCAGGACCAGCTGGTCAAGCACCTGGAACACTTCCGGGTGGGCTATAAAACGGGCCAGCCTCCCTTTATTCGAGGCCAGAATCGGGAGGAAGAGGACGAGGTTGCCTGGGAGGAGTGGTGGTGCCAGGAAGGGTTGTCAGAGCTCTGTGTTAAGGTGCTTTGGGACTGTGTTGGGCCTGTGGGACACGGGGAAGACGTGCGCCCACGGGTGAAGAGAAATAAAAAAGACTGTTTGTTTTACACGTGCCTCTGCGTAGTCTGTGCCGGGTCGGGCGCTATATAGCGCCTTTTACAGACTATAATTGTGCTGTGTACATGAGATAATAAATAAAAGATAATTACAATATATATCAAAGCATTGCCTTACATTTTAAAAAGCCATTGCACATCGTACATTGCAGGCTCACAATAAATCAACACTCGGCGTTACTCGCTTTTTGCGGCATGTCATTTTTTTGCATAGTAAGAAAAATCAAAATCTGCAGTATGGGCAAGCAATGGTAAAACACAAAGAAGTAAGATTTTTTTTTCTGTAAAGCAGGCCAAGTTGCTTTCTTTTGTTCAGAAGATGGTAGAAACAGCAGTACAGAAAAACTGAGGATGCCACATTTGAGTGTGTAAAAGTAATTGGTTAACTTCTAGTTTCCTTTTGGTAGACATTTATTCCAATCCATTTTATAATGAGGCAGATCTAATTTTATACTTTCGTGCCAATACGACATTGTGATTTGTAGTTGGAACTAATTACCTCTGAATCATCGGAATAACATTACCAAATACCGCCGCGTGTGCCGAGTTCCAACAATCTGTGAGACGACAAAACTACTGTGTCACGAGCTAAATGCCCACAAACCAAACAATTGGCGGCTACACGGTCATTGGTGCCTTGTGCAAAATCTTAAAGCAGCACGTCCGGTATTTTCTATGTTGTCCGCGTCCCTTACACAGCACAGTCAGAAAACCTAGATGTGCGCGACGTGGAGAAACCGATCCCCATGCGGCCATCATGCTGCGACGTGTCTGCTCGTGTGATGTGTTTTTGTTGTTTTCCCGCAGTTGTCGTTCATACACCAAGTCTAAATTGGCCCAACAGTGGATGAGTTCCAAAGAGCAGGAGTCATTGATGGGTTAATAGTTTTGGTGTAGCATGAGGCTGGCATCTGAAGATCTACACCATTTTATTTGTTTAAGCAGGGTAAGATGTGATGGAGATGCCATAGTGGTTGAGACATTTGACGTGGTGTTGTGTTGTCATAAAATTTAATACTAGGCAGAGCCCTTTTTACGCTGCATGTTTTTAATTTTGTTAATCTAGGAAGAAAGTAGGTGGAGTGGTGGCTCTGAGGCTAGAGATCTGCACTGGCAATCGGAAGGTTGCCGGTTCGAATCCCGCAAATGCCAGTAGGGAATCTGCTCTGTTGGGTCCTTGAGCAAGGCCCTTAACCTGCAATTGCTGAGCACTTTGAGTAGTGAGAAAAGTGCTATATAAATGCAAAGAATTATTATTTATTAATTATCTTTCTGTTTGCGTCTAGATCCGTTTTATTCTGATCCAGAACCGAGCTGGAAAGACCCGCCTGGCAAAGTGGTACATGCAGTTTGACGACGATGAAAAGCAGAAGCTGATTGAAGAGGTTCATGCTGTGGTGACTGTGCGGGATGCCAAGCATACAAACTTTGTAGAGGTAAGTGTAACATTATTGTTACTGGTAAGTGAATGAAGCCTGCAATTGGGTACGTTTGAGTTTTGAGAAAGAGATTTCTACCTGCGTATCTCCCAGAGTTTTGTGACAGGGGCAGAGTGGTGGCTCTGAGGCTAGGGATCTGCACTGGCAATTGGACGGTTGCCGGTTCGAATCCCGTAAATGCCAAAAGTGACTCTACTTCGTTGTGTCCTTGAGCAAGGCCCTTAACGTGCAATTGCTCTGTCCTGGGTATGACGTTAATCTGCAAGTAGGTCCTCCAACCTGCAGGGAAACGCCTGGGAGTTGGTGGCAGGACTCCAGCCACCATAAAAAACCCGACACTGGTTCCATTCCATCTGAGCTAGTGTGGTGCTGAGGTGTCACCTGTTGCATGGCTGCACTCAGGTCCTAATCTGGATCCTGAGTTGGTTTGTCATGTGGTGGGTGCAGTAATGCGGTCTTATCAGCACGTGATCCTAACCTAACCATCAGCAGACAGTACACCCAGACCTGCCCATTGGGTCCCATGTATGCAAGAAACCCTCAAATCGGGTTTAGCAATAATACATTTTACTTATTTGTAGGCGCCTTTCTAAACACTCAAGGACACCGAACAATAGATCATTATAAACAAAAGTAAAATACAAAATTTAAAATCAGACAGAGCAATTGTAGTCAGAGATTAAAGCAGTCTTGAACAGATGAGTCTTAAGTTTAGATTTGAAAAGTCAGAATGATTCAATATTTCTAAACTCGGATGGTAATGAGTTCCAGAGCTGGGGAGCAGAGCAACTGAATGCCATGGTGGTAAGATGGACGGAGGGGACGGTCAAATGGATGGATGAAGAGGATCTAAGGGTGCGGGAGGGAATAGCAACATGGAGGAGATCAGACAGATATGGAGGGGCGAGGTTGTGGAGAGCCTTAAAAGTTAACAGAAGAATTTTGAATTGAATGTGGAACTTAACTGGAAGCCAGTGAAACTGCTGCAAGACGAGAGTGATATGGTGAGTAGAGGGGGTTCTAGTAATGATGAGGGTGGGCAGCTGAATTCTGGATCACATGAAGCTTATAAAGAGATTTGTGAGAAAGACCAAAGAAAAGGGAATTGCAATAATCGTGACGAGAAGAGAGAAGGCTATGAACAAGGATAGCAGTGGTGTGGGGAGTGAGGAAGGGCGAATACGATTAAAGTTACGCAAGTGGAAATATGAAGTCCGCGAGATGTTATTGACGTGGGACTGAAAAGATAAAATACTGTCGAGGATGACACCCAGACTCTTAACCTGTGGGGAAGGGGAGACCGGGGAATTATCAGTAACAAATAAAAAATGGTCAGTTTTGGATAATGTTGGTTTTGTACCAATGAGGAGAACCTCAGTTTTGTCACTTGTTATTTAATTTAAGAAAATGTGAAGAAAACCAGGATTTGATTTTTGCTATGCAATCAATAAGCGAGGAGGGTGGAAAGGAAAGCGTAGGTTTGCTGGTGAGAGAGAGCTGGGTGTCATCAGCTTAACAGTGGAAGCTAATGTTATATTTACGAAAGATGTTGCCAAGGGGAAGGAGGTAAATAATGAAATGGAGGGGCCCCAGGACAGAGCCCACCTGAAGTAACAGCGGTGCGTTGGGATGTGAAAGATTTAAGCTGAACAAACTGAGTGCGGCCTGAGAGGTAGGATCTGAACCAATCTAGTGGAGTGTGGGTAACGCCAATCAAAGATAATATATTAGGGAGAGTCGTGTGACAAATAGTGTCAAAGGCCGCACTCGGATCAAGAAGGGTGAGAATAGGAATTAAACCAGAATCAGCTGCCATAAGGAGGTCGTTAGTGATTTTGATAAGTGCCGTTTCTGTACTATGGAGAGGGGGAAAACCAGACTGGAACTGTTCATACAGATTATTTTGAGATAAATGAGAGTGAAGTTGAATAGCCACTATTTTTCCAAGAATTTTGGAAATGAAGGGTAGATTAGAAATAGGATGAAAATGACTGAAATTAGTCGGATCGGCACCAGGTTTTTTCAGTATTGGGGTTATTGCAACAGTTTTAAAAGATGAAGGAACAGAACCAGTAGTGAGAGAAGAGTGGATTATAGCAGAGATAAGGGGGACCAGAGAGGGGAGGCAGGCTTTGACCAGAACTGTAGGGAGGGGGTCCAGTTGGCAGGTGGGTGGCTTAGACTTAGAGACGAGATCTGAGATTTCTGAGAAAGTAGGATGGATGTGAAATACCAACTGCTTTTTTTAAACCTGGTAGTATGATGAGATTGCCCTTTGAAATCGACATAACGTGCAATTGAAATCAGAAGTTTCCATACATTTAGGGTGAATTCTTTAAAATTCACTTTCTAACCTTTCACAGATTTAATGGTAACAAAGTATAAATTTGGCATATTTTTAAGACATCTGCTTTGTGCAGGGCAAAAGTAATTTTTTTCCAACAATGTTCACAGACAGATTATTTCAGTTTTTATTGACTTGTAGCCGCCAAAGTGTAAGGCAAGATCAAGCACGGGTAAAACGCGTGCCGAAAGAAATCTCTGTGTCCAAAAGTTAGTTTTAAAAGTATTTAGTGGAAAGTTAAAAGCAAATAATCCACACAAGAATAAAAGAAAAAATAGTTACACACGTAGAATAAAAGGCAAAAAAAAGGAAAAATATATCTTCTCTATACTTGGCTTTTCTTGAGAAACTTTAGCTATTTCTGTACTTCTTCTTCTATACTTAAAGATTCCTAATTTCTTCTTCTGTACGCTTTAAATGTACGGCTCAACACTTAAATAAGTGCTGTTTTACGAGTTACTTCACACACTCAAAAGGCCCGTTGGCACATAAGCATGTGCCCAGGCACTGTTTAAAACCATATGCCTTACACATGGCAAGGCTGGTCACTAACTGAAGAATTGTGTTTAGTAAAAGCAGATAGAAATAGGATATACCAATGTCACTCAGTTTATGGGGGTTTTGGGAACCTCCCCTAGATTATGCATTGTCATCTAGTAAAATATTCATGAATCTTATAGAATTAGGAAAATGGCTGTTACACGACTCTGTCACAATTCCAGTGGGTCACAAGTTTACATACATATGCCTTTAAACAGCTTGGAACATAACATGAAATTTGTGCAAAATTGTCAACTAAATTAAAAAAAAGTGCATTGAAAATGAGAACACACCTCTTCAGATACATAAGTCATGTGCTCTTTGGAAGTACGCAAAAGAAAAAATGGAAAGGTAAAAAGTAAATCAAAGGACTCTTTGCACTTTCTGTTAAAAACAATTAACAAATAATTCCACTTTATGCACAAGGTACAGTTTTCTTTCTTTCTGTGTGGACAGCATTTGCAAACTCAAAGTCATTTGAAAACCTGTTTAGGTATCTTGACATTTCGGCTCTTCTGTCATGGCTTTTTATTGGAAGGCATCAGATGTGCTTAGCAGTATTAACAGCTGTGACTGAAACTCTGTAAATCTGCAGTGACAAGTTAAAGGTCCTCATGAGCCATTTTATTTGATGAAATGCTGAAAGAAATGAGGTATGGGAGTCAAAATGAAAGGCTCCTCGCACCACAGTCAATATTCATCCATTGGCTCCACATCTTTAATTGCAGATTTCAGACATGTGGAATGTCAAAGTGCTGTTAGAAAAGTTTATCAGCTTTACAGTCAGTAAGAAACATTTGTTTTGTTTCTGCACTGTGTCACACACGTGTGCATGGGAGGCAGCTATAAAAGGCTCAAAAGACGGTAATTCGTTGTCAAACCAGCGGACGGCAGAGTGCATTAATCCTTGTTCTTTTCTATTGACAGACCAATCACGGGAAATTCCGCTTAGGCCCGATGACGCCACTTCTTGTTCTGGCCCCGGGGATGTCACTTCCAGGTACAGCCATATCACTTCTAGTTCCTGTCTGATTCTTCCTGGTGTCGTTCATCCTGCTGACTACGCCACTGTAGTAGATTCCACACCACACAGAAATTAGGTTTGGGGGCAGCTGCCTGTATACTTGAATTTGGCTGCCAAAATAACGAAGGTTGTGGTTCAGTGTTACAGGTTTCAGTGTAGAACAAGAACAAAGTAAACAGGCAAACATTGTGGTTATATAGAGGGAAATGGGGAAATGATATCAACAGACAGGAACCGGAAGTGACGTCCTCGGGGGGCCAGACCTGGAAGTGATGTCTTGGGACTGGAACTGGAAATGGCGTCATCAGGACCTAGCGGAATTTCCAGTGATCGGCCTATCAGTGGAAAAGAACCAGGATTAGTGCACACTGCTGTCCCCTGGTTTGGCTAGGAATTACCATCTCTTGAGCCTTTTAGCTGCCTGCCATGCCCATGAGTATGACAACTGTTTTATTCTGTTTTTTTTTTTCTACTTTTCAAATAAAATTCTGAAAGTTCTGCCTTCTCATTAGTCTGTTTTTTCAGTTCAGTTGCATTTTAAAACTCTCAGTGTCTTTAAAGTGAATTGTGTGATAGCACAAATGTGAAGAAGGAGTAGAGCACAAAAGGGGGATCATCAAATCAAAAGCTCAATCCCATTTCATCACACTTCATGTTTGTGCACATCTCTGATTTTCCAGAAACCTACAGTTTGGATGTTCTGCACCAAAATCCGGATTAACTGACAATTGAAGAGTACATTGAGATTTTTTTTTTTCCATGGATGTTTTCATTTTGTTTGCTGATGTTCAGTATTGGCCTCCTGCTGGCCTCCATTGAAGTCCATTGTATCATAATCTTTGTGGTAACCATTCTCAATGAAAACACAAAATTAAAAACTTTTCTCAGTCATCACTACACAACATAGTGTAAGTAACTGATAAGAAAAATAAATCATCATTTTTTGGTTGAACTTTTACTTCAATAACTTTTTTCCAGAGCACTTGAAGTTCTTTTGGTTGGGTTTTAGTATTTTTTGGTGCGAGATTCATTGTGTTGGGGGCCACTTCACTAGTGACACAGCTAATTGCAGATATTCCTGTAGTTGGACTGATTAGATTTAAGAGGAATGCCCCTTTTTTCAGATGGGCCCAATGAAGGTAAGATGGATTTATTTATAAAACATATACAGGTTAAATATTTGCTGCTTCAACTTTTGTTGAAAGGTAATGATAATGAAAGCCCTGCATGTTCCTCACAATAGTCACAAAAATCAACAAAAAGCCTCAAAAAGGTTTGGGGCAGCCACCCATTTATTATTTCCTGGCGGCAAAATAGGAATAATAATTGTACTGATGTGTACAGAGTCGGAGTCCAAAACAGAACTGACTTGATAGCAACAAAATGGTGGCTTTAAAGGCCAGCAGAGTAAATGACGTCATCAATGGGCCCGGAACCGGACGTGATGTCATCGGAAGTGACGTTATCAGTGCCAGGCGGAATTTCCCGTAACTGGTCTTCAGAGAAGTGAGATAAAGAGTTGGTGTTCTCCACCACATGTCCGGGCCCTTTAGCTGCCTCCCATGCACATGTGTGTAACACCATATTGTTCTTTACCACTTCAGGCCTATTATTTGAGTGATGACCGCAGCAGAATAAATTTGTTTACACGTTAAGCTATTTGACTTCACTTACTTTTGATCTGAGTTGATGGGGAAAAAAATATTGATTTCAAAGATATTGAATGTTTTAAATGACCTTCTTTTAATTTGTTTCTCTGACAGTTCAGGAATTTCAAGATCATTTATCGTCGTTATGCTGGTCTTTACTTCTGCATCTGTGTTGATGTGACAGACAACAATCTAGCTTATCTGGAAGCCATTCATAATTTTGTGGAGGTAAGGTATACATTTTCGAGATTTACTCACTTGAGTTTTGTTGGTTAAATACAGTATGCTGGAATTTAATTCAGTTGATTAAAAACAAAAAAAATTGTTAGGACATTTACTTCATCACCTGGTTCTATCTTCTTGGTCAGGGGTCTCCCAACATCGCCAAAGGGTTAATGAATCCTTATATATAATTTCATACTGTCCATATGTATGGTGTTCACGTCAATACCTCGACTCAATACAAGTTAGAACCATGCAATGGGACTCTGCCTCTGTAGTTGGAACATAACGTGGCAAACGTGGACACGGTATTGCATGATTGGCTAAGAATGTTCGAATACTTCAGTGATGCCGCTGGACGGCTGAGTATAGTAAGTCGGTGTTGGTTTGAGCAGATAACAGTAAGTTCGGTTGGTTTTTGGAACGTTGGTTTGGTGGGGCGTACTTTCCAGGACTAACATCGTCGACTGACTTAAACCCTTCGACAGCTCCGAAACCGTAAGTAATTTGGAACGTATTGCCATTTGCTTGGTACGTCGAAATCTATCTTTGGGCAGATCGGTTTTGGCATCCGTCCTTCTGACATCTATTGGCAAACTGAGTAATGACGGCTGGGTATTAACAACGGTCATTGTTTAAATTTTAGCCAATCTCAGATCTAAAATGACCACGCCAACAAAATTATTACTCTGACTCTGATTAGAGTCGTAAAATACGGTTTGTTTTGAAAATTTGTTTGCCAGAAAAAATCAAATGAGGTGTGCCGAAGAGCTGAGTTCATGTTTCGCAGCCCCGTTTAAACAGGAAGCTCATCATTACATCATCTGATAAGGTCTATTTTAAGCACAAATCGGTGCCATGATAACAAAATCATTTCAAGGACTTAAAAAAAAAAAAAAAAAAATAATTCTTTACAGAGAAAGTATGGATTTCACAAACGTAGAATTTGTAGCCCGATTCGATCGGGCTTCCAGTCGCTACTCCTACATAAATTTGAAAACTTGATTAGTCAAATTATGGGTGGGCGATTTTTCCAAAAAATCATATCATGATCCACAATCTGAATAGCAATCTTATCTTTTCAATGTGGCATACACTTAATAGAATATCCGGACTCTGACTCATCAAGACCTAAGTAACACTTTATTTGAAATCTCAAAACAAAGTTCAATTCAATAGTTCTCTCGATCTCTAGCTAAGCGGAGTTACGTAACATGCCCCGAAGCTGGTGAGTGAGTGAGGAGAGCCCACACCCTCGGGCCGCTGCGTGTTTCTCGGATTTGTGCAAATAAATCTGTACTGCAAGCGAACTATGACACATAGCGAAATGAGTGAAGTCGCAAAATCAAATTCTAGAAAAAAAAAAATGATCTAAATCTGTTAAGTAGTCCTCTTGTGAAAAGCAGACACAGACAGACAAATTGGATTTTATATCTTCTTATACACATCCATGGCTGTTCGTTTGTCTGTCCAGGATTTCAAATCACCTTATGACCTGAAATTTAGTACACATATACTACGTGACATCTACTCTCCGCTTTTGGGGCGCCAATTTTTATTCCTCTTTTTATTTTTATTTTATTTTATTGTAGAATCAACTCTCGGCAGCAGGGTGGCCGTGCAGCACATGCGTATGGGCACCGTTCTTTTCCACACCCCCTTCATTGTCACTTTCTCTCTTAAATCATTCTTGTGGCAGATTGAAGACTTAAGTGCCAGATTAAGTGAAAATGAAAGGAAAACATACTAAGTAATTGCAACACAAAAACTGACTTAATCAGTTGGCGAGCGAAGCGAGCAGGGGGCAGAGCCCCATAGTTATCTTTATTATTATTAGTGGTAGTAGTAGTATTAAAATTTCTTTTTTTTTTTTAGAACATTAGAACACTCTAGACAAGAGTAGGCCATTTAGCCCAACAAAGCTCGCCAGTCCTTTCCACTTAATTCTTCCTAAAAAAACATCAAGTCGAGTTTTGAAAGTCCCTAAAGTCGTCCTGTCTACCACTCTACTAAGTGTCTGTCGTTCTTTGTGCAAAGTAAAACATCTTATTGTTTGTGTGAAATTCACCCTTCACAAGTTTCCAACTGTGTCCCCATGTTCTTGATGAACTCATTTTCATCATCTCGATCCACTGGACTAATTCCCTTCATCATTTTAAACACTTCAGTCAGGTCAACGACATTTTGTTGTTGTATCGCATGTCTCAAGTGATTTTATTGTCTATATCACGTAAGAGAGAATAACAGTACATTGGTACCCTGAACCATTATTATTATTATTACATTAGTAATTAGGCTTTCATTTTTAACACTTTAAATGCAAGGTACAAGTTGCATATTATTGAGTCTGTCAAAATGCAACATACAAGAGAAGCTTTATCTCTGTTTTATAGCCATTGTAGACACAGCCAGCTTGCTGGTGAGCGTTGCTACTGTTACCTACTATAGTGCTGCCATCTAATGAATTGCCATAGAATTTTTTTTTTGGCAACTGCTTGCAGAAAAGAGTTCTGTAAATCGACAGACCCAAGTTTTCTCCTAGCAAAAAAGCTGATGCTTTAAAACAACTACATTTTTTTGCAAGATGAATATTTTGATGTAATGGCAGTGATCGAGACTGTGACAATCAATTGGATGATGTGGAACCTGTAGGCTCTGGCACTGAGGCGGTTCGCTGCACCAAAGTCATTTGTTCATCAGAAGGTGTGCGACTTTTTATGACTGTCAGTACAGCACTACATGGACATTCTGCCACCCACTGAGCGAAAACGGTCAGCAGCAGCTACCAAGTGTGTTGTGTGCGCTGAGCGTGGACGCCATAAAGAAATACATTATATTTATGGCACGTGTGCTTTGAAGCCTGCACTCTGCGTGGTGCCGTCCTTCAGGTGAAGACTTTTAGTCATGTCTCTGGTGAAAATAAAGTCATTTACTGTTTCTATACATTTTGACACCGTTTCATAATAAAAATCATTGCTTTCTAATACATTTCTTTACATTTTGATTGAGTTTGTTATTTATAATAAATACATAGGCTTCTACTGCTCCGTCTTGGTAATAAATTATGTGGCAGTCAATGTGCCAAAGGCAACAAATCGACTAGTTTGTGTATTATTGAGGCCTTTAATGACCTCTTGGGCACGGCCATCAGCTGTGTGTCTGTTTGCGGAGAGAGTGTCGACCTCGTCGAGAGGTTTACTTACCTCGGCAGTGACATTCATGTCTCTGGTGACTCTTCCTATGAAGTCATTAGACGGATTGAGAGAGCATGGGGGGGTCATTAGGTCCCTGGAAAGGGGTGTGTGGCCGCCCCCGATATCTCTGCAAAAGGACGAAGGTCCCATTCTTTAGAGGCCTGGTGCTTCCTGTCTTGCTATATGGTTGTGAGACATGGACGCTATCCAGTGACCTGAGACGAAGACTGGACTCCTTTGGTACTGTGTCTGTTTGGAGAATCCTTGAGTACCTCTGGTTTGATTTTGTGTTGCTCATGGAGTCCCGAATGAGGCACATGACCTGCACTGTGAAGGAGCGTCAGTTACGGCACTATGGCCATGTGGTGCATTTCCCTGAGGTGATCCAGCTCATAAGATCCTCATTGTTGGGGACCCAAGTGGCTGGACCAGGCCAAGGGTTCGCCCACGTAACACCAGGCTGCGGCAGATAGAGGGTCATTTCTGGAGAGTGGGGCTGGACCGCATGTCTGCCTGGGCGGGTTGCAAACCAGCATCCTGAGTTGTTTCGTCGTGTAGTGGGTACGGCCACGCAGTGTACCAGTGCATGCTCCCCAACTTGACTTGACTTGATTATTGTGGAATTTTTGCCTTCGTATTGCTGCTTTATACTGCCTCACGTGTACAGTTTTATCTGCACATGGACAGCTTCTTTTAGCAAAGAGAATTGCTAGCTTACAATAAGCAGACCAAATGGTTAAGCTACCCCTGTGCCAATCACTAAAGCTGGTGCCTGCTCTCTGTGCTGCTGCTATTGGAAAATGTGTTTTCCTCCGCTGTTAACCTTGAATATATTGTAGAGATTCCTGGGTTCATTATTTTGGATCACCTACACTCAGTTACTGTTAGCTCTATTATTTATATGAGCGTTACATATCGGCTTTATAGCACCCCATGCGTACATTCTTACCTGTATGTGGACATCTGCCTCAAGCAGAGACTTATTAGCTGTGCACAAGCAGACCAAGTGGTTGCTTTCAGACCTGAGATACACCTGTGCCAATCACCAGATCAGGTGCCCGCTCACTCGCTGCTTTTTACTGAAGATGTGTTTTCCTCAGCTGCTACCTCTTGTGGGAATATGGCAATCGCCCACACCAGGTGCTCTTAACAATACACAAACAGTATAAAATGAATATTATTATAAGGCAATATTAATAAAACACAATAAAATCCCAGACAAGCTGGTACGAAAGCTTCATAATGTGGGTCTGTCCACATCGTTGTGTCTCTGGATCAGGGACTTTCTCACCAACAGGCCTCAGGTAGTTAGAACTGGAGTTCGTACATCAGCCACACTGGTTCTGAACACAGGCACGCCACAGGGTTGTGTGCTCAGCCCAGAATTCTTCACGTTGTTTACGCACGATCGCTCTGCCATCTATGCCACAAATATGGTTGTGAAGTTTGTGGATGATACGACCGTGGTGGGTCTCCTATCAGACAATGATGAGACTCACTACAGAGAGGAGATACAACACCTAGCACTATGGTGCTCAGCCAACAACCTCATCTTGAACAGCAGCAAGACCAAAGAGGACATTGTGGACTATAGGAGGTCCAGAAGAACAGAACATGCTCCTATATTCATAGATGAGGAGGCTGTAATGTGTGTGGGCAGTATCAAGTTCTTGGGTATCCACATTACATCGGATCTGACCTGGTCTTTGAACACATCTCACCTGGTAAAGAAGGCCCAATAAAGACTCTTCTTCCTCAGGAAGATGAGACATGCTGGATTCTTCTCCTCGGCTGCTCACAAATTTCTACAGATCCGCTATAGAAAGCATTTTCTGCCACAGTATGACAGTGTGGTATGGCACAGGACAGGAAGGACTTGGCACGAGTGGTGAGAACAGTACAGGGGATCATAGGAAGTCCTCTCCTAGACCTGGACTATGTATATGCTGGAAGGGTGCAGAAGAGGGTCAAATGTATAGCTGTGGATCTCACCCATCCTGGGAATGTTTGTACCACTGCCTTCGGGAAAGCGGTACAGATACATAAAAACACGCACCAGCAGACTGAAAGACGGCTTTTTCCCCCAGAGCTGTGAAGTCCATCTGCCCCTGCTGATACACACACATACATCTACATCTACATGTACCCCTAACCTGCCCCCTGTAGATATGCACATGCACTTTCACTCGTAATCATCCCATGCAGACCCACACACTGATCACTGGTGTCTGCAGGCGTACTACCTCAGGAAAAGTCTGGACTTGATGATGCTTTATTGCTTCTGTCCTTTATACTTGTTATGTTTATTTTATTATTTACTACCGACTGGAAGCCTGATCGAATCGAGCTACAAATTCTACGTTTGTGAAATCCACACTTTCTCTGCAAAGAATGATTTGTTTTTTTAAGTCCTTGAAATGATTTTGTTATCATGGCACTTATTTGTGCCTAAAATAGACCTTATCGGCCAATGTAATGATGAGCTTCCTGTTTAAACGGGGCTGCGAGACGTGAACTCAGCTCTTCGGCACACCTCATTTGATTTTTTTCTGGCAAACACATTTTCAAAACAAACCGTATTTTACGACTCTAATCAGAGTCGGAGTAATAATTTTGTTGGCGTGGTCATTTTAGATCTGAGATTGGCTAAAATTTAAACAATGGCCATTGTTAATACCCAGCCGTCATTACTCAGTTTGCCAATAGATGTCAGAAGGACGGATGCCAAAACCGATCTGCCCAAAGATAGATTTCGACGTACCAAGCAAATGGCGATACGTTCTAAATTACTTACGGTTCTGGAGCTGTCGAAGGGTTTAAGTCAGTCGACGATGTTAACAATCAATCAATCAACATTTATTTATATAGCACATTTTCATACAAAAAATGTAGCTCAAAGTGCTTTACAAAATGAAGAACAGAAAAATAAAAGACACAATAAAAAATAAAAATAAGTCAACATTAATTAACATACAATAAGTAAGGTCCGATGGCCAGGGTGGACAGAAAAAACAAAAAAAATAAACTCGAGGCTGGAGAAAAAAAATAAAATCTGTAGGGATTCAAGACCAAGAGACCACCCAGTCCCCTCTGGGTAAGTCCTGGAAAGTACACTCCACCAAACCAACGTTCCAAAAACCAACCGAACTTACTGTTATCTGTTCGAACCAACACCAACTTACTATACTCGGCCGTCCAGCGGCGTCACTGAAGCATTCGAACATTCTTAGCCAATCATGCAATACTGCGTCCGCGTTTGCCACATTGTGTTCTAACTACAGCGGCAGAGTCCCATTGCATGGTTCTAACTTGTATTGACGCGAGCACCAATACATACGGGGTATTGACGACGCGAACACCCTACATACGGGGTATTGACGACGCGAGCACCCTACATACGGGGTATTGACGACACGAGCACCAATACATACACAGGGTATTGACGACGCGAACACCCTACATACACGGGGTATTGACGACACGAGCACCAAATACATACACGGGGTATTGACGACGCTGAGCACCCTTCATACGCATAATACCTAACACCCTACATACGGGTATTGACAGAGCGAACACCCTACATACGGGGTATTGGCGCGCACCCTACATACGGGTAGCACCCTACATACGGGGTATTGACGACGACGAACACCCTACATACGGGGTATTGACGACACGAACACCCTACATACGGGGTATTGACGGCGCGAACACCAATACATACAGATAATACACTATCCTTATATATAATTTGATATTATGTATTTTAAGTATTCTGCCTTGTAGCCGAGTCCTACCAAGAAAAAATTTTGTTATGTGTACGCATACTGACTTCATATTGAATTCTACAATAAAGAAACTGACTTCTTACTTACTTAAAATCAATGGTAGCAAAAGTAGGAAATGTATTTGAAAAGAAACTTTAAAGATTAAGAAATATATTTAATAAGGAGTCATATTAAAAAATACTTCTGCAGAAAATAAAGTTGATGGAATAGGAGTCTTTTAAAGTGTGGGTGCAGAGCTGCTTCAGATTATAGTTCGGACCACCGATGTCCTTGTCAAATTTCTTTGGGCCCTTCACCATCTTGGCTCTCCTTGTATTTCTCTTTCCTACTGTGCTGTGCCTGCCTTCGTGTCCTGGCCAACATGCATCACAGGCCTAACTTCACGTCAAATTAAGAACAATTCAAAGTATAATCAATCAGTGTTTACCTTTCTTGGGCTGTTTTGTCCATTTGGACCCTAATTGTCTCGGGTCTAATACATTAAAAATCTGTTTAGGATTCTAAAAGATACAAAGTTCAAGTGAGTAAAGATACAGAATTTAAAATCAATCTATTGTAGTCATTAGAAATATACACAGAGTGTGTTTAACGTGGCATTAAAGAGTCCAGAGTTTAAAAGTTTAAGGAGACTCTTTAAATAAAGTCAAAAGTCGCAGGTTTTCAAATTGCTCAGGTGCCCTTACTTCTGGCAGGTTAATCAGTGTTTGTTCTCACAGTTCCCATTTTGCCTTCTATTTTGCAGCCCAAGTTCTTGTTTTATATATTGATTAAAGAATGAATATTAAAATCTTCACATTGCTTATTTTTATTCCATTGCAGTATAACATTGCCATTAAATACTTTTGAAATCCAAATCTATGGGTTGCACTCCGGGTTGCTGCAACCCTCCCAGTTACCAGTTTCTCAAAATTTCATCTCATCGTGACACACTTGAGGTCATCCTTGGCACAAGAACGTTTAAGCAGCTTAGTTGTCGTCACACAGAAGATGTCACGTGATGTCCTCATAGATGACCCTGCCTTTAGAAATTGTTCTGATATACGTCAGAGAGACGGAAGAAAACCCTGAACATTCACTTTCAAGTTTTGACTATTTAAAAAAAGGCCATTTGTATTTGACATTGAAAATTAGCATTAAGTTTGTGATGTGAGCATCTTTGTTTGTTTATTTATTGTTTTATAAGTTTTCATAAGAAATACTAATTCAGTGGAAATCGGGTAAGGGAGGCCCAAGAAGATTCTGCTTAGGGTGCCAGTTCAGCTGGGGTGGCACTGGTCACATGAAGGCAAGAGATGGCAGGCACTTTCAACATTAAACGAGCTTCATGAAAAAGTCTGCCACCTGCTGGACATTGTAAATACCACACCTTTCCATTTGATCGAAGTGTGTGCCTGCTGTGTATTATGAAAAGATTCATAAATAGCAATACCGCAGTGACTGCATCAATTCAAGTATTTCGGAAGGTTTATTCACAACCTGTTTTGTACGCAGCCTTGGATCCAACTGTAGACTGGGTGCCAATTAGTGTTTTCAAAGTTCACACTTAAACTAGTTCATCTATACATTAGTAGGCTTTAGTTCACCTCAAAGGTGTGAAAGTTGGCTGGATTTTTTTCATTGTATAGTAAAGAATAACTAGTTATATGGTTGTGTTTTTGAAGGTCAGTTTCTTTCAATATTGGCGAGTGTGTGTTTCTTCATGGAAATAATGTATTGTAATTTTCTTTGAATTAAACAAAGCAATACTTGCTTAAAGAATAGGAAAAACTAAGAATGCAAATAGCATACATCCTGCAAATTTCAGGCCCACTTTGCCCAGTTGACTTTCCCATACTCACTTTTAGAAGTTTGCTTTAGCAGTTCCATACAAATACTACGTGATGTTAAGTTACTCCCCCCCACAGCTCTTTCCGTTGCATAAGAACGTCTGTTTTGGCCATATTAACATCTTCAGTAAGTTCAGTACAACCGCCGGGGTGCATTTTCTCAACATGACATAATAATTTAAATTACTGGAAATTAATGCTCTTGCTGTCTTCGCCCTCACTGAAGGGTAGAGTTTGCAAAGAAGGGTGGCATTGTGCGCTCTCCATAAAGACAATGAAAAATGCTGTTTGTACACGGCAAAGTTTATGCCATTGTGACCTCTAAGCCGAGGAGACAAGCTGAAGTCTCCCCTACAATAAAGGCATACATTCATCTGCCCCGAAAACCTGCATTACTGAATGAGCCATCATTTATAAAGTAAAAAATACACAGGGTATTATTGTAAGAAACATGGGGGCCTTTAAGGGTTGCGTAGGCATTGTGATGTGGTGGGCACTCAGTTGGTAGGCTGCCTGTTCAATTCAGGTCGGTGACCTGCTGCGTGACTTTGAGTAAAATCACTTAACCTGCCTGTGCTTCAGCTATTTAAAAAAGAAATAATCAAAATAACGGTGTATCTGTCGTGTACCTGCTGATGGTATTTACTGTAGAAGGGTGCAATATATAATAAAGGAAGGGTTTGGGCATGCTACATTGGCTAGTCTATTGAATATTTTTTAGGATAATAATAGTAAATTAGTTGTTCATCCATCCATCTTCCAACCCACTATATCCTAACTACAGGGTCACGGGGGTCTGCTGGAGCCAATCCCAGCCAACACAGGGCGCAAGGCAGGAAACAAACCCCAGGCAGGGCGCCAGCCTACCGCAGGGCACACACTAGAGACAATTTAGGATCACCAATGCACCTCACCTGCATGTCTTTGGACTGTGGGAGGAAACCCACGCAGACACGGGGAGAACATACAAACTAATAAATGCAAGGCAGTGGCGCTACCCACTGCGCCACCGTGCCACCCTAGTTGTTCATTAATAAATAAAATATATTTTAACTGTCTAATTGCAGTGGTTCCCAGACTCGTTCCTGGGGACCCACTGTGGCTGCAGGTTTTTTAATGATCCTAATTACGTGAGTTATTTCCCAGTTCCTGTGTTTTGGAGTCAATGTAGAAATTACAAACTAAGTTTGGAAGATTTTTATTAAAATGTAATAAGCAGTTATATGGGGAATATGTATTTTTTTTAAGTCATTAACAGTCATTCGACCTAATTTTAATTCTGCTTTTCCAGGTGTTCTGGTTATTGAATTGATGATTGACTAATTAGCGGGTCTGACACTGAAGTCACTGCTGCTTTCATCATCCTGGGTGTCTGCAATGCTGGTGTGACCATTAGGGTTAAATGAAGGAAGCAAACTACACAGGAAAAGGGGAAAAATAATAGGAAAACAACAAAAGAGAGTTCAGCATATATAGCTTTAGAAAAAAATAGAAATATTTCTAAATGTCTTATGAATGTAAAAAACGTACTTTTGTGTTTTTCTGAATGCAGAATAAGAGAAGAGTAAAAAATACCAGCTAACTAAATGAGATCAGTTGTTAGTTAGTTGATTATCATCACTGATTGTGAATCTGGTTGGAACAAAAACCTGAGTTTGGGAACCACTGATCTTACGTATATTTATTATTTCTGCTTAGGTTCTGAATGAGTATTTTCATAATGTCTGCGAGTTGGATCTGGTCTTCAATTTCTACAAGGTGAGTTGCCTGAAACATTTAACCTCATTTATTTCACTTGTTCTGCCGTCAGACATAAAGGTTTTATTCACATTTGCTGTAAGTTTTTATAAACTCTTCTGAACACTCTACTAATACTGGGTAGGACCACCTTTTGCTCTCAGAACAGCCTTAACACTAGAATTACAAGAGCCTACGAAAAAACTCGTAGATCCGGTCCACCTTAAATGCGTTCGCACACAGAAGTGTGCGCATTGCAACAAGTACACACGTCGTAAATGTAGGAAGGACGGTCCTTGCGTGTGTGTGATCTGTTAACATTTGAATTTCATGATTGCCTGTAGCGCTGAACTGACCTCTCTGTACTATTCTTTCCTCTGCATGTCCTGGAGTACAAAAGAAATGGCACTGTGCACTAAAATGGGGGGCACTGGCAAGATCGGGGGGGGTTACGTGGTCATTGATTACAAGCGCAAAATGTTATGTGAATGAATATGAATAAAAATGATTTTTTTGTCAGTGTGGCTTTGACATCATGGACCATAAGGTGCATACTAATTCAGGGTGAGTAGGAACACTCAATAAAACCGAATACAAAAAAATCAAGTCACGGTGAGATATGAAGAAGGCAGATTCACCAGATTATTGTAGAAACGGAACACACTTGAAATGCATGTGTTCCAAATAACGATCTATTATTTCCACTCTAAAACTCCAGCACTTCACTTCCTGATAATCAAGGCATGAGCTGGGAGAACTTTGTGCACATTCTGCCGCAGTGGGGGATGGAATAGCAGGCTGCTTGTCTTTATCAGCACATTTACAGGACAAAAGACGCTGACGGAGAGGTGTGAACAGATTTAAGTTGGGCTGGATCTGTGAGCCTGGGAGAAGTGACCATGGGCACCGGTTGGGCACAGCCAAAAAAACAAAGTGTAGGACAGTCCTTCTGTGGACTCGCCACCGGCAGGAGGAATAGAGACTGGGTCTAATGTGACCGGGCTGGTGGTCAGAGGAAGGGCCTTGGCAGACTGGAAGCTAGACACACAAGCTGACTCTTGGGACCCTTTGTAAATTACATTTAAGTAATAAAGTTATCCAACATCGGTATTTCCTATGTGAAAAGGTAATTACCCCCTTAGACAGCTGACTAAAGTTAGTCAATAATTGGACTCTGCTGACTTAACATAGCCAGCCCTGTTGATTTTAAACCTCACCATCTACTGACCGTCACTGGGATGATGAAGTGGTCCACCAGAAGGTTTCTAGGAGAATACTAGGTGACAATCAAAGGAACTTCCAGAAGAAATGAGGAAAAAGGTTGTTGAAATGTATCTGTCGGGAAAGAGTTGCAAAGCTATTTACTGTATTTCTAAGGCTGTGGTACTCCAGGGCCCAACAGGAAGATCCATTATCTCCACATGGAAAACATTTGGAACTGTGGGGAATCTTACCTGGAAAAGCCTGCCTGTCAAATGACGCCCAGTCACAGTGATGACCATCCAAATAACTGAAGGCCTCTGTAGCTTTAGTTAAAGTCCGCATTTACACACACACACGCAGATTTGGTTGTCATTTTTGAGCACTAGTACAACCATTAGTCCCAAGGCCAATTAGACCTGAGCCGGCTGACAGATGATGGGGTTGACAGATGATGGGGTTAACAATGGCTGCAGATGACCAAGAGGAGAACAGAGGGGATAGAAAGTCTAAAGCAGATGTGCTGTTATCCGACTTCTAGTCATTGGCTTTGTCAGACTTGTCGCCAGACCACTTCAGTCTACATGGCTGAGATTCACTGGGCATGTCAAACTTAGTGACTGTGTCGCTCTTTTCTTGACGGTTGTGCTCGCTCCTCTTTATGGCAGCCGGTAACCTGCTGTCTGACATACCTGGTGCTGTTCAGGGTGTTCAGCTACAGTCTTATCTCCATTTTTTTCCATTTTGTCGAGGTATGTAAAACACGTGACACCAGACAGGCAAGCTTCTCTTCTGATTGCAAGATCCTAAATGCCCGGGTTCCTTATTCCTCATCGCAGCATTACATTCATTGGTTGTGTGCTCTTATGCATTCAGAGCTTCCCCTTTGACTAGAAAACAGAATCCAACCTGTTTGTTTTTGTCGCAGACTAGTTGGGAGTGAGGGCAGCACAGTGGCACAGTGGGTAGCGCTTCTGTCTCGCAGTTAGGAGACCTGGTTCGTTTCCCGGGTCCTCCCTGCGTGGAGTTTGCATGTTCTCTTCGTGTCTGCATGGGTTTCCTCCCACAGTCCAAAGACATGCAGGTTAGGTGCATTGGCGATTCTAAATTGTCCCTAGTGCGTGCTTGGTATGTGTGTGTGTGTGTGCACCCTGTGGTGGGCAGGCGCCCTGCCCGGGGTTTGTTTCCTGCCTTGCGCCCAGTGTTGGCTGGGATTGGCTCCATGAACGTGACTCGGTAGTTAGGATATAGCGGGTTGGATAATGGATGGATAGTTTGATAGTTGGAGTGAGTTGTTGGTTATGCCGGACTGAGACCAGAGATCACCGAAGTGCGCTGCTGGCTGCCTTCGACTTGCTAAGATTATGTAAATGACGGCAGAGACTGAGAAAATGTGGAAAAGCCGCCTAATATGGCATGGCCTTAAGTCGATCCAAGACGCTTTATAAAGAGGAGCTCGATCATCGGTAGACTCGGAGCAGTTGAGATGGCCTTGAGAAGTTCATTCTACTTGGCATGTGAGTCCATTTTGAGTATCGGGGAGAGTCTTTGCAGGACAGAGACTGGCAGTACTGTGGAGCAAAGGCGTCCAGGGAGAAGTAGGTCAAGGCTGGAGTTTTTAAGTCCTTGTATTATTTGGAAAGCCGAGGAATCAATGGGTGAGGCAGGTCACTGAGTGTACAGGTGTTACTAGCTGAAATACCCGGAGGAAAATTGTTTTGAGAAAAATATAATTCTGGAGCACACCAGAAACGTTTGTAGCGTGAACTGGATGATAACACACATACAAGACCGCAAGATTTTAACAAAAACAAACATTAAACGAGAAACAAATAAGACTACGGATTTTTCATGATAAAACTGTCGGTTGTTTTTACGGAGCACACCAGAAACGTTCCGAGCGTCAACTGGATGATAAAAAATATAACAAAAAAAAAAAAAATTATGTGGTGTAGTAATATGTTTTTACATGCAGAATTTTTGATGACAAAAAAAAGTCAATCAAATTAATATTTTAGTTCTATTTCCACTACAACATTGTTACAATAAGAATAATGCAAGATGAAGATATTATTAACAAAAACGAACATTAAACGGCAGACAAATACTACTATTGACTATATTTATGTATCTAGATTACATAATACCATACATTGCATCAGTCTTGTCTTTGCACAATGTCTTCTTGTCTTGCTTGTGTTTTAATTTTACTTCTGTTTTTAATTTAATTGTAGTTTTTTATTCATGTGCACTTCATGTTGTTACCCTGAGCTTCTCAGTTTCGTCTGTCTGTATACTGACGGTAACGTTTGCTTTGCCTTTGCTATTGTGGACTGCATTGCTGTGTCTGGGGCTCTCTGGCGCCCCCTTGTGGTTACTAAGTCTCAACTGGATGATCGCATACACAGTGACATTGTGCTGTACGTATAAGATTAAAACGCACCATTCAGCTCAACAAGGTTTGCCGATCGTATCCATCCAATTTCTCCAGAATAAGAAGTTGAGTTTTGGAAGTCCCCACGGTCCAGATGTCTACCACTCACTTTTTCCATGTGTCTGTCATCCCCTGTATGAAGAACAACTTGCACTTTGTCTTCAATTAATCCATAAGTTTCCATCGGTGTCCCCATATCCTTGATGAGGAATTTATTTTAAAATAACAGCTGGGATCCATTATACTCGATGCCTTCGTAACGTTAAACATTTCAATCATATCTCCTCTTAATCTCCATTTGCATAAACTGGAAAGGTTCAACTCTTGTCGATTCTCTCCATAGACCTCTTAGTGTTTTAGTCAGCCTAGCTGCCCTCCTCTGGACTTTGTCCAGCACTGTTATGCCCCATTTTGTAAGATGGAGACCAGAACTACCAGTGCAGTTCACAGCTTAAACACAACCTCCTCTACCTTGTAGTCCACACATCAGGCCAGCAGTCTTCAAGAAGAACACACAGACGCAGATGGAAACCCTTACACAGAAAAGCTCTGCAGTACTAGGGTGTTACATCTCGCCTGAGCTGCCCTCGCATATTGGAATTATTTTTCTAGTTAGCCAATAAAAGGGGTCATTTTGGTTAACTTCTCGCTACAGTAAAGCTCGAAAGTTTGCTCGGATTGAAAAACTGACAATGCAGTGTGGTAGACAAGTAGGACTTGAAAGACGACTTTTGGAGAAATTAAGTGATCAGAACTGGGGAGCCTTGTTGATCTGAACGGCCCGTTCTCATCTAAATTGTTCAAAATGGAGAACCTTTGCCTTTAAATTTGTAACGTGTTCTCATTTAATTCCAGGTCTATACTGTGGTGGACGAGATGTTCCTGGCAGGAGAGATCCGCGAGACGAGCCAGACGAAGGTGCTCAAACAGTTGCTCATGCTGCAGTCTTTGGAGTAACAACCCTGAATTGAGACCCCCATTGCTTCTCACCCACTTGAAGACACTAACCAGCCCCCTTCCAGCAGGCAGGCAGGCAGGCACATGGAGTTAAAAGCTTAACTTGGCATTCTCATTTGTAAAGACAAGCCCCCTTTTCCAACATGGAGCCCGGTGTTTTTCCCTGCATCGGCCTGGTCTTTTCAGCCAGGGAATGCTGCAGAGCGGGCGTCTGGCTGCCACAGTTGCACCACGATGATTGGGTGCTTTCGTGGCATCTCGCTGATTTGAATTGGGCAATAAGAGAATGAAGTGATCAGAAGTTAAAAAAATATATAAAATTGAGCCCACCTGACTCGCTGTCTCTGCTTGTCTCGGTTAATCTCTTAACTCCATGCTAATTAAAGTCGGACTAATTAACAGTGCTTTGCTTTGTTTTTTAATTTTTTAATTTTTTTCAGGGCGTGTTTAGTTTATACTTTGCTTATATCTGAAATAAGACGCCCGAAGGGACCAAGTGAGCCTCAGCCGTAGGCCAGTCATAAAATGTCATGTCCTGCCAACCACAGTTAGAAACCCCACAGCACTGCTGCTGGTAATTAAACGTTATTAAATGTTGAATGCTGACGTGACACCACTTGTTACATTTTCAGGTTTTCAATGTTAACTGATGTTTTCCCCTCTACTTTCATGGTGGTCTTTATAACAGAATCCTCTTGAATTTTATCAGCATTGTTCTCTTTACTGGCCTCCATTTTATAGCAGCAGCTCTCAGACTCGCTCCTGGTGCCCCCTTGTGGCTGTTGGTTTCCACTACAACCAGCTTGTTAAATCAGAGCTGCTGGGTGCCTTGAGTTAACTAGCCTGGTTTGCTAATTTCAGCTCCCGTTCTGCGCAGTCACATTCACAGACACCGCCTACTGGGGGCGCTCCTGCATGCGTTGTAATGGTTGGCATCCCACTGGTGCCACGTAGGTTGACAGCCCTGCCACAACCCTGGAGGCAGAACCCCTGGCTTGTAGTACTGAATGCCAGCACACACCCGGTTGAGGTGATCCTGTCAGATTTGCCATTCATTTTCATCTCGATGTGAGAAGTGACCATCCCGTTGTTTCACTCGTTACATTCCTTCCACGTTAAAGTAGCTTGTCAGATGAGAGGAGGGCATTCAGTCCAAGTTCGTTTGGCCTAAACAGCAGCAGCCAACTCACAAACCCCGACTTGAACTCTTAAGTTTAGTGGCAAAGAAAAGTATGTGAACCCTTAGGAATGACACGGTTTGCTGCATTTAAGTGGTCATAAAATGTGATCTGATCTTCATCTAAGTCACGAGTACCGACAAACGCTCACAATTCGAATGTCTTCTTTAAACCCACCCGTCAAACATTCACCGTGCGTGCTGTAGAAAAAAAAAAAAGTGAACTCTTGGGTTGAATAAGTGGCCGACCCTCCTCCTAACAGGCACTCCTGCTAGCTGAATATCAGACCTCCACAATGTGCAGGAGGCCTTTCGGACCCCCTTTCAGCCACATTCCTAGGATGGCTGCTGTGAACGTCTCTCTTGAGCTCATTCATGCCATGCATGGCATCTCTATTGGGTTGAATGACTGGGCTCCTCCAAAAGGTGGATTTTCTGGGCTGTAGTTAAGTGGCATTGGCCTGCTGCTTGACCCGACGTCTACCGAGGTTCATCTGTCCCTGTCGGCTACCTTGATAAACTTGGGAATTTATTTACCCCTTGATGGTGGCAAGCTGCCCAGGCCCCAAATCGTGCTGCTCTTTCAACCATACTTCATCACTGGGGTTGATGTTTTCAAGTCGGTGGGCGGTGCCCTTTTTTACACCACGTGTGCCGCCGCATATTCTTCACCAACAGTCCATTTTTTCATCGGTCCACAAAACAGTATTCCAGTGTCATTGTGGAGTACCAATGTTCTTTGACAAGCTTGGGGCCGGGATATGCTTGACGCTCTCAGCGCTCCTTTGACACGTCCTCTACGCACGACACATGCGGGTTGCAGTACCAGTAAAAATTTGGGTGGTGCGGTGTGATGGCAAGCAGCATCGCAGCTCCAGCAGGATCAATTTGTGTGCTTCGATGTTTGATGAGGTGAAGCAAATCATCAAACTTAAATGGCAACATGCAAACGTCTTCATGGTGCTATTCTTTAATTCAGTTCTCGTACAGGAAATGCAAGCATCACGTATTCCCCATCATAATGATGCAATGCCATCTTCTACGTGGTTGCAACAAATTTTTATCTTCAACATCTTCCCTCAACTCTCGACACTGCGAAACCGCACGTGGTTTACTCACCATGATATCTCGCACTGCCACCTGGTGGAATGCTCCAGATTTACATAACATTTGCACACAAGTGTAGTCAGTACACTGCAGCAGCATCCTCAAGTATATCCAGGCAACTTGGTGGCATCGTGGAGTATCAGGATGTTATTTGGCAAACTTCAAGCATGTTGTTTTTGGAGAGCAGTGACTTCCTCCTTAGACGCCATGTCTGTTTAATGTTTTATGTAGTGGTAGACTCATAAATGGAGATCTTCACCTGTTCTGATGCCTCCTTCAAACCTTCAGCTTTTAGTTTTAGGTTCTTCTTTACCTCCATGAACAGTCCATGTTGTGCCCTTTGAGTCATCTTAACTGGTGCCCACCTTTAGGGAGAGTAGCCACAGTGCTAAATGACCTCCATTTACATACAAATTGTCTGACTGTGGACTGACTGGCAGATATCGAAACTCTTTGAAAAGACTGCCCTGACCAGCTTCGTGCACATCAACAATCCTCCATCGTAGATCTTCTGCTGTCTTTCTTTTTGTGAGACATGCTTCTCGTCATTAGCAAACTCCAAATGTTTCAGTCTTCTATTTTATTGGTCAGAATATCTCTAAGCCACACCTCCAGTGTCATTTCATTGGTTGGACTTTAGGTTTGCCAACTGATTGCTCCATTAGATAGGAGTTCACAGAATTGTCCCACGCACTGAACATTACAATAACATGTGCGTTGTTAGTTAAAACAGATTGTGTTTGTTTGTTGTTATAACTTGAATGAAGATCAGACCAGATTCATAATTGAAGATACATTTCTATGCTTTTTCTGAAATGAGATTAGGTGGGTTTGGAGAGGGCTGATCCTGGCCAGGATGTCCGACACACACACCCTCATTCACAGGTGACCTTCAGTTGGATCAGGTGGGTCTGATAACGACATGCAGAGAAGCTGACATGAAGGTCATTGGGATGTGGTGGCTGGATTTGAACCCAGGACCCAGCTTCTGTAAGACCACACTTTGCCAACCTGAACTAAATTCCTTTGGCCAATCAATCCAATCTAACTGCATAACATCATTGGAATGATTCCCAGTAGCCACCGGGGGGCGACAGGACCTATTTGTTGGGTGGGACTGCTCTGTAGTGTAAGTAAATGTCCACACGTGTGCTGTGTGTGCTGTGCGGGTGCTTCTCATGTGGAACTCAGTGAATAAACGTCCGTGACAAAGCCCTTCACGTCTGTGTTGTACGTTTTCTACAGCAGCTGTCTGACGTCAGAGACTTGGAGGCCATTTTAAGAGACGAGAGGAGCGGAAACAAACGACATGCTTGGGTCACTCCGCTCCTGCTCGTGGGCAGGATTACCAAGGTGGCGGTCCAGGTAGGGGGAGTTTCATTGTTGGTCTGTGCAGATGATGTCGTTTTCGGCTGACTGCACACACTCGAGAGATTTGCTGCTGGGATGAGGTGAGGATCAGGACCTCCAAGTCTGAGGTGGAGCTTCTTTCTTGGAAATGAGGGGATCGCTCTCTCCAGGCGAGTGGTGGGGTGGGGGGGATACCTGAGCTTAGTGGAGGAGGTCTTGTGACGGAAGAAGGGAATGTGAGATTGAAAAGCAGATTGGAGTGGTGGGCACTGTGCCAGTGCGTGGTGCTGAAGCTGGAGTCAAGTCTAAAGACAAAGTTCTCAGTTTACCAGTCGATCTCCATAAAGATAAAGAGAGTGGGATTGTGAGCACAGAAATGAGGCCGGGCTGACAGTCCATGACTGGGCGAGAACTTTGGTGATTCAGGAGACCCTCAGAGAGTAAAGTCGCTGCCCCTCCGGATCAAGAGGAGCCAGTTGAACGGGTTTGGACATGTCATAAGGATATCTGCTGGTGCTGCTGTGGGCACATTTCACTAGACGGAGACCCCATAGAAGACCCAAGACATGCTGGGGGGATTGAAAAACTGGAGCTGGGGACTGGGAAGCCTGGGATGACCCTTAACAGGAAAAACAGTTTGAGAAGACGGGAAAAGAAATATGGGGAGTCGGCGGATTTATCATATAGCGCCTCTTACAAAAGCAGGCCCACCTTGAGGGTTCAGGAGTGGATTCCTGCGTAGGAATCAATCGCCCACCTCACCTCTTAGCTTTGGGCGTGTGAGGGTCTCGTCTGCTGCCACATGTGGTAGAGCCGGGCGTTGGCTTTACTCATATAGCGCCTTTAACAAGTATCGCGAAGTTCTCTCATTTTATTACTAAATGTAACATTGAACCCCAGTGGATTGAAGTGGACGTTTTTGGGACATCTGACTTTAAATGTCAAAAGTGAAAAGGGATTTCTGCAAAGATTATAAATAGAAAACACAAAACAAATATGGAGACCCTTCAATGTGAAAACCGCCCAAATCATCAGCGGTGCGGCCCATTGTCTTAAGAAAGTCCCATCATTAGTTCAATGGAGGCCACCTGTCGGGAGTTTCAGTTGCGTGTCGTCCAAATGTGGAAGGACTGACTTGAGGTGAGTCAGTATGGTGGGCTGACCTACACAAAGACCCCCACAAGAGCACTGACCATCTCCATGAAAAGCACAAGTCAGGGGATGGAGACCAGAAAATCTCTTAAGTCTCTGAAGATCCAATTAAGCGCATCATGAAGAAGTGGAAAGAATATGGCAGAGCTGGAAATCTGCTACAGCAGGTCATCCATAAAAAATGGAAGGAGACAAGTGAGCCAAAGCCACCAAGAGACCCTCCAAGAACTCTGAGGTTAATGGATGGAGACATTCAAGTCCCCCCAAGTATAAAATGGGAAAAATATGGCAGAGCTGGAAATCTGCAAGAACAGGCCATCCAGAAAAATGAATGAAGACAAGTGAGGGAGGCCACCAGGAGACCACTGAGAACGCTGAAGGAGATCTAAGCTACAGTCTGTCTGAGTTGCTTGGGTGCTTCGCCAGTCATAGCTTTATGGGAGTGTGGCAAAGGGAAGAAAACGCCCTGGAGACTCTGAAATCAGCTGGAAGAAGGTTTTGTGGTCCGATGAGACCCCCGATTGAGCTCATTGGCCCTGAGACTAAAGGGCATGTCCAGCACTGCACGTTACCACAGACACGCCGGCCCAGCATCCGGCTTTGGGGATGCTGCTCTTCAGAAGGTGCTGGAAGGCGTGTGAGGGGAAAACGAACGCAGCGAAATAAATTCAATGTTGTGTAAGAATAAAACGAGAAATCTCCCAATGGGGCGAATGCTTTTCTTAGGCAACATAACCACATTCCAGTAACAGGCACCTTTATATAGCGCCTTTCATTGCAAACACCCTCATTGTGATCGTCCCCACATCCCTACATTAACCCCTGCTTCTGCTTTTCACACACACGCACATCAAGTTTAGATTGATGGAGATCTGGTGGGCCATGGAATCCCCCTCGGGGTGTTAGACATGAAGCCCCAAATGACATTCCAGACTGTAGTGTTGAAGATGTTTATAATGGTAGTGGGACACAGTGGGTCACCCCACACACACACACACACACACCAAGGGGGGGAAACAGAATAAAGGGGGTCACAACGACAAAAAGACTGCCAATCACTGGACTAGGGGCCACTTCTCCTACTTCTCAAGTCACAAGGTGAATAGAAGACTGATGAACTGTCTGACATTTTATTTTATATAGTGCCTTTCACAGTGAAGATGATTTTGAGGTACTGTGGCAATAAAGAACTGATGGGTACTGGTGAGTAAAATGACTTCCGTGGGGGGTCTGATCCCGGCAATGAACAGAACACCATAGCCATTTTGGGTCTTCACTGCCTGCTGCTGTTTCCATATCCCACCATGTTATATAGTGCCTTTCATTGTGAATACCATTACAACAACAGACAGCTAATGATTCTGTAATATTATAGCGTGAGCCCTCGCAGGCTGGGAATGCAATGGCGTCCTTGTGAATACTAAGCATCAGCCACCAGGGGGCAGTGCTGCCTGCCATATTAAGCAAGTCATTCTCCACAAGTCTGAATGGGCTGTTTTTCCCTTTTAATTGTGTCTTTCACATTAGGGTTAATGTCATGTAATGTAATGTCACGGTCATTTTAAAAGCAGAGTAATAATCACCTCCATCTTGTAATCAACTGACTGCCTCCTGCTTTTATATAGTGCCTTTCACAGTGATCACCGTCACATTCACTTTACTGGCAGAGAACAATCCTCTCCTAATTGTTATAATGGGAGGCCTGAGATCGGCTCAAGTAGAGGAAGTTCTGAAACGATACTGGGCTCTGGCCACCAGGTGGCAGTGCTGTCTGCCATTGTCTTCACATCTCCTAGTTCTGCAGAGACTTCTAAAAGCCATTGTGTGATACAGTACTATGAATTAGCCACTAGGGGGCAGTGTGCCTGCCTTTGGTCTTTTGACATGTTAGACAGCCTGCTGCTCGGGTCACAACTGGAGTCTGAAAGTCTAGTTACTTTATTTAGTGCCTTTCACTATAGGGGCACCATCAGTCACTTTACTGGTACAGAGCAGTCGTCTTCATATTGTTACTGTATAGTGCGGTTTGTTCAATTACAGAGAACTGTGGACCTCAACTTTACAATACAAGGCTTTATCCACCAGGGGGCAGTGCTGCCTGCCATTGTCTTCACATCTGCTATCTTTGCAGAGACTGCATATGAATTAATTCAAAGAAAGTCACAGATTGATTTGGTGACATATGTCTGATCTGATATATAGCACCCTTCAGAGTGGGCTCAACACAGGCACATCACAGGTCACCTAACAGTTTCACATTGTTATACTGAGAGCCCTTCTAAAACCATTGTGTTATACAGTACCATGAATTGGCCACTAGGGGGCAGTGCTGCCTGCCTTTGGACATTTGACATATCAGACAGCCTGCTGCTCGGGTCACAACTTGAGTCTTGAACTGAAAGCCTTGTTATTTTATGTAGTGCCTTTAACTACAAGACCATTATAGCCTCTTTACTGGTAGAGAGCAGTTGTCTTCATATTGTTATTGTGAGAGTTGTGGGGTTTGTTCGATTCCAGACACTTTAAAATACTGGGCTGTAGCCACCAGAGAGCAGTGCTGTCTGCCATTGTCTTCACATCTGCTGTCTTTGCAGAGCCTGCACATGAATTAACTTGAAGAAAGTGATGGATTGAGTTTGAGGCTGACTTCTAATCTGATATAATGCCTTTCAGAGTGGACACCAACACACTTTTACAATGTGAGTCCCTGCAGAGACCAATGCCAGGTGTTTATGGGTCAATTTGTGTTTTACAATACCATGAATGGGCCACTAGGGGGCAGTGCTGCCTGCCATTGGACCTTTGACATGTTAGGTAATTTGCTGCTCAAATCACAACTTGAGACTGAGGCTGAACTGAAAGTCGTGTTTCATCATATATAGTGCCTTTCACAGTGAACATACCACTCACATTCACTTGACTGGTAGAGAACAGTCATCTCCATATTGTCAAAATGGGAGCAAGCAGACAAAGATGTGTGAACTTTACACTACTAGGCTTTATCCAGCAGGGGGCAGTGCTGCCCGCCATTGTCTTCACATTTGCTATCGTTGCAGAGCCTGCTTATGAATTAAGTTGAAGAAAGTCGCAGATTGAGTTGGTGACATACTTCTGATCTGATATAGCGCCTGCCTGACAGAACACCAATGCCAGGCACATTACAGGTAACTAACAATTTCATTCCATACTTTTATAATGGGAGCCCTTACAATATATTTGTGCTTTACAAAACTTGGCCACTAGGGGGCAGAGCTGTCTGTCATTTGACATTTGACTTGTGGCCCGGTGACGGCACTGCTGCTGCTGTGCAGTAAGGAGACCTGAGTTCATGTCCCGGGTCCTCCATGTGTGCCGTGGCTTTAGCATGTTCTCTTCATGTCTACATGGGTGTCCCCCCGACAGGTTTTTTTTTTTTGTTCTTTATTTCACCTTATACAATTTCTCTTATTAGGAATTTGTTAGTTTTCGCATACCCCTTGGGGTCAGAGCGCAGGGTCAGCCGTAATTACAGGTTAAGGGCCTTTCTCAAGTGCCCAGCAGAGTAGGATCTCTTTTGGCAGTGACGGGGATTTGAACCATCAACCTTCTGGATACCAGCGCAGATCCTTAGCCTCAGAGGTTAGGCAGATTGGTGGGTGTGTGATGTGTACCCTTGTGATGGGCTGCTGTCCTGTCCAGGGATTGTTCCTCTGTCTGCTTTGGGAGGCTCCAGCCCCCCACACCACTGCTCAGGGTTAAACAGGCATTGGAAGTAAGTCCCCCCATTAATGTGTAATTGTATATGGTGTCTTACATGGTGACCACCATTAATGTCAGTTTGACCGTAGAGAACGATCCTCTACATATTGTTATAATCTGACAGCGTCCAGGTTTTATATAGCGCCTTTCACACCATTACAGGTAGTCAATAATCACCTCCATATTGTTCTGAAGTCCCCAGGTTTTATATAGCGCCTTTCACTGTGAACGCCATTACAAGGTATGCTGCAGGGCCTCTCCAACTTTTTGTGTTTAGGCAGCACTGCCCCCTAGTGGCCAGTTCATAGTATTGAGGTGGGAGTTTTTCTTTGTGTAAAGCAAGAAAGAGGGAGTTACTTTCTGTATTAATGTGTGAGGTCAGGTGGGCCGGGGCTATGTGGTGGGGGGCCTCCATGTTTTTCTCCATAATGTTTGCCACAGAATTTGAGAGCCGCTGCTATCAGGCATCTCCTGGCAGGCAAGGAGACTCAATGAGGGTCACAATGGGCACCAGAGGTGGGCATACCACTGGTAGTCAATGGCGTAGGGCTGCTGTGTTTCACAGTGGCTGCCTTTGTTTTTATTTCCTGCGTATTATTTGTGGAAATTTCAAAATGTGCATTTGTGCCAGCGCTGGAGTGACAGCCTCGTCACTTTATGTGGGCACCTCCAGTTGTCTCTTATACTAGAGAGGGCCACGGTCATGCAGGATGGGCACAAGCGGGCAGTCATCTACTTCATGATACTCCACCTCAGCCACTAGAGGGCAGTCCTGCTTTGCTCTGATTAGCATTTTGAGTCCCCCGAGTCTGAGGTAGGACTGGATTGAGAGCCTTGTCACCTTATATAGCGCCTTTCACAGTGAACCCTCCTCATTACTTAACTGACAGAGAATGGGAGCCCTGGCAGGCAGAGATTTACTCCAGGACAGCCATGTCTGGTTGTAGTCAATGGCTGCCTGAAGTCCGAGCTCACAGATGTCAGCACATGGCAGAGCCGGGCATCTTACCTGGCGATGATCTCTCCGCCGTCCTGTTGCCTGTAGCGGTGTCTTCGTCAAGTTAAACACACGCTTGGTGGGATTGAGGTCAGGTGAGCGGCGCGGCCATTCGAGGACATCCCACTTTCTGGCCTTGAAGAAGGTCCTGCTGCGCTGGGACGTGTTTGGATGAATTCTTCTGATGTTTCTGTACCCCTCAGAATTCACCCCATTGCGGTCATCAGAAGTCATACTGAGGGCATCCTGGTGAGTACTAAGCATCAGCCACCAGGGGGCAGTGCTGCCTGCCATGTTAAATCCAGTTAGTCATTCGTCACAAGTCTGAACGGGCTGTTAGTGCCTTGTAATGGTGTCTGTCACACTGAGCGCCATCACAGTCATCTTAATGGCAGAGTAATAATCTCCTCCATCTTGCTAATAAGTGACAGCCTTTCACAGTGAACGCCATCACAGTCACTTTACTGGAAGAGAACAATCATCTCTGCATTGTTATAAAGGGAGCTCTGAGATCGGCTCAAGTAGAGAAAGTTCTGAAACCTCAACTTTACAATACGGGGCTGTGGCCACCAGGGGGCAGTGCTGCCCGCCATTGTCGTCACGTCTCCCGTCTTTGCAGAGACTGCTGATAAATTAACTTAAAGAAAGTCACAGATTGGGTTGGTGACATAGTTATGAGCTGATATAGCGCCTTTCAGAGTGGACACCAACGCAAAGCACATCACGGGTCACCTAACAGTTTCACATTGTTCTATTGAGAGCCCTTCTAAAAACCATTGTGTGATACAGTACCAGGATTTGGCCACCAGGGGGCAGTGCTGCCCAAGTGGACATTTGACATATCAGACAGCCTGCTACTCGGGTCACAATTTCAGTCTCAAAGCCTTGTTATTTTATTTAGTGACTTTCACAGTGAACATCATCAGTCAATTTACTGGTAAACAGCAGTTGTCTTCACATTGTTAAAGTGACAGTTGTGAGGTTTGTTCAATTCCAGAGAATTAGCCACCAGGGGGCAGTGCTGCCCGCCATTGTCTTCACATTTGCTATCTTTGCAGAGCCTGCTTATGAATTAACTTGAAGAAAGTCGCAGATTGAGTTGGTGACATACTTCTGACCTGATATAGGATTTGAACTTTTGAAATGTTAAGCACTGTGCTGCTCAAGTCACAATGTTAGTCTGATGTCGGACTGAACTTAAAAGCCTTGCTATTTTATATAGTGCCTTTCATAGTAAAAGCCATTACAGCCACTTTACTGGTAGAGAACAGTCATCTCCATATTGTGATAATTGAAGCCCAGAGATTGGCTCAAGCAGAGATAGTTCTGAAACCTCAATTTTAAAATACTGGGCTGTAGCCACCAGGGGGCAGTGCTGCCCGCCATTGTCTTCACATCTGCTATCTTTGCAGAGACTGCATATGAATTAATTCAAAGAAAGTCACAGATTGATTTGGTGACATATGTCTGATCTGATATAGCGCCTATCAGAGTGGGCTCAACACAGGCACATCACAGGTCACCTAACAGTTTCACATTGTTATACTGAGAGCCCTTCTAAAACCATTGTGTTATACAGTACCATGAATTGGCCACTAGGGGGCAGTGCTGCCTGCCTTTGTCTTCACATCTCCTAGTTTTGCAGAGCCTGCATATGAATTAACTTAAAGAAAGTCACAAGTTGAGTTTGAGACTTCATATAGCGCCTTTCAGAGAGGAAACCAACACAAGGCACATCATAGGCCACCTAACAGTCTCACATTGTTATATTGAGAGCCCTTCTAAAAATCACTGTGTGATACAGTACCAGGATTTGGCCACCAGGGGGTAGTGCAAACAACCCGTGGACATTTGACATATCAGACAGCCTGCTGCACGGGTGACAATTTCAGTCTCAAAGCCTTGTTATTTTATTTAGTGTCTTTCACAGTGAACATCATCAGTCACTTTACTGGTAAACAGCAGTTGTCTTCATATTGTTAAAGTGACAGTTGTGAGGTTTGTTCAATTCCAGAGAATTGTGGACCTCGACTTTACAATACGAGGCTGTAGCCACCAGGGGGCAGTGCTGCCTGCCATTGTCTTCACATCTGCTATCTTTGCAGAGCCTGCAGATTAATTAAGTTAGAGAAAGTCACAGACTGATCTGGTGACATACTTCTGATTTGATATAGCGCCTTTCACAGTGAACACCAAGACACTTTTTATAATGCGAGTCCCTGCAGAGACGAACTTGTGCTTTACAATACCATGAATGGGCCACTAGGGGGCAGTGCTGCCTGCCATTGGACCTTTGACATGTTAGATAATTTGCTGCTCAAGTCACAACTTGAGACTGAGGCTGAACTGAAAGTCGTGTTTCATCATATATAGTGCCTTTCACAGTGAACATACCACTCACATTCACTTGACTGGTAGAGAACAGTCATCTCCATATTGTCAAAATGGGAGCAAGCAGACAAAGATCTGTGAACTTTACACTACTAGGCTTTATCCAGCAGGGGGCAGTGCTGCCCGCCATTGTCTTCACATCTGCTATCTTTGCAGAGCCTGCTTATGAATTAACTTGAAGAAAGTCGCAGATTGAGTTGGTGACATACTTCTGACCTGATATAGGATTTGAACTTTTGAAATGTTAAGCACTGTGCTGCTCAAGTCACAATGTTAGTCTGATGTCGGACTGAACTTAAAAGCCTTGCTATTTTATATAGTGCCTTTCATAGTAAAAGCCATTACAGCCACTTTACTGGTAGAGAACAGTCATCTCCATATTGTGATAATGGAAGCCCAGAAATTGGCTCAAGCAGAGATAGTTCTGAAACCTCAATTTTAAAATACTGGGCTGTAGCCACCAGGGGGCAGTGCTGCCCGCCATTGTCTTCACATCTGCTATCTTTGCAGAGCCTGCATATGAATTAATTCAAAGAAAGTCACAGATTGATTTGGTGACATATGTCTGATCTGATGAGTCTTGAACTGAAAGCCTTGTTATTTTATGTAGTGCCTTTCACAGTGAGCACCATTATAGCCTCTTTACTGGTAGAGAGCAGTTGTCTTCATATTGTTATTGTGAGAGTTGTGGGGTTTGTTTGATTCCAGACACTTTACAATACTGGGCTGTAGCCACCAGGGGGCAGTGCTGCCCGCCATTGTCTTCACATCTGCTATCTTTGCAGAGCCTGCTTATGAATTAACTTGAAGAAAGTGACAAGTTGAGTTTGAGACATACTTCTGATCTGATATAGCGCCTTTCAGAGTGGACACAAATACAAGGCCACCTAGTAGTTTCACATTGCTATATTGTGTGATACAGTACCATGAATTGGCCGCTAGGGGGCAGTGCTGCCTGCCATTGGACATTTGACATATCGGACAGCCTGCTGCTTGGGTCACAACTTGAGTCTTGAACTGAAAGCCTTGTTATTTTATATAGTGCCTTTCACAGTGACCACCATTATAGTCACTTCACTGATAAAGAGATAAAGAGCAGTAGTCTTCATATTGTTCTATTTAGAGTTGTGAGGTTTGCTCGATTGCAGAGAATTGTGGCCCTCGACTTTACAATACGAGGCTTTGGCCACCAGGGGGTAGTGTTGCCTGCCATATTTAATACAGTAAGTCATTTGCCACAAGTCTCAATGGATTCTCATTTCCTTTCCCACTGAGCACCATCACAGTCATCTTAAGGGCAGGGTAATAATCCCCTCCATCTTGTTATCAAGGGACAGCCTTATATAGTGCCTTTCACAGCCCTGACACCCAGAGGAGGATGTGTTTGGAGGTTCAGGAGCCGTCCTTGTGTTATCCGTCTCCATCACTGAGGTACAGCTGACCCTTTGTCCATCGGTCCACATTTTCTGACAGTCTTCTCAGCAAGCTGGCCTTTGTGTTCATGGGGTGGACCGGCGTGGTGTGCACGTTTGTGGTGGACCCTCTGGATGTTCTCCTGTGCTGCAGTCTTCTCTTCATTGTCATGGTGTACACATCCTGGAGGTGAGAGAGAGGCTTTGAGATTTGGCCGACTGGGGTTCCTTTTTTCTTGTTGGTCGCCACACTCGTCTGCTTTGGCGAATGACTGCTGGTGGGCTCAGGATTCTAGCAAATTCTTTGGTTTCTCATTTTTTTTCATCCTCGTGGTGTTGCCATCACCTCGGTCCTCGTGCCGAGTGACATCAGCAGCAGACTCCAAAGGAGAATCCCACACTTGGAGCCACCCGTGGGCCTTAATTGTGCACGACTTGCTGATGGCCGAGTAACAGCAGCTGTCCAGATACTTCCGGGGGGCTACAAGCACTCACCTGTGTTTGTGATCTGATGGTCAAAGTCTACACTTCAAAGCCCAGGTATATTTGTTTCATTGCAATGGCAGTCAGCCACCACACTCAAACCACCCACCTAATAGTCTGCAGGCCCCCAAAACACCTCTGGTCCCCACGTGACCTCTGAAGGCATCCTGTGCTCTCTGCACTGAGACATTAGCAGCACCTGGAAGATTTCAGGTGGGGCCTCCATGGACCGGACTTGTTTCTCCAGCACATTCCATTGCACTGAGGCCTGAGGAATATGAAGGTCACGTCAACACCTTGAACACTGCGTCGTGTTCTTCATACTCAAAATTTGGCAGCATGGCATTCCCCTGCTCAAAGAGGGCACTGCCATCAGGGAATGGTGGCATACAGTGCATCCAGAAAGTATTCACAGCGCATCACTTTTTCCACATTTTTTATGTTACAGCCTTATTCCAAAATGGATTAAATTCATTTTTTTCCTCAGAATTCTACACACAACACCCCATAATGACAACATGAAAAAAGTTTACTTGAGGTTTTTGCAAATTTATTAAAAATAAAAAAACTGAGAAATCCCAAGTACATAAGTATTCACAGCCTTTGCTCAATACTTTGTCGATGCACCTTTGGCAGCAATTACAGCCTCAAGTCTTTTTGAATGTGATGCCACAAGCTTGGCACACCTATCCTTGGCCAGTTTGCCCATTCCTCTTTACAGCACCTCTCAAGCTCCATCAGGTTGGATGGGAAGCGTCGGTGCACAGCCATTTTAAGATCTCTCCAGAGATGTTCAATTAGATTCAAGTCTGGGCTCTGGCTTGGCAACTCAAGGACATTTACAGAGTTGTCCTGAAGTCACTCCTTTGATATCTTGGCTGTGTGCTTAGGGTCGTTGTCCTGCTGAAAGATGAACCGTCGCCCCAGTCTGAGGTCAAGAGCACTCTGGAGCAGGTTTTCATCCAGGATGTCTCTGTACATTGCTGCAGTCATCTTTCCCTTTATCCTGACTAGTCTCCCAGTTCCATCCCCACAGCATGATGCTGCCACCACCATGCTTCACTGTAGGGATGGTATTGACCTGGTGATGAGTGGTGCCTGGTTTCCTCCAAACGTGATGCCTGGCATTCACACCAAAGAGTTCAATCTTTGTCTCATCAGACCAGAGAATTTTGTTTCTCATGGTCTGAGAGTCCTTCAGGTGTCTTTTGGCAAACTCCAGGTGGGCTGCCATGTGCCTTTTACTAAGGAGTGGCTTCCGTCTGGCCACTCTACCATACAGGCCTGATTGGTGGATTGCTGCAGAGATGGTTGTCCTTCTGGAAGGTTCTCCTCTCCACAGAGGACCTCTGGAGCTCTGACAGAGTGACCATCGGGTTCTTGGTCACCTCCCTGACTAAGGCCCTTCTCCCCCGATCGCTCAGTTTAGATGGCCGGCCAGCTCTAGGAAGAGTCCTGGTGGTTTTGAACTTCTTCCACTTACAGATGATGGAGGCCACTTTGCTCATTGGGACCTTCAAAGCAGCAGAAATGTTTCTGTAACCTTCCCCAGATTTGTGCCTCAAGACAATCCTGTCTCGGAGGTCTACAGACAATTCCTTTGACTTCATGCTTGGTTTGTGCTCTGACATGAACTGTCAACTGTGGGACCTTCTATAGACAGGTGTGTGCCTTTCAAATCATGTCCAGTCAACTGAATTGACCACAGGTGGACTCCAATGAAGCTGAAGAAACATCTCAAGGATAATCAGGGGAAACAGGAGACACCTGAGCTCAATTTGGAGCTTCACGGCAAAGGCTGTGAATACTTATGGACATGTGACTTCTCAGTTTTTTTATTTTTAATAAATTTGCAAAAACCCTTAAGTAAACTTTTATCACGTTGTAATTATGGGGTGTTGTGTGTAGAATTCTGATGAAAAAAATGAATTGAATCCATTTTAGAATAAGGCTGTAACAGAAAGTGATGCGCTGGGAATACTTTCCGGATGCACTGTATGTGGTGTGTCACCATCTTTAGGTAGGTGTCAAAGTGACATCCACATCAATGTCAGGACCCTCATGGTTTCCCAGCAGAACATCACCCTGCCTCCTCCACCAGCATGCCGTCTGCACGACCTAAAAACAGGGGTCCCCAACTCGGTGGGCTGCAGGCTTTCATTCTAACTCAGTTCTTAATTAGTGACCCGTTAGTTTCTGCTGCTAATTAAGTCCTTTTGTCTTCATTGCAGACCCCTTTGATTTCTCCTTAATTAGCAGCCAAACAATAATGAGACCCAAAAGGAGCCGACACTCCGTACTGACCCCTACTGTTTGTTTTCTGTGATGCCGATCTGCACCCACACCTCCTGATCAGATGATGGATTGGAGGCCAGAGGTCCACATGACCATCATCATCATCATCATCATCATCATCATCGTCGTCTAATTCTTCAACATTAAGCCTGAAATTCATGAGGGCTAATTGATGTTAGGTAGAATACCCAGTGGGGGCTGGCCAGGTGGTCTCGTGGCCTTCGGACCCCTGCACGTTTAATTTTTTTTTTTTTTTTTTTAATTCTCTGGCCCGTCTGGAGATTTTTTTTCTGTGCTCCTGGCCATTCTGCCCTCACTTTATTCTTTTCACACACAACACTCTCTAGATTGGCCTCAAGCAGAAAGCTTCAGAACAACACAGTGAATGTCCTGGAGAGGCCGACTTCAGAGTCATCTGTGGTAGAACTTGACGACAGCTGGTCACTCACGATCACCATGACACCTGACAGAGCTTAATGGAGACAGAAGCCGACAGAGAGTCCCGAGGCCGCTGTCGACTAAACACTTACACCAACGGCGTGAATACTGAGGGGATCAACCATCTTGGGTTTTAATGGAACATCAGAACACTCTGGACGAGAACAAGCCATTGAGCCTAACAAAACCTGCCAGTCCTGTCCACTTAATTCTTCTAAAATAACATCAAGTCGAGTTTTGAAAGACCTTAAAGTCCTCCTGTCCACCACACTACCTGGTCCGAGTGTCTGTGATTCTCTGTGTGAAAAAAAAACTTCCTGTTTGTGTGAAATTTTCCACTCACAAGTTTCCAACTGTGTCCCCGTGATCTTGATGAACTCATTTTAAAGTCACCATCTTGATCCACTTCACTAATTCCCTTCATAATTTTAAACACTTCACTCAGGTCACCTCTTAATCTTCTTTTGCTTAAACTGTAAAGGCTCAGCTCTTTTAATCTTTCCTCCTAACTCATCCCCTGTAGCCCTGAATCAGCCTCGTCGCTCTTCTCTGGACCTTCTCTTGTGCTGTTATGTCCTTTTTGTACCCTGGAGACCCAACTGTACCCAGGACTCAAGATGAGGCCTCACCAGTGTGTTATAAAGGTGAGCAGAAACTCCTGTGACTTGTACTCCACACATTAAGGCGCTATATACTGTAACCTGACATTCTGTTAGCCTACTTAATGGCTGGCAGTCGATAGCGTAGAGTCCACTTTGACGCCTCAATCCTTCTCATACGTGGCACGGTGGCACAGTGGGTAGCACTGCTGCCTCGCAGTATAAGGGGTTCGCTTCCCGGGTTCTCCCCGTGTCTGCGTGGGTTTCCTCCCACAGTCCAAAGACATGCAGGGTAGGTGCATTGGCGACCCTAAATTGTCCCTGGTGTGGGCTGGCACCCTGCCCAGGGTTTGTTCCAGCCTTGTGCCCTGTGCTGGCTGGGATTGGCTCCAGCAGACCCCCATGACCCTGTGTTAGGATACAGCTGGTTAGATAACGAATTTTCCGACTGCCCATCGTGTATTCAAACCTCACATTTTTACTTCCTATGTGTAATTGTTCACATTTACTGACATTAAATTTTATCTTCTTCCTCATCTGCATGCTGTCCAAGTCCAAGTGTAATGATTCAATGGATTCCAAATTATCTGCTACATTTTTAGTTGATATTCTGTCTCTCCCCATTAAAATTAGAGGCTGTTCATTTCTTTTTAAGTGAGCAAACGTACAAATTCAGCAGGATATCCAATACTTATTTCCTCCGCTGTATCGTGTCAATTTATATCCACTGCGGTTACCACGTAATTTTCGCATTGCCTTGACTTTTTGATTTACTCTCGTACATCACTGAATCCCAGTGCATTTAATTTGCTTCTCTCAACTTTGGTCAACAGAAGAAGACTCTTTAATGTCAAAAATGAGAGTGAGATCTCGGCCATGCAGTAATGCTGCAATCGCACGTTCATCTGACTAATGGCAGAGCGCCGCCCTGCGTGTTTTTCATCTGCACTTATCAATATTTAGACGTCCACCATGACGACAGACTGGACTGGTCTGTGAACACAGATGTCCTGTACAGGAAGGCCCACTGCAGGATCTTCTGCCTCAGAAGACTCGGATCATTCAATGCACGGAGTGAAATGCTGCCTGTGTTTGTTTTACCAGAGCCCCCTTTTGTGCTGCCATTTGTGGGGGATACCAAGAGGCTGGACAAGCTGGTGAAGAAGGTTGGCATAGTGCAGGGCAGGACTGTGGACTCACTGGGAGTTGTGGTGGAAATGGGACAGGCCAGCCGCAACAATGGCAGTCACCATCTCCACATCATCTTGGGGGTCCCTGTGCTGATTCACACGTAGCGCTGTTGTCAATACTAGAGTTTCAAGACCAGGTCACCACTCGACCTTACGACTCTGTAACAACTACTGACTCATTTACATTTTTTATGTATCTATGAATGTACAGTGAGATTAGAAAGGAATCCCCCCTTTGAAATATCCTCATTCTTTTTGCTTTACAGCCATAAATGAAAACACACACAAAAGTATTTCTTCCCAGCTTTACTTACTCAACGTCACCTAAAACATCCAAGTGAAAAATATCACGGCTGCAATTCAGAAGAATTTAAAACAAATCAACAAGACCTACTGAGATTAATAAAGGATCGGCCCCCCCAATGTCGATGTCATTTTGTTGACCCCCCTTTTGCTTTGATGTCAGCCTTGAGTCTGTTGATTCTTCTCTATCAGCTTTGCACATCTTCATTTAGAGCCCACTCAATATTTGCCCCCCACTCTTCTTTACAGTTGAACTGTTCAAGTTCGGTCACATTGGCTGGTGAGCGTTGCTGGTCTGCTATCTTCAGATCTTTCCACAGATTTTCACTGTGATTTAGGTCTGGTTCTCTGACTGGCCACACCAGGACATTCACTTTCTTCTCCCTCAGCCGCTTTGTGCTCCATTTTGCTGTGTGCTTCGGGTCGTCGTCGAGTTGAAAGGTAAACATTTTGCCCATCTTCAACTTTCTGGCAGAGGGTAGCAGGTTTTCCTCAAGAATTTGACCAAATTTTCGCCCCATCCATTTTTTCTTCTACACTCCGCAGGCCCAGCGGCAGTGAAACACCCCACAACAGGATGATGCCCCCTCCATGCTTTACTGTAGGTATGGTGTGTTGTGGATGGTGCGCTGCATTGGATTTCCACCAGGTATTCAGGCCAAACCAGTTCAATTTTGGACTCATCTGACTACAAGACCTTTTCCACAAGGTGCATTCTGGCAAACCTCAAACAAGCCTAAATGTGGACTTTCCTGAGAAGTGGCCTTTTCCATGATTGTGAAATTGTTACATGAACACAATGCCCGCTCTATGCCATCAAATCCTGTTACTCCTTCACAGTGGTCATTGGCCTCTTGGTAGCCCCTCTTACCAGTGTCCTCCTTGCTTTTCCATCCAGTTTGGAGGGACGGCCGGATTCAGGGAGGGTCCTAGTCGTACCAAACACTTGCCACTTCTTTATGATGGACTTTACTGAGCTCCTTGGGATTGAGAAAGCCTTTGAGATGTTTTTGGTCTCCATCTCCTGCCTCTATCCCTGAGATCTTTTGAAAGTGGCCTGCCACCCACAGTCAGTTGCTCTACCAAGCAAGAGAATGAATGGACCAGGAAGAGCTTCACTAATCACACTCATTACAACTAAGCACAGGCGGAAGGAAGCCAGTAACCTCAATGGGAATGGGGGGCACTGACACCTGAGTGAGTTTGGGGGGTGATCCTTTATTAATCTCGGTAGGTCTTGTTTTTAAATTCTTCTGAACTGTAGCTGTGATATCTTTCACTTGGATGTTAGAGATTGCATTGAGTAAGTAAAGCTGAAAAAAGTATTAGTTTGTGTGTTTTCATTTAAGGCTGTAAAGCAAAAAAACGGGAATATTTCAAAAGGGGGAATTCTTTTCTATACCCACTGTATTGTCACATGCGTGCATGGCAGGCAGCGGTGGGGGGTCTTGCTACTGGTGACACACAGGCACTGGAGGGTAATCAGGTGTACTAATGCCTCTTCTTCAATCCCTACAGGAGCAGTAAGAGCTAGTCTCCTCCCTCCTTGGACTGCTGGCCACACCTCCAGATGACCACTTCCCTTCTAGATGCCCCGCCTCTTCCCCCTCCATAGCAATAAAAAGCCGACAGTCTTGCCCAGCAGTCTACTAACTTGCTTATTTTCCAGTGGACCTTACAATATATGGGGGATCCTCAACTCTTTTTCATTGTGTTCGGTCTCTCTCTTCAGTATGTTTGATCTCATTGCTTTAACAATAATTTTTAACCATTTTTCTTGGGTGTGTTTGAGCTACTGGATGCCTGAATTTCCCTGAGGGGATACGCATCCATCAATCTATCTATTATATAGTGCCTTTCATCAATCTACCTACACTCACGTAAAGGATTATTAGGACCACCATACTAATCTGGTGTTTGACCCCCTTTCGCCTTCAGAACTGCCTTAATTCTACGTGGCATTGATTCAACAAGGTGCTGAAAGCATTCTTTAGAAATGTTGGCCCATATTGATAGGATAGCATCTTGCAGTTGATGTAGATTTGTGGGATGCACATCCAGGGCACGAAGCTCCCGCTCCACCACATCCCAAAGATGCTCTATTGGGTTGAGATCTGGTGACTGTGGGGGCCATTTTAGTACAGTGAACTCATTGTCATGTTCAAGAAACCAATTTGAAATGATTCGAGCTTTGTGACATGGTGCATTATCCTGCTGGAAGTAGCCATCAGAGGATGGGTACATGGTGGTCATGAAGGGATGGACATGGTCAGAAACAGTGCTCACGTAGCCCGTGGCATTTAAACGATGCCCAATTGGCACAAAGGGCCTAAAGTGTGCCAAGAAAACATCCCCCACACCATTACACCACCACCACCAGCCTGCACAGTGGTAACAAGGCATGATGGATCAATGTTCTCATTCTGTTTACGCCAAATTCTGACTCTACCATTTGAATGTCTCAACAGAAATCGAGAGTCATCAGACCAGGCAACATTTTTCCAGTCTTCCAACTGTCCAATTTTGGTGAGCTCGTGCAAATTGTAGCCTCTTTCTCCTATTTGTAGTGGAGATGAGTGGTACCCTGTGGGGTCTTCTGCTGTTGTAGCCCATCCGCCTCAAGGTTGTGCGTGTTGTGGCTTCACAAATGCTTTGCTGTACACCTCGGTTGTAACGAGTGGTTATTTCAGTCAAAGTTGCTCTTCTATCAGCTTGAATCAGTCGGCCCATTCTCCTCTGACCTCTAGCATCAACAAGGCATTTTCGCCCACAGGACTGCCGCATACTGGATGTTTTTCCCTTTTCACACCATTCTTTGTAAACCCTAGAAATGGTTGTGCGTGAAAATCCCAGTAACTGAACAGATTGTGAAATACTCAGACCGGCCCATCTGGCACCAACAACCATGCCACGCTCAAAATTGCTTAAATCACCTTTCTTTCCCATTCTGACATTCAGTTTGGAGTTCAGGAGATTGTCTTGACCAGAACCACACCCCTAAATGCATTGAAGCAACTGCCATGTGATTGGTTGATTAGATAATTGTATTAATGAGAAATTGAACAGCTGTTCCTAATAATCCTTTAGGTGAGTGTATATAAACCATCACAAACATGTATTTTGTCAGCTTGTATCCGTCGCCGTTACCACGTAATGTTCAAATTGCTTCAACCTTTTGATTTACCCTCAAAGAAGAAGAATTTGTGACAACTTCCTTGTGCAGACACAGTGTGTATTAAGGGGGTCTCTCCCGCTAACTGAACACGCCTTTCCGTACCCACAATCGAGATGATGCCAGTAAGGAGCCTGATTAAATGAGCACTCCATCACAACCTGCTGCTGGAAAGCCCAGAAAGCGAACGTCCAGGGCCCGAAACCAAACAAGCTTTGCTTTAAGTTTCAACAATTTTATTCAGATTTTTAGAATCAGTAGGCTGCCGGGGTGTGAGAAGAGTTATAAAATGACAGACCTTTATTGTTTTCTGCAGTTTTAGTAATGATTCTGCTTTGACAATGTATTACACTCAAACTTTGGTGTCACACGCACACACACTAGCACAAATGCACACATTAGTCCGATTCTTGTTTTTTTGTTTTGCAAAGTCTCCGGGTGGCTCGTCTATTTTTTTTTTTTTTCATTATTATTTATTTTGGATTTGGAGACCTGCCAAGCAACAGAATATATCAAGAGGGAGATCATCAAATGCACAATGCATTGTCAATCAACGACAGTTATAAATAACCACTGCAAAATGATACGCGTGTTAAATATGAAATTCAACAAAGCATCCTCACACAACCCCTTGAGATATATTTACAAAGATGCAGATATACAATAAATGCGACGACGGCGGCGGCGGATGGGTGTCTGCCAAGAACAGCGAAGTCGTTTGTTGTGCTGAGAAGGTTTGGAGCCTTTTGCGTGGGGGTGGGGGGGTAGCTCAAATGAAAAGGGAATGCAGCGCCGCCCCCCCCCTCGTACGCTGACAACATATCAGCCTTAAAATCCCAGTGTTTGGTTACTACCGCGAGATCGTCCAAAGAGAGAATGATGATTTCGCCCAATAAATTAAAGTCACGCTAAAGTGATTCGACAGCATGCCTCAGTCACCCATTCATTAATAAGGATTTGTTTAGACTTCTCAAAATCTACGCTATCGATATTTATACTATTAGACACAGGTTACAGAATGTACAATGAACAAGGAAAAACAAAACCAAAAAAACCAAAGTGCATTTGGGATCAACATGCACCGTTACAAAACTGAACAAAATACTGCAGCCGATGCAACACCTCTGTGCGACTCAAAAGAGCCCACACTCAGCTAAATGTGGATTCCCCAAAAAAGTGCAAACATTCTTCCCAAACAGGCAGATGGCTTCTCAGTGCTGATCGAGATGGTAAGACTCCACTGGGGGTCTCCTGTCATTCAAACTGCCCCTGTTTTGTGCTTTAAATCTACAGGCTATCCATAGGAGTGGGAGAAGGAGACCTGAGAGTCTTCTGTAAGGGTGCAAAATTAAATCAAACCGTTTATCATTACTGCCTGTAAAAACAATACAGGTGAGGGGTAGGGGGTGTGGAGGGGACGGGCATATTTCCATTCAAGATGTCGCTGCCAGAGGGGAACACAAAACCAGCGACAGACAAGTCCAATCCCTGGGCAATAGTGCGGAGCCTTACTGGACAGCAGTGTGTGGGTCTCCACCAGCTGGGCCCATCCACAAGAGTTGGCCTAATTTGAAGGACTTGCTTTTAAAAAAAAAAATAAATAAATAAAATAAAAGAAAGGATATTCTACACCCTCAAAGTAACATTCAAAGACATCCTCATTGACTTTTGGGGCTTTACCTTCGCAAATCAAGAAAAAGAGGGTCAGCACTGGTGCAAAGAGCGGCACTTTTATTACGCCGAAAATACGGCGGGGATTGGGGCTTCCAAGGAAACATCTGATATATGAACATGGGGATTGGCGGTGCAGAGTGCTCTGTAAAAATGTGAACGTGGGGCTCATAAGTGCAAATAGGAAAACTTCCGGGAAGCACAAAGTGGATTCCACGCTGGATGAAGAACAGAAATGCTTAATGTTAACAACTTATTAACAAATCAGCTTCCATTAACTACCACTTTAATTCTGCAAACAAATAAGACGGGCGCGTGAACAACAACAGGATCAGTCCGGAACATTCTTCCAAAAGCCAAACTGACAACGAGGAGGAATTTAAATGTGTTCTCTTTTTCTATTCCTAAATGCCTGGAATGCACAGACAGTCATTGCAAAAGACGCAAAATTCTTTCTGTTGGTCTTTCTTAAGTTTTTGCTCATCTGTTTTGTTTTTTGTTACTGGCCCTCTCAACACACCACCCTTTCAAAAGTGACATACATATGTAGGACTTTATAACACGTATGACTTAAAAACATGGCAAATTTGCAGAAAAGACAATTTCTTTCAAATCATTTTCCATCTTAAAATATGACGGTACCTTAGCTTTAAAAGTTAATGGGCAAACAAATAAAAAAAAGAAAACTCAATAGCAAAACATTTGCCCGAATTACAGTAACTGGGAACACTGATCGGCCAAAAAATGAGCGGAGACTCTGGTCTTAAATGCCATCAGATTCTGGATTTAGGTCACCTATTTAAAGTTTTGTATGTTAACTTTCGAGAAACCAAGGTAGAAACCCTTTCTTTAACCTTCCTGAACAAGATGCCCATTTCCCCGACCCCGCCCAAAAAAGCCATTTACAGGAAGCGAGGCAAAGTGGTCCAAGGTACCAATTCAGGGTGATCCGTTTTCAGCTCTCTAGGTAACGCAATTGAGGGTTACCTGTCGTCTGATGTGTTAACCAGCAACAAGGAATAAGGAAGAAAAAAAAAAAAAATTAAATAAAATGTAGTAAAAATAAAACCAAACCAAACAAACAAACACCCGTTGTCTGTGCTTCCTGCCCCCAACCCCACCCTACAAAAACTGTGATTGTGATCAACTCCTTATTGTGGTTTTGCTCCTTATTAGGTGACCCACCATCACAGACGGAGAGCTGGAAAGGTCAAAGGTTGATATAGTTGCAGGCACACAATGCTCGTCATCCTGAAGGGGGGAAGGGGGGGTCCGTTTCCAGAAAGCACCCACCTCCAGCCATATCGTTTCAGGCCCATCAAGAGGAGACACAGCACTGTGGGGGGAGAAGAGAAATAAACAAGTCAGCATCTGACAGTGATCACACAGAAAATGGAGTACATACGTCATCATACGGAAAAGTCACGACACGTGTGTGTGTCATTAATCCTGTAGCCTAGGGGCTCCCACACTCAATCCTGGGGACCACAAGGGGCTGCCGGAGTACAAAATCAATGATAATTTACTCCTGTTTAGGTGTCTTTTGAAAATTCATCTCTTCATTAAATATTTTGAGAAGTCAAGAAAAACGCCACCTTTTATTGGCTAACTAAAAAGATCACAATAAGTAGGCTTTCGAGGCAACTGAGGACCCTTCTTGATTACATCTCTGTCTGAAGAAGGGGCCTGAATTGCCTCGAAAGCCTACATAGTGTGATCTTTTTAGCCAATAGGTGTCATCTTACTTGACTTCTCACCACATTCATAATGGCTAACACGGTACAACACCCGAGTACTACGTCCAATATTTTGGAACTGAGTTTAGGATCCTGAGGTGCGTCTTAAAGAGATGCAGGTATAATTAATACTAGCAAGGCTAACTCACTCATTTTTTTTTCTTGTTCTCTGCTTGTTTTTAAGTTGCCCTAGATAAAGGCACCGGCTAAAAAAATAATAATTATAAAAATATATACAGTACATATTTGGGATGTGAGAAGAAAAATCCATTCAGACTTATGTTTAAATTCAAAGCACAGCTACCAGGGGTCTAATTCCAACCCACTAACAAACCTAACTGTTGTGCCACAGTAGTCTACGACTTTAGGATTTATGCCGTGCATGTGTGTGCCTTTAATAAACCACTTAATGGCAATTCCACTTAAGTGATAATCAGAATGAACAAAACAACCATATTTTTATATACAGTGGGTATAGAAAAGACTCCCCCCTTTGAAATATTCTAATTTTTTTGCTTTACAGCCATAAATGAAAACACACAAACCAATATTTTTTCCCAGCTTTACTTACTCAATGCAATCTCTAACATCCAAGTGAAAAATATCACAGCTACAGCTCAGAAGAATTAAAAAAAAATGAAAACAAGACCTACTAAGATTAATAAAGGATCAGCAGCAACCCCGTAAACTCAATCAGGTGTCAGTGCCCACCATTCCCATTGCGGTTACTGGCTTCCTCCCACCTGTGATCAGTTGTAATGAGTGAGATTAGTGAAGCTCTTCCTGGTCCATTCATTCCCTTGCTGGGTAGTGTAACTGACAGAAAACAACTGACTATGGGTGGCCAGCCACTTTCAAAATATCTTGGGGATAGAGTTATGGACATACATAAGGCAGGAGATGGAGACCAAAAAAATCTCAAAGGCTTTATCAATCCCAAGGAGCTCAGTAAAGTCCATCATAAAGAAGTAAAAAGTGTTTGGTACTACCAGGATCCTCCCTTGATCCTCCAAACTGGATGGAAGAGCAAGCAGGAAACTGGTAAGAGAGGCTACCGAGAGGCCAATGGCCACTTTGAAGGAGTTACAGGATATGATGGCACAGAGTGGTCATTAATGGTGTTCATGTGACAACAACTTCATAAGCACTCCACAATTGTGACTTGTTTGGGAGGGTCGCAAGGAAAAAGCCACTTCTCAAGAAAGGCCACATTAAGGATCGTTTGAGCTTTGCCAGAATGCACCTTGAAGATTCTGATGCCAAGTGGAAAAATGTCTTATGGTCAAATGAAACCAAAATCAAACTGTTTGGCCTCAATACCTAGCGGAAATCCAATGCAGCTCACCATCCATAACACACCATACCTACAAGTGAACCATGGAGGTGGCAGCATCCAGATGGGGCAAAATACCATCAGATTCTTGAGGAAAACCTGCTACCCTCTGCAAGAAAGTTGAAGATGGGAAGAATGTTCATCTTTCAACATGACAACGACCCGAAGCACACAGCAAAATTGAACACACAATGGCTTAAGGAGAAGAAAGTGAATGTCCTGGTGTGGTCAGTCAGAGCCCAGACCTAAATCACACTGAAAATCTGTGGAAAGATCTGAAGATAGCAGACCAGCAACGCTCACCAGCCAATGTGACCGAACTTGAACAGTTAAACTGTAAAGAAGAGTGGGGGGCAAATATTACACAATCTAGATGTGCAAAGCTGATAGAGAAGAATCTCAACAGACTCAAGTCTGACATAAAAGCAAAAAGGGGTCAACAAAATGACATTGGCATGGGTGGTGATCCTGTAGTAATCTCAGTAGGTTTTGTTTTTTAAAATTCTTCTGAACTGTAGCTTTCACTTGAATGTTAGAGGTTACACTGAGTAAGTAAAGCTGGGAAGAAATATTTTGTGTGTGTGTGTTTTCATTCAAAGAATGGGAATATTTCAAAGGGGGGATTCTTTTCTATGTCCACTGTAAATATATAAACACACATACACACGAGGGGGAATCAAACTAAAGTTAGGAAATGGAACAAATTTTAACAAAACTGGTAATGTTACTATAGCCTCCACACTTCTCAATGCACTTGCGCCACCTGCCATGGATTCCAGCAGATTACAAAGTTTTGCTTTGTCCTCGCAAACCACCGCTTTCTTCACGTCATCATCTTTCTTGAATTGGTGACCACCCAGATTTTTTTTTTTTAGTGATCCTTAAGGTGGAAATCACACGGTGACAAATCTGGCAAATAAGGAGGATGTGGCAATACCTAAAACTTCAATTTCTCCAGACAAGTCTTGGTGTTCTTAGCAGTGTGTGGGCAGGCGAGCATTTTCTTGCAGCAAAGGGACTCCTTGAGACAGCAGTCCCCACCAATTGGATGAAATAGCAGGCTTCACATTGGTCTCCAGCAAGTCCCAGTAACTTACACTAGTGACTAGAGTACCCCTAGGCATGTAGTGTTCGACAATAACTTAGGTACATGAGTGCTTGGCGAGGACAAGACAAAACCTTTTATTCTCCTGGAATCCAAGCACTTGCAGGCAGGTGGCGCAAGTGCATTAAGAAGGGTGGAGACGACATTGAGAAATTACATTATCACTTTTATTAAGGTTCGGTCCATTTTCTGATAAATTCTATTTATTCTTTAGCTTGACTCCCCCCCTTGTGTGTGTATGTATGTATGTATGTATATATATATATATATATATATATATATATATATATATATATATATATATATATATATATATATATAATAATTGAAACTAGACTTACCTTCTTTGACATGTCATTTACCATAATAAAGGACCAGGTTTATTCTAACAACTAAATCATTAAGAGTTTCTTTATCATGTCCTCCCTTAAGATTAAAGATAGCACCATTTGTGAGGGCTGGAAGAAATCTTAATCACTTACATTATTTAATGGTCTGTTGTTTCTACAATGGAAATCGCCAGTTCTACAAACCCATCTTTAATGATCTATCTATCTATAAAGTCATTTGTCACTGTGTGATGGAATGGCATTCTGTAATCTCTAGGCCTGTTAATCAGCCTGAGTGCCCTTCTGAGCAGTGAAAGGCAATAAAGACAATTGAACTCACCCATTTCCCAGGACTGCAAGAGGGGGAGTTCGGCTTCACTATCCCTAACAGCTGCACTGCTGCTTGTTCTGTGCTGCAACTCCTCTCGGCTGCCTCAACTGTCTCAGGGAGGCATCTCCATACTGAATGCCAGAGCCCATCCGCTCAGGGTCAAGCTCACCTATGAAACAGAAAACAACAACAGTGATACTTGCAGGTCAAACTGAAGATTGTATGAGATAATGTTAGACACCAGATAGTTACATTTCAATTGACCATTCTTTGTTCCTACAATCACATCTCCTGCTCTCGCTTTCTCTCTCTCAACACCATGTCTTTCTATACTGGGGGATCATTTAGTGTGTTTACATGTGTTTCAATAGCCCAATTATTCACAGAAACCGTATTTTTAAAACTGTCACGTGGACCCTTGTTCACATTGGAGAAATTGGGTTATTGGCCTATGAGAAAACTGATTGGCAGGGGTATATTTCTCTGCCAATAGCCTGATTATGTGGCCGTGTTAACCCATAACTGGATTAAGGATTCTGTAGTTTCATGTCTGTTTCACTGCACTCTGCCAGCCTGCCCATGTATTTGCTTTGCACACACAGCTAGAAGAATCCACAAAATACATTTCCAAAAGCGAAAATTTGGGCAATCACATTATTCCTTCTCCTTGATGGAAAAATCTGTCTCAGTATTTCAGAAAAGGTGACATTTATGTTGATGAGCTGAATGTAGTGTTAAACTTGGTAACACAATCTTGGGAGCAGTAGGGTAACACGTTAACAGTTAACGTGAGTTATGTAGTCTGATGATGACGTTTAATTAACCCTGTTACCGCAGTTCAATGACATCACAGCATTTTGCCAAAGAAGAACTCCAGAAGATTACTTGTGCAGGTAAATGCAGATTATTAAGAAAGCAGGTTTCTGCCTTAACTGGGTTATTCACCTTAACCCAATTATACAGTCATATGAAAAGGTTTGGGAACCCCTCTCAGCCTGCATGATAATTAACTTTCAACAAAAAAGATACCAGTGGTTATGTTGGAGTACTGCGGTGTTTTCCGAACAAAGATTTTTAGTGAAGCGGTATTTAGTTGTATGAAATTAAATCAAATGTGAAAAACTGGCTGTGCACAAATGTGGGTTGCCTTGTCATTGTGCTGATTTGAATGCCTGTCGCTGCTCAATGCTGATTAACTTGCAACACCAAATTGGTTGGATTAGCTCGTGAAGCCTTGAACTTTATAGACAGGAGTGTTCAATCATGAGTGGTAAAAGATATTTAAGGTGGACAATTGCAAGCTGTAGCCATGTCACACTGCCATGAGATGACCCTTTAACATCTGTGCTGGTAGAACTGGCTGAAACTGCTGAATGGCAAATGTGCTAATGGCTATGCTAGTATGTAGAATTTGAATCCATTTTAACAATGGCCTTCCTATTAGGTCACCAGATAACTATGACAAAATAGCTTTCTCATTTTCTTTCCAGTAAAACAAATTGCCAATTCAGTGAGGTTAATTTTTTCGTGAGCAACATTCAGGCACCACGAGGAACAGCCCCGTCTCCTATTCTCTTCATTCTGAACACCCAAGGCTATAAATGTAACGGCAGGTCAGGTCACTTGCAGAAATTCTCATGTGATTCTGCACTTATGGGGTGTATTGATAAGTCGGATGTGACAGAGGAGAGGAATCAGGTGGAGAACTTTGTTTCTTGGTGCACAAAGAATTGTTTACAACTTAACATCAGCAAAACCAAGGAATTACTTATTGACTTTGGCCATAAAGACCCTCTATGCCCGGTCACTATTCAGAGAGTGGACGTAGAGGTGGTGCACTGCTACAAGTACTTAGAGGACCATATCACTGACAGACTGGACTGGCGTCTTAACACAGAGGAACTATGGAAGAAAGGGGAAGTAGGATATTTTTCCTTGTACTCCTTTATGTTGGAAGTGCCATCCTTCACATCGTCTACAACTCTGTGATTGCCAGTGTGATTTTCTATATTGTGGTGTGCTGGGCTAGCAACATTACTTCAAGACAGGCCCACCAAATCAACAAGCCGATTAAAAGGGTAGGCTTATTTATGAGGCACATTCTCAATGCCCTGGAGGTCATAGTGGAGTGCCATTTTGAACTAAGCTGTACATTTTCTGTCTGACACACCAACACTGAGGACTTTTAGCCAATGAATTACTCAGCAGAAGTGAGTCAAGAAATGCTACTGGCACTCCTTTATACCTACAGCATTATGACTGTATAGCAACTCATTGAGACTGGGACTGCAAAGTCAGGTTTTTGTTTTTTTTTTTTAATTTTCTTTCTCTTTAGTATTTTTGGTGTTTGTACAGACTATAGTGCGAGAATATATATATCTACTCTCTATATATAAAATCCTAAGCCTAAAAGTGCAATGATTTTTTGTGACTTTTTATGTCACGTTTTAAATTTGGCTTATTTTAAAACCCACATATATATGTTTGGTATCATCACACCGTCCAGATCTAAACACTAGCGTGTAGAGTCGCTTGCGTACTGCAGAGTCTATAGCTGCAGGTGGAAGCTGCCGTCGCTGTACTTTGTATGTAAGAGCCAGATCGAATGTTATTTACCTGTATTTATTTACTTATTTCCTAGAGCGTAAAGTCACAAGTCGAGTGCAGAGCTTCCCATGTACATATACAAAGTACAGCGATGGAAAAAGTGCGACGTGCATTCATGCTCCGATGTAGAACCGTCGTCATCATTTGAGTTCACCTCTGTTATAGCGTGTCTTTATATGAAAACAGTAATGTCAAATGCAAGGCGGGGTGGGATCGTGAACGCGACTGAGAGAATAAAACTGAATAAAAAAAAAAAAACAAAAAAAAAACAAAGCTAACCTTTACAAGTATCATAAATTTACACCAGCTGTTACAGACTGAAATCAAATATAAATTTTTATTCTAAAATAGTAAGAATAAGAGCAGCTCGCTTCTTAAAACGGACTCGTTCGGGGTTGAACCCGTGAAGTTTTGACTACCAGTCAACAGTTGATACCATTGCACCACCAAATTGGTCGTAGCAAATGTGTATCGATGTCGCACTCTAACGCAAGTTCTTTTTCTGCAGTTATATTCTTGAATAAAAGCGCACTTGTTCTGTTATATTTGTATCTTTTGTGAAAGTGTTTTATTTGATATTTGGACTTCAGGCTTCACACATTATACACTTCATGTCTACATTTTGTCAATTATTACTGAAACATGAAAAACGTTTCTGTTTTAACAATGTGTTTACATAGATCGTTGTAGACACGGAACACACATGAAATGCAAGTGTTCCAAATAACGATATACTGTAGTATTTATAAAAGGTGTCATTTTGCTTGACTTCTCACTCTATCCAACTCTAAGCAAATGACACGCAGGTAAACAGACTTGAGCTGAGAAAACTGTGCGCCGGTGGGGGATGTGATAGCAGATTGCTTGCTGCTTATCAACACATTTAAAGGACAAAAGACGCTGACGGAGAGGTGCGAAGCGATTTACGGTGGGACAGATCTATGAGTTTTTTCCGTTGGCTCTGGTAATTCTAGTGTTAAACAAAGTACTTCAAACATTGTTATAGTTCATGGCTGTAAATAATGAGGACACCCTGTGGCCAAAGTTTTACATAAACTTCAGAAAAGCAGTGTAGATTTACTCAGTTAAAGATTATGTCCTACCCCTGGCAATAACATTAATTATTGGTGATGTTTAAGTTGAGAAATGATTTTATCACCCAATCGTTTAAAACGCAATGATGTACTGTTGCTACATTAGTCTTACCTGACTCAATCTTGTTCAGAATGGTCCTGGCACATTTAAGAAAAGCTTCCTCTACATTTTCTCCTGTTAGGGCACTTGTTTCCAAAAACATAAGCTCTGTAATAGAATCAATAATTTACAATTAAATTTATGAAACAACAGAGAAGAGTTAACATTGCTGATATCATTATTCAGTTTCTAATGTTCTGAATTTTTTTGTTTAACTTTTTCTTTTTGATAAGCTGGACAAGTTGGGAAGGGTGTTAAAGATATTAAAATATGTTTAAATGACACAAAAAAGTAAATATGTTCTTCAAAAGTGATATTCCGGGTTCATGTCATTTTTCTCTGAGATTTGTCCTCCAACTTCCACAGACAGTTTCATGTGAATTGTACGGGATGCTAAAAGCAACAAGAGCACTGGATAGTAAAACAACTCAGCACAGGCTACATGAAAAGAAGCAAGACCATATTAGCAAATGAAGAGCGCCTTTGAATTTATATGCGAGTAGCTGGAGGGCTAAAAACACAATGCATGTAAAGGTGGCTTTGAGAAATTAAAAAGTTATTGCAAAACTGGAAGAACGCCAGTAGTATGCCTGGGGCTAACAGTATACAATAGTCCCAGTATTTTTAAACAATAGGAAGTGTGGTACCTCAATAGCTTCTAGACAGTACAACTTAATAGGACATCTTCATCCACAAAAGTTATTTTGAAGATCCCCTGGAAATCACCCTGACCTTTCACTTATGATGACGTGCCCTTGCCACTGCCAGACTGATCTTCAGAGGAGAATAGTCTTGCAGAGCCAGACATACAAGGTCTGTTGGGGAAAAAGTCCAGACATTGTTAATATAACAAGCATGGTTTGCGTGGCATCAATTGGGAGTGGACTGGAATGTGCATGCGTGAACAATTAAGACTTTACTGGACTAGTCAGTGGGGGCGCCAAACGCTGTTCAGTGAGCAAACGTACTGTGTGGCCATCTCATTCCAAATGACTGAGCGGGTAGAGCAACGAATGCAAATCAGATTTTACATTAAGGTTGAACATTCGTCTGCAGAAACAATTCAGATGATTCAGAAACCTTTCGGGGACGATGCAATGAGGGGCGAAACATCCAATCACCCAGGTGACTCAGCCCCCCCCTACAGCCCAGATTTGGTGCCCTGTCACTTCTGGCTTTTCCCAAAATTAAAATCACCTTTGAAAGGGAAGAGACTTCAGATTGTCGATAAGATTCGGGAAAATACGACAAGGCAGCTGATGCCGGTTCCAGCAAGGGATTTTGTAGAGTGTGTTGCAGTGGAAAAGATGCTGAGAGAACTGCGTGAGGACTCAATGATGTGTCATTCCCCCATGTACAATGTTTCTTGTATCTTCTTCAATAAATCTATCCATTTTTCATATTACATGGCTAGATACTTTCTGTACAGACCTCGTATACATGTCTAGAGTCAACAGTGAATGAATCTGGCTTAAAGTTGGGTGGGAACAATTAGATGGCTTACTAAACATGACATTTCTAAACCAATCCAAGTCCCTTAATGAAGACAGAAGTCAATGTAGGTGACTGAAAGAAAAGTGCAACAGTGCTCTTGTTAACACTGCCAAGCGTGTTACAATGGATAAACCCAATCTCCTCTCTACTTCTCTGTGTCTCTCTGGAGAGTAAGATAGTGTATGTGAAAAATGACAAATTAGTAAGGCACAAGATTGTATATTGCAAATAAAATGAATTACCATTGTCAACATGATCTATGGCTGAAACGTTCCACAAAAAAAAAAAAAAACACTATTAAATAACTATGGTGTGTGTGTGGAAAACATAACACGTGTTAAAAATAAACACAAACTGCGGTCAGGGAAAAACCTCTATGTGAAATCAGATTATACTTTGCCATTTGAAGACATCACTGGTCTTTATTATTCACAGTTACAACAATACAGTCCAAGAAAATATGATGCTGGAAGATTTGGTGGATACGAATGTGGAAAGCGGAAGGCAACTATGATACCACAAAACCACTGGCAAGGCGGCAAAGCATTCAACTTCTGACTGTACAGCTATGTCTAAAATAACTAAAGTAAGTTAAAATGACTGTCTAATCGTCAAACAGGGGAATGCAATATTGGCAAAAAGTGGTATCTCGATATTTTCTGGGACTTTGACTATAATGATAATTAGACGATATTTTGCATCCTTTAAAAACATTGTCACACACGCGTGATTAGGGGACAACTAAAGAGCCTGAACAGATGTAATTCCACACCGGACCAGGGGGTGGCGAAGTGCACAGATTGTCTCTCTCAAATACTTGTAGACCATTCTCGGGAAATCTCGCCCGGTTCTGGGGCAACCAATGACGTCACTTCCGGTTTCTGGTCCTGATGACATCACATCCTCTGCGATCATTTAAAAGCCGCCATCTCAAGACAACAGTCAGTTCTGTTTTGGACTCAGTTGTGTGAACATGTTTGTCTTTTTTGACAGATTTTGCAGTCGGGAAATATTATATGGGTGGCTGCCCCAAACCTTCTCAATGTCTCTTGGTCATTCTTATTACAACGTGTTTATAAAAGTCGTATTGATCTAGCTTGGTCTTGTTAACAGGATATTAATTGTAACTCAGTAATGAAATTAATGGAAACAACAGTTATGGAAAACAGGTCTTATTTACTTACTTAAAACTGAAGTAAAATAACACAAAAATATTAAACACTAGTCAAAGTACTACTGAGATCAAATAGTGCAGATATGAGTAAACCATTTCAAAATGACCTACAGGATTTACATAAAAGACCAACAAAATGAGATAAAATGAGAGCATTTTAAACAGACAGTTACCCTTAGTGTAAACATGATATAAATCCAAAGGAAATAAAATACTAATTGCAATTGAACTACCAGGCATGAACATTACAGTCTGGACAAACATAAACTGCACTACTATAAGGTGAATTGTGCAGCATACAAGCAAGAACAAAAATCTAACATACTGTATATTATTGTGTAAAAATATTGCAAGGAAAAAAAAAACCTTTTGCATTTGTAAACAAGTTCTGTCATACGTTGCACAAAGACACACGAAAAAAAAAACACACACACAAATCTAACATTTTTAAACAAATTACTAATTTCAAGTTCTGTCCAATATTGTACAAAGATATAAAAAAAAATTAAAAAATTGTAAAATTCTACTGAGGAATCTTCGGGTTGTGTGACAGAATCACCAGTCTGTCCACCGTACAGTGGAACCTCGGGTCATGACTGTAATTCGTTCTAAAACTCTGGTCGCAACCCGAAGTAATTTCCCCCATAGGATTGTATGTAAATACAATTAATCCGTTCCAGACTGTATGAACTGTATGTAAATATTTATTTTTAAAGATTTTTAAGGACATAGTTAATTATACCATAGCATGCACAGCGTAATAGTAAACTAAATGTAAAAACATTGAATAACACTGAGAAAACCTTGAACAGAGAAAACAAACCTTGCAGTCTCTTTAAAAACAAGCACGGTGTATTCTTTAACTGCCTTCTCACGCTCTCTCTCTTGCTGCACAGGGAATGTACAGGGAGACACTGAACACGTGCGGAATCATCGGCGTGTACGAACCGGAAGGGGAAACAGGCTTGTTTGTCACCCGAGTGTGTGGTCGTGAACAGATGCAAAAATTTGGCAAACTTTTTGGTCGTAACCTGATTTGTACGTGGTCCGAGACGTTTGTGACCCGAGGTTCCACTGTACCTGGCTTCAGAGCAGCGCTCTTACAGGTTACAACATTTCCCCTGGTGCTGAAAGCCCTCTTAGAAGGACTGTTTGAGGCTGGTACTTTTTTGCACGTTTCCCCAATTTAGCAAAATGTACTTCTTGTGTTTTCCACCACTGAAGTAGATTTACATCACTGTCCATCTCAGGTACCATCAAGTAGCTCTTGGTTTCTTTTTCAATGGCAAGGACTGACTGAGGTCATTGATGCCAGGTAGAATGCTGAGAGGGGACTGGCTGGGTGGTCTCGTGGCCTTGGAACCCCTGCAGATTTTTTTTTTTTTTTTTCTCCAGCCGTCTGGAGTTTTTTTTGGATATTTCTGTCCTCCCTGGCCATTGGACCTTACTTTTACTCTATGTTAATTAAGTGTTCCCCAATTCTATTTTCTTATTTATTATGTCTTTTTTTTCTTTCTTCATCATGTAAAGCACTTTGAGCTACAGCATTTGTATGAAAATGTGCTATAGAAATAAATGTTGTGTGCAGAGATTCAGCTTTTTTTTAATAAAATAGATGCCAAAAAACTTTATTTTTTCTTTTTTACCCTAAGGTGGTCAGTTCAGATGTATTCATCTGCTTGAACAGAACGATTGAGATTTATGGGCGATCACAGCATCACGGATCCGCTTCATCATTGCTTTAACATCGTTGTCATTACTGCACATAAATTATACATGAGTCGGGGCACAATGAAGCAGGGCGAGGAGGCAGGGAACTGTGCAAGTGTTTTTTTTTTAAAAAAACAAGTGCTTTGGAATCAAGGACCTCCAACCAAGACGGCCTGCAAAATAAAACAAGCCCAATTGGCATATGCTTTTTGAAAAAACACAAATCCATTCAAACAGATTTTTTTTTTCCTTGCCTGATGCATACGGGGTTCTGTACTTCATTGCACACATGCAGTAGTCTATCCTGTTAGAGTACATGAGACAGTGAATGTGTGGACTCTGAAGGCGTGTTTTTGATTATTTTTTGGGAAAGTGAGTGACATACTCGATAATTTCAGCTTGCACATTGTTAAAATAATTAAGATATTATCGTAGATGACACATATCACACACTCCTAATGTCAAACATGTGATACCAGTGTGTGTATATATATATATATATATATATATATATATATATATATATATATATATATATATATATAGACCAAAAAAACAATATCAATAATTCCGCCTATGCAACTTTGATACATTTTGCTAGCCATCAAGATTTGGCTTTGCTTAAGCATTCAGTTGTACCCTGAACATTTACAGTGCATGGACTGGAGGAAATAAGGAATGGCTTCTCAGGCGTAGACGTTTTCAGTGATGGATTTAACTGCTGTCCACTACCAAGATTTCAGTGAATTGCATCCATAAGTGTACACTTGTTCCAAGAATGGGTATCTGGCCCGGCGAGACTAAAAGGATGTCTACAGGGTTGAAGAATATATTGACTGTGTCAGCAGCCACCTGCTCGTAGTTCAGGACCGACTGGTACCAGTTGTAGAAATGAGAGTCCATTAACATGGCAGACGTGTTTACGAGGGGATACCCAAAAATAACTGGACTTGAAAAAAGAAAAAAAAAATTTGTTTAAATAATTTTTACTTACTGAAACTTTAGTCTCCTTCAGAGTCCTCTCAATGTGAATGTATGCACTTGTCCCAGCGGTTTTCCCACTGGAAACATTTTTGGAATTGCTGTAGAGGAACGTTAATCCAATGCCTGCAGCGATTTTTCTTTGACTTCCTCCACGGTACAAAAACGCTTTCCTTTGAGCTCTTTTTTCATATGCGGGAAGAAGAAAAAGTCACACGGAGCAAAGATCAGGCGAGAAGGGAGGGTGGCCAAGACACACAAGTCAATTCGGAATTCTCTTCAATAGTCCGACGGCAATCTCCGTAAATTGCACAGCAAACTTTTTCAAGATTTTTGTCATTCCTAATTGTGGAAGGTCGGCCAGATCTTGGTTGGTCTTCAAGTGACATTTCCCCTCATTTGAAACGTGAAAACCACTTGTAGACCTGCGTTTTACTTAAAGCTTCCTCTTTAAAAGCAGTTTCAAGCATCATTACAGTATCAGCAGCTGAGAAAACAAACGCAGACTCGCTGTTCTTTATGATCATCCATCACTAAAATCACAGAACACATTTAATAAGCACCAAGAAAAGCCAACATGGAATGGCGTTTGAACAATACAGAGCAACACCGCTTGGCAGACTGCCACAGAATACTCTTAAGAAAGCTACATCTAGTGGCGAAATCCACAACTAAGTTCAGATTGCACGCCAGGTACAGATTCCGTTTATTTTTGGGTACCCCCTCGTATATTAATAATAAAAAAAAAAAAAGGTAGATTTTTCATCCAGTCACTTGAAAGTACAAACTGCTGTGGGTGCAATGAGTATTTAAAATGAAAGTTATCAGAAAAAAAAAAATACACAAAAACAAAAATATTCCTCCTGTGAGGCCAAGAAAAATATCAAAATGAAAAATCAAAGGCTTGTAGCTCTCCTGTGTTTTGGCCACACACACTCTCTCTCTCTCTCTCCATTCAGTTGATGGACTGACAACCAACCAATCAACACATCCACCCTGGATAAGGAACTGTTCATGCCTTGTAAAGGGAGTTCCACTCCTCGGTCATCTTACACTTACACAGAAGTGACAACTTGACCCTATTTTTTATGTTTGAAAAGATTTATCAAAAGAAAAAGCAACAAAGCATAACCCAGGGTAATAAAAAGACAGCACTAACAGAAACTAACACGCTATTTAAAGTTAATCGACAAATATTCCTTTGGAAATTCAAACTTAACACAATAAACCCTACCCAAAACTATAATCAACCCACAGTGAAATCCCCCACGTCTCACTTTCTTGGACACAACACAGCCTTTAAGTTACAGACCAGAATTCCATGTACAAGCGTGTATGTAAGGCACAACGGAAAAACGGAAACTCTTGATAACTTAATGGCAAGTTCCATTACACTGCATTTCAGAATAGGTAATCCATCTGAAGTGAACTGTGTTCAGGCTCGGCCAATACTTGGATTTGAGACCAACTAGGAAACGAGGGTGTTGGTGAGGATATCGGGGGTGCTCACCGTGCGGTCAGAATGTGGTTCTCAATGCCCCTTCCTTTGAAAGTTCGAAGTTCTGACTCTCTGTGGTAAATCCCGGACATCCTTCAGAAAGAGTGGGGTGTATCCCAATGTTAGGGCTAAATTGCCCAACATGGCTAAGTTATTCTGGCCACCTATTCACCCCCCGTCTCTAACCGGCTAATTATCTCACCACTTTCCCACCTAACAGCTCATGTTTGGTGAGCATACTGGTGCAAAATGGCTCCTGGTTGCACCACCAGGAGGGTACTGTACATCGGTAGTGAATGAAGTGGCTTCCCACTCACTACATAAAGCACTCTGAGTAGTGAGATAAACACTATATAAATGTAAAGATTTATTACTATGACACATTCTGAAACTCCTTATTTCACTGTAAAAATTAGTCCTTTAAAATTTGGCATTCTGTTGCTGCCAGCAGTACTGCTCACAAAGTGCTTAAATTGTTCTCCCTGCTGCTCTGTCTTGTTGTGCTAACGATTTAGGGAGGCTGTAACGTCACAAACTGTATAAGAGGTAAAATGAAAGGGAGACTTGTAAGTGGGGAAAACAACCAAACAACATACACTTTGGCTCACTGGGATATACAAGCTTAATTATTCTGTGATGTGATCATTCCATGGGGCAGTGAATATATGCTGATGCAACACACATTACAGGGTTGCCAAGAAGGGAAGCTTGCCATATTGGCAAAGCAACCAGCAATGCGGTTTTGGCAATAGAGCACTCATCACTGTGTCACTTTCAAATTAATCAAATTACCTTCAAAAATATGCTAGCCTTTGAGAAATGCAAAAAGACGAAGTACAGACACACAAAAATAACGTAATAACGATATAAAAAAAAATATGCCAAGTCCAAATATTGACCAGGAAAAAAGGACCCTGGAGTTATGAGTAAGTCAGTATTCTGAACTGTTGTACCTCTATCAGGAATCCATTCATTGAATTTCTGAAACTGCTTATTGTGAGGGAGTGGGATGAAAGCTTACCTCTGAAGCACAGGTCACATTGGCGGTATAATGTCATATACACCACTGTAGGGAACAAAGACTCACATGTGACTTACATGCACTAATTTTGAAAGTGTATCCAAGGAACAGCCATGCTGGTATAGTAAAAACATTCAAATTACTTACAGATAATAGACATTTGAGGCAAGAATGATGGCAGCTGTGAACCATAAGTGATAACAACTGTACTGCCCTGATTCTCCTGTAAATAAAATTACTATTATTTACCATTTTCCTGGGCAAAGCGAGAGGCTTCAAGGAAAGTGACTTCTCTATCAGCATCCAAATCCTTCTTGTTGCCACAAAGGATAATGACGATGTTAGGACTAGCCAACGTGCGGGCATCTGTCAACCAATTCGTCAGGGCGTTGTAGGTTTCTCGACTGTGGTTGTGAGAGAAAATAAATTAGAAAACAGTGGTTCTTAAAACTACACTTTCAAAAATTAAAGTGACTTATTATTATTTGGATGATGTGTTTATCCAAGAAAATTTGAGATGCATAATGGTTACATTTCTTTTGTTAAGTGAGATTTGATCCCACATCAAGGTTTGAAGTTCACCTAACGCCTTAACAACTAAATCACATTGGCCATACTATACATATATATATACATATATATATATATATATATATATATATATATATATATATATATATATATATATATATATATACACACACATATATATATATATATATATATATATATATATATATATACACACACATATATATATATATATATATATATATATATATATATACACACACATATATATATATCTATACACACATATATATATCTATACACATATATATATATATATATATCTATACACATATATATATATAACTGTCCCATCATGGAGACACTGATTCTGAGTTTTTGATGTCATTTTATAGTCTTAACTGGAAGTGAGATAGTTTAGGTCTTAATTTCCTATTTCCCCAAGAGTTGTTGCCATGCAGCTTATTATTACGTTGATAGTTCTAATTATAAAGACTGAGAGAATAGATTAGGTATAGATCAAGCCTGCTCTCTTTCTCTCCCCCTTAACCCCCACCTCCCTTTTTGCCTCCCCAAGTGAGGCTAAAACCCACTTCACGCAGTCCCAGTTCTCTGACATACCCAGAGACAGAGTACGTCCAAAGCACAACAAGCCCCCATGCAGTGGAACTTTATGGTTAAAAGATAGAGATATCTGTTACCAATATAGTCTTTAAAAGAGAAAAAAAAAAGAATTTTGCACTTAAAATATATATATAGTCTTCAGCAATTTTAGTGCATTAAGATGATACCCCAGATAATAAACCGGTGATGGTGTTAAAGATGTGTCCAAAATAAGCATAACAAGTCTTAATGCAGTAATAGCAATAACAGTAAACCAAGGGTATGATATTGAACAGTCTCATTTAGGGTACACATGAAATAATTAGAAAAGAAAAGAGAAAAAAAAAGGAGGAAAAGTAATTAAGCACAAGAAAACAAACAGATAGCACCCTAGTAATACTAAGTAATAAGAATATATGAGAATATATGCTGATAAAAAACCCGTATTTTAAAATGAATAGATCAGACAGTAGATTATTAATCCTAACTTTATCATTTATTTACCGCCATGACTCACAATTATGTATCAGAATAGTCCCGGGATCAGCTTTCTTAATTCATTTTCTGCTTCTTCCTTGCTAGCGAAAACATAGAAATGACCTTGCCATTCCACTTTCAGTTTTGCCGGATACAGGAGGCTGTATTTGACACTGGCTTGCCGTAGCGCTGTTTAATATTATAGAAGGCTGCGCGTTTAATAGCTGTTGCTGGAGAGAAGTCAGGGAAGATACGAATGTGGTTATTTTCATATATAATATCTTCCTTGTTTCTGAGGAGTGCCATCACCTCTAGCTTAAATGATAATCGTTCAAAACGAACTATAAAAGATCTTGGTCGGGGTCTGACGGTGTTTGATCCGCGTACGCGGTAAGCTGCTGCTATCTCAGATTCTGCTTTAAAGTCGCCCCGATTATTTTAGAAAAAGTTCAGCTCGAATTTCACAGGGTTTGAACTTTCTCGATTCTCCGGCAGACCTTCAATTCTGACATTATACCTTCTACTCCCATCTTCTAAAGCAGCCAGTCTGTCTCCAAGTTTTTCTCGAGTTTTTGCATTGAACTGACATTTACTGCTCTTTCCTCGGCACTGGCAGCTAAATGTTCGGCCATTTCAATCCGATTCGTGAATGTCTCCTTAAGATGCTCCAATTGATCAGCAAGCGTGCTCAGTTTAACCGAGTTTTTCTGAATGCGCTCTTCAATTTTACCCAGCACCTGTCGAAGCTCAAGTTGCACCTCTTGACGCAGCCTTTCATTTGCCTGTTGGAATTCCTGTCGCAGCCATTCATTGGCCTGTTTCATCTCCTGTTTCAATTCCTGTTTCAGTCTCTCAAGTGCCTTTGCCGTTGCTTTCTCATTAGCCTTCTCGCTTTTCTTTATATCTTGCGTGAGCTCAGCGAGCAACACTTTCAGTTCAGATAGTTCAATTGTGCCTTCTTGTACCGTAGATGAAGCAGCAGACTTTGCTGAAGCCGGTGTCCCCGCTGCTCCAGGCTCGCGTAATTGCGTAATTGAAGCCGCGGACTTCCCGGCCCTTTCCAGTTTCAGGTAATCTTCTCCAATCGGCGAGCTATCCACATCTGCACTCACGATCGCACCTTCGCTCCCCTTTTCGCTCTCAGCCGGCGACGATGTAGCAGACCGTGGTCCCGAGGAGTCTGTGCTTTCGCCCATCTGATCCAGGTCTGTCTCTGATAGGCCGTATCTTGAACTGAGGCTTGCTGATCGCAGCTTGGATGTAGCTTTAGTTTTCGATTCTTTCGAACCCCCTTCTTGTTGGCTATGTTTATATGTGCTTACATATACTGTAGCAGTCCCTCTCGGGTTGAATAAATACAGGATATATCAGAATAATAAGCAAATAATATGAAAAATAACACCACTGCTAAGCGGAGCTCCACTTCAGACGTCCATCTCTCGCATCGGACGAGACCCGAGAGCAGAGACCTTTCTACCCCTTTTTACTAAGTCGTGCCCTTTTCACTTCTGTACTAACCCAACATCCTCCAGTAAATTTCAAACGTTTCACTCCCTCTGTCCAAAGAAATCAAATGACAGCGCACTCTTCAACAAATGTGTAATCTAGCAACAGAGTGTCCATGTTCATTTGACCGTGGCATAAATTAGACTAACGCTAATTGTGTTCAAACTACACCCATAAGCCATCATGAACATGAATTGTGCCAGATCCTATCTGTTGTAGGACCCTGTGATACCCATCTACAGTCTAGAGAAGTCTTATCAGAAATGGTCTTCATGAAACAGTTGCGAACCAACAAGGCATTAATCTGAGGAGGAAATACACCCCCAATGACTCGCCTAAATACAAAAACACAATGACAAGTAGTGCAGAAAAATGGCAGCAAGTGCTTTAGACCGCAGAGGTATACTTTGAAATTTTTGCCTTTAACACAAGGTAGTTCATCCGCCAAAGGGCTGGAGAAAAGTACATGGATGAACATCTGCAGGCAACAGTGAAGCACAGTGTAGGTTCCCAGTAGGTTTGGGGCTGCAATGGAGTTGTCAATTTAATTAAAATTGATAACCCCCATACACACACACACACACACACTACCGAGAAACATAGACAGATTCTTATCCATCATGTAACACCATCAAGGAGGTGTCTAGTTGGTTTCATCTTCTTTCTGCAGCATGCCAGTGACCCTAAACATGGCTAAAATCATAAAAAGAGGACCAAGGAATCATAGTATGGTTACCACAATGCCCTGATCTCAACATCACTGGACAGCCTGGGATTACAAGTTAGCCAAGTCTATAGTGGAGTAACTGACTATGCAAGGCCATTCAGTAACGCCATGACAGTGGACCCAAGGAAAGGAAATGGGTGGGCACAAAAGTTTTTATTTTTAAATTTTGTTTACTTCAGTTTGTTAGAAGTGTATTGGTTAATAAAAAACTAAGTGCCTAAGAGTTTTGCACATCTTTACCATAATAACTGAAGTTTATTTCTAGTCATCTCAAACCTGCATTATCCAAATAAAAGTCACAGGGAGCTGGAGCCTATACTGGCAGCATTTGGTGCAAGGCCCTCACATGCACATCTCTATAATGGGCACATTTACAATCACTAACTGACTTAATCTGCTTGTCTTTGGAGTTTTGGGAAAAAAAAAACATGTCACTGGAGGACATCTCAGACAGACATGGGGACAAAACAATAACTTTATAGACAGCAACTGGACATGGAGTGCAAACCCAGGGTGCTGGATTAGTCAGGCAGCAGTGCTAACTAACTACTGCTCCACTGAGTAGAGCCGAGCTTGAACAGCTCTCCATTGTTATCAAAGGTGCACGTTATAGCTAAAACATACAACAAAAAATACCATAGGACAGGCAGTGCTAAACTCATGGTACTGCTTCTTGGTTGAAATCTTCTTTCTCCCCAAGGAGCATTGCTCAGTTTTGCACAGTAAAGCACTTACAACAAAAATGTTGGTAGTGAGAAAGTCTGTTGGAGAAATCTTTGCAATGTCTGCATCAGGGACTTGGCAACAACATTTCCTCATCATTTTATTTCAGCACCTTTGTTTGCCAATAAATGATGACTGGCGTAGACCGATGAATCAGGCTAAGAAAAAGTCCACTATTTGGTCATGCCATCTGCTAAACAGAGGAATATTAACTCCAGCTATAATCACTAAAGAAATATAACTAAGATGCATATCTAACACTTGAATATGCCACCTGGTGTGTCAAAACACTAAATGCTACAGTAAAATGATGAAAGTGAGCACTAAAGGGATACAATAAGAGTAGAAAGAAATGCCAAAGATTCTTAAAACTTGTTAGGAAGGACAAGAGTATGTTTTTTTATGCAAGTTTGATTATATTTCTAGAACAGTTTTCTGTCAATGTATTGCCTGCACTATTCTCAAAACTGTGAATATTTACAACGCCCCTAATCTTTACACCTACAATGACCAAGCACCACCTATTTGCATTTAACCACTATAAGTGCTAGACTGGACTGACTGGCATTCTTAATGGACAGTGGGCAAGAATGGAGGTAAAACCCTGACCAATATGGTAAATGGTTTCTGTTATAGTCAGGATGATCAGAAAATGTACATATGAGAGATGAAAGGATCTGCTGACCTGCCTGTGCCCAAGTCTGGATACCCACAGGGTTGTCTGGAAATTGTAGTACAGAAGCAAACTGAGACTGTCCTTGGTTGCCGATGGGTTTTTCTTTTTTGGGTTGAGAGAGTGGACCACCATATTTCAGAGAGCTTCCATATGACTTGGAAGTGCTTCCAGCATGCAATGATGGTGATGGTCAGGCATCCATAAATTTTTGTGGGTTTAGAATAAACATACTATTAAAACATATATTTTTTCACAAATTGGCAATGTCTTTTGATTTGAAAGTAATGTTCAGGAAAGCAGTAAGGCACATAATGCTAATAATTCATGACAAGTTATAATTGAGCATGACAGACATGCTGTATATTACTTTGGACTTTAACTTATTATAGAACTTTGCTGAAATAAAGTACTTCTGCAATTGGTTGAGCAACTGTGTTTCACAGAAAGCAATGACGGAAGAGGAAGCATTGTGACAAAGTGCTTGGCAAGAAATTATAGAACTGAAAGTGCCACACTTGATCAAAGGAGATGTTGCGATACAAGTGTCAGTTACCTAATGTCCCATAAAGAGTCTCATCTTCAAATGTGATGAAGCATAAAAGACACATTCTGTCCAGGCTGGTTGCACATTAATGGCATACGCAAGATTTTCAAGACTACCTTAAAGGCATACATGCATACATATATACTGTATATATACTGTATGTACTGCTCAAAAAAATTAATGGAACACTTAATCTTCACAGAAGCCTAAGCCATTGTGAATCAACTTCAGCTGCTTTGTACAAATGAAAGTGACAACAGGTACACTGGGGTTGCAAAAGCAAAACAACTCCCCAAAAAGGGAATGGTTCTGCAGGTAGTGGCCACAGGCAAATTGCTCTCTCCTTATCATTCCTGACTGATTCTTCTTTAGCTTTGCATTTTGCTGGTGTCCTTGTCACTACTGGTAGCACGAGGCAGTACCTGCAGCCAATTCAGGTTGCACAAGTAGTCCAGCACCACCTCCATATCTGTCATCGCAAGAACATTTGCTGTATCTTCCAGTACAGTCTCAAGAGCATGGAGAAGGGCTGTTACACGAGGAGAGCTGGGGGGATGTACAGGCCAGTCAATGGCATCAATGTCTTTACATCTTACATTAATCCACTGCCTACACACTACTGCTACACAAAGTCAGGCATTTTCCAGCAACAGGAGGAACCCAGGGCCCACTGCACCAGTGTAAGGTCTGAGGATTTCACCCAGGCACCTAACAGCAGCCAGGGTACTGTTGCCTAGCATGTGCAGGTCTGTGAGACACTTGTACGATATGCCTCCCCAGACTGCCAACATAGGCATGCTGGGTGATGTTGCAGGCTGCATAACATT